>NC_139924.1:22617045-22862045 GCF_963514095.1 Eutrigla gurnardus | reverse complement strand
GTAAAGAGTGACTGAAGGGTGTCAGCTGATCACCCTGCTGCCAATCAGAAATAAATATTAGCTGTTGTTGTTGCATGGTTTAACCTTATAGACTTTAGAGAGCAGAAGATTGACAAGTTAGCGACAGTAACTAATAGGGGTGGGGCTTAGTAAACAGGTGATTAAGCTTCGTTCATGCACATAAACCAATCAGAGGTCCTCTTCTTGCTGTTTAGCTGCTGGTTTGCAGTCAATGCATTAGTTTGTCTACATTTGATGAGGTTAATGCAAAATTATAATAAGATATATTATACAGTATTAAAAAATGTGCCACTCGGTGGTCTTGATTTTCCTCCTTCGTCTCCTCTATCTGAGACCTGGGATCCTGAGGGTTCTTCAGTTTCTTAGGTGTTCCTAGGACTGAGATAGAGATTGTGGATTTTGTTCCTGGACTCTGCTGGAGTCAGTCATTGGCATTTTTAGAGCTTCACTTTTACTGCTGTAACATCTTTACACAGACTGCATCTGGGGTCCTGTCTGGTGTGATAGACCCCGGCCTGCATCTGGGGTCCTGTCTGGTGTGGTAGACCCCGGCCTGCCTCTGGGGTCCTGTCTGGTGTGGTAGACCCCGGCCTGCATCTGGGGTCCTGTCTGGTGGGTAAGACCCCAGCCTCAACTGATCTTGTGCTCAGCGCCTGCTCTTGTGCTGCATGATTAGTGTCTCTGTGCTGTCCTTCAGACCAGCCTTTTTTAACCACTGGTATGATTGCTCCACAAGCCACTTCTTCTATCTGTAGGTGGTACATACCATGCAGGGGCTTGTCCTTCCATGATGGTTCCCCCTCTTGTTCCTCCTCCTAACCATCGGGTTTCTTCTGTCTGAGATATTCACTGAGCAAGTTGTGGTGGCATCACTTGTGGCCATCTTCCTGATATACTCCTGTATCTTGGTTGTTTCACCCTGGATAGTGGCTCTGACGCTCACTAGCTGGACTTGGGGTGAAACCCTCCATGCATGTTGAGGAGCTTTCTTGGATTGATATCAGTGGCCTCTCTCTCTTCATTTGGTCATGCTTTATACCAGCGGATTATATCTTGTTCTTACCATTCAGCCGACTTTTCAGGATTTGTCTACAAATTCCCACACTCAGTAGCACTACAGTAGGCATTTGGCTATGGCTGACCTGAGGCGTCTTGCGGGACTGCAAGGTATTTGTAGCTGTTGTGCTATGCTGCCTACTACCCCTTCTGTGGTTCTGTGGATCATCTTGCCTCTATTGGATAGTATCCAACCACCCTTATCTAGCCCCAATGACATCCCGATGTCATTGCTGTAGATCCTGGTGATGCGGATCAGTGAGTCAATTTGATGCTCACTCCTAGCATACAGCTTGATATCATCCATGTAGAGGAGGTGGTTGAAGGTTACTCCACTTCGGAACCAGTATCCATTGCCACTCTAAGTGATGATCTGGTTTCAAGCCACCAAACAGCAGCGGGGGACAGAGCATTGGTATATGCCACACTTGATGGTAACTTGTGCAATTGGCTTTGAGTTGGCCTCTAGTGTCATCTTCCACAGCCCCATTGAGTTCTTGATGAAGACTCTTGGTGTCCTGTTGATGTTGTACAGTTCCAAGCATTTTATTCCTCTTCCTCACCAGAGAGTATCCTGAACGGCAGCATCACTATCTCGACCACAAGGCCCTGTAGAAGAGAGTCAGTGTGATGTCCCCCCAACCCCCTCCACAGATGACATTTGTACAAAACGTGGCACTAACAGATCATTAAAGGACGCCACCTCTCTTCAACCTGCTGCCATCTGGAGAACTGCATCAAGATTCTCACAGTAATTGAATTACCTGTATTTATATTAACAGTAATTCTATTCATATGTCTCTGTTATTGCACTATATTTTTGTTTGTAAGTTGTTTTCTATCTTGTTTTCTATCTTATTCCTCAATGATGTTGTTTTGCCCTCGAGTATTTCTTTCATCTCATATTTTGTCTTATATATCTGTGTGTTTGTGGCTCTGTAGAAGGAGGAGGAAGGAAGTGAGAGAGGATGAGGAGGAGAGGGGAGCTGAGTGAGGACAGCACCACGCTGATTGCCATGGAGCCCGAACCAGGAAAAAACTATGGCAGTATGACCACGGTAACAGTGTGATTGACTGCTGAAAAAATTAGAAGTTTGATATTTAGCAGGGGGGGAGGAGATTTGGAAGAATTTATAAAGATATGAAGTGGTGTTCCTCAGGGAAGCGTCCTTGAGCCTCTGTTGATATTATTAAACCTTACATTTATTTAAAGGAGCAGTTCCAATTTTAATCATTCTTAAAAAACCCTGAAATAATTATTTAATTTTGTGAACAAAACCATAGAATAAACTTTTCCTCCACAACATTTATTCCACATTGAACCTTCTTGTGCAGGAGCCAGTAGTTTGGAAATTGTATAACTTTGAATCATAAATATACAGTACAGCCACAAAAACCTATTAAACTCATACTGGCTTTGTCATGTTTAGTCAATTTGTTTCACTGTTCCAATATATTTAATTTCCTCTAATAAATGTGACTAACTAAACACAATATAATTGTCTCAGTACTGTTTGCTCTTTGTTTTCTCAATAAATACTATCAGGTTACAACTGTCTAAGAAATCAGTAAATTAGGGCACCATAAATGAAGTGTTATCATTTCCCCATAAATAATTAAACTTGGTTGAATAATGTGATTTTACTACAATTGCAGAATATAAAATTCCCCACGATCCCTAATCCTCAAATATACTTCTGAAGCTGATAGAAAGATATATTTTTTAATCTGTCCAGGAAACCCTGTGAGTAGTGAGATAATCTGCAGCTTCTGTGTTTCACCCTCTCAACTCCGTTTTTAATGACTGTTTGTTTAAGCGTGTCTAATGCTGGAAACAGGAAATGAGACAGAGCGGTTCCACGCAGTTCATCACTGTTTCAAGTGATGAAACAGTAGAGAATAGTAGATGTTTGTTTTGTTCTTCCTCTCGTCACACTGTTTGTCTCGAGTCTCATTTACAACAATGGAGACATTAAACAACAGGAAGAGTCGATTCTGTTCTCAGCAGAGGGATCAGAGGTGAGACGCATGATGCAAAACTGACGTTTTGGCATTTGAATCTTTTCATCAACAGTTAACAAATCATGCTTGTATGAGTCCCAGACCAAAACGTAGACATAAACACGACATCATATATGTCAGAACAAACCCTGCTGGGGAATTTTACATGAGACGAGTAAACATCATCACTAGAACACTAGTTCGCCTTTAGATTAGGTGGTGACGTGAAGTCATGTGTCTGTGGTGTAATTCCTCATAGCCTAACAGCATTCACACTTCAAACATCATAAAAGTGGTGTTAATGTTTTCATTTTAGTTAAGTCCAACATTTAGTCATTGAAGACTATCTTGCTGAACAAAACATGTATCATAAATGTTTGTTTGCCATGTAGAAAATGTTCTGTTTAGTCATGCTTATCACTCTGACCACACAGCTAGTCCAACACAGACTGATGGAAGGTCGGAAAATATTCACAAAATGCAATCTATTAGTTTCATGTAGGGAGACATGAATTGTTTATTTTTATGTCTCTCAGTACTACTAAAACAATGCCATTAGAAAGTTATAGGATCCTTTTGCATGGTTAACACATGGATTAAGGGGATCCATGTAACTATGCAACTAGTGGCCTATTATCTATGGCATTTTCATAATTATATATGAACTGACAAAGTGCTAGTGTCTTTGGTAGAGAACAATCAGCTGAATCAGCTTTATTGAACGTTATTTTGCTGGGTGTTCACAGTCTGTTCAGAGAAGAAACTGTCAAAGTAATATTCTTAATTCTGCATTTATGTGTATGATTGTGTGTAAGGAATAATATATAGTTGTTGTAGTATGAACGGTGCTGGCTGGGTTTGATCATTGCAGCTTAAGATAATGTATTCATATCAATGAGTCAAAATTGCATCCATGTTAATATTTATTAGAACGTTGTTGATCAAGACAAAACAGGTGAAAACTAGATTCAAATGTACGAGAAGCTGAAAGCTACTTTGTTTGCAGTTCTTTTTTTTATGCCCTTGTCTGGAGAAAGCGAGATAATCAACATGAGCTCATGAGAAACCCAAGTTCTTTTCCTTATTACTAATTATGTTTTTATCTGATTTAAGCTTCATAATTACCCTCTGATGTCGATTAAAACAAAAGTTGTTTACTGGTGAAAAATTATCTTAACCAAGCTTTGTTATCTCGAGGTGATGAAATCATGAACTCTCAAGATAATGGCTTTGAAAAAATCATTGCAATCACCGGCATCTGGGCTTCCGTATACAAATAGGACTGATGAAATCTCTTGATACAAGAAAGGTGTTGATGAAAGTTGATTTGTGATGTTTGATTCTCTTCTTGTTCTGGGAGGTTAAATGTTTTACCTGTGTTGAGGAACTCTGTTATTATTTCCCAGAACGCATCTGTTCGACCTCCTGACAGGAACGTCTTCAGTGACGGGACGACTCGAATTGGTGAGTAAAAGAAACACTTGTATCATTATACAAGGACGGAGGGACGTAAACAAACCATCATCAGGAAATAATCTGATTAATGGTCGGTCTATCAATAGAAAAAAACTTCTACTTTTTATCATTTCTATTTGGATTATAGATTATACAAATTATCCATGTTATTTTTCTTCTCCCTTTATTCACCAGTTAGTGCATTCACACAAAAACAATATGGGCATACGAAATACAAAGGAAAAAACAGATGATAATGATTTACAAAACATATAAGAAGACAAGGAAAAGAAAATAGAAAGTAGAAAAATAGAATAAGCAAGCAATATTATTAATAATCATAAAAATAACAAAAATTACTACATTGTAAACATGGATGTTGTTTTTCATGGAACTTTTTTTCTCTTTGTAACAAAGTATTTCTACACTGTTGTATTCATGTCTTTATTGAGGTCAAACATCTAAATACTTTTTCCACTTTTTTAATCAGTCAGAAAATATTTTTATCTCCAAAAATTATAATATAATATCAAAATTGTTACATAAATATACTAAAAACATACTAATGCCAGAGCAAAAACAAACATTCTGGTCTAGGGTGGTGTGAAATACTTAGTAATTTTTAAGCGTCAAACTTCCTGGTTTGTTTTTACGGTATCCATTTTTTTTTCCTACCATTAAAACAGTTTAATCCCGTGTGACATCAGCAAAGATCAGCCAATAGCAGTGGGTTAGTGTCTGAATGCTGTGCTCCTATTGAACAGATTTCGTGTTGGCATGGGAGGAGCCTCTGAACTCACACGCTGATGAGAGCAAAGGTGTTAACCCTGCCCACAGGAAGTGGAGGACGGTGTTTCTGAATAAACTGAGAGCCTCGGGACTGCTGCAGGAGCAGGTGGTTAAAACAAACACACCTCAGGTCAAACATCACATGACTGAGACATCTGAACAAACAGGAGTGTTTAAATAGTGAATTCTATTGAACTGATCCATCCTTCCTTCTGTTTAAAAAACAATTTACCTGAGTAAACAGTCCATGTAAGGTGCTCAGAGTACAAATGAGTAAGTTACAGTTATTAAGCAGTACTGTACTGTGTGTATTCAGAGCTAGTTTATATAATTCATACATATAATTATATTGTTTTCATTATAACAATATAATGAAAACAATATAATATTATTATATATTGTTATTATATTGATAATATTGTTTTCATTATCAATTCATATATATATAATCAGGTAATCATCCGGTATGGTTGGCAGTGGTACAATAAGTAAATAAGTAAATAATTCAATTACATAATGTAGCAATAGATAGATAGATATACTTTATTGATCCCAAGGTGGGAAATTAGAGTGTAGCAGCAGCATTACACACAGTGACAACACAGTAACTAAAGATAAAGAACACAATATGTAAAAAAAAAAAAACATATTGGAAGAGCAATATAAAAAGTATAAGATGTATAAATCGCAGTAGATTAAAGTGCAAATTGAACAGTGAAAAAATAAATAAATAAAAATCAGGTGCAGTGAACAGATAAACAGGGGCTTGAGGGGTGTATTATTACTACATATAGTAAAATATTAAAATCATAGAAATGGCTAATTTGTCGTTAGTTGTTATCATTAAAACACACGTTAGCGGGGCCAAAAAGTGTCTTCACAGTTGGCCGGGAGAGAGGTGGAGGGACTGTTAAACCCAGCACTGGTCTGTTGGGTAGTTTAATCTGTAATAATGCATCATATTTTATAATGTGGTTCAACAAGTCTGGATGTTCTGTAAATATTTGCTTCCAAAATGCAGTGGAAGTAAGGCAAGGCAAATTGATTTGTATAGCACCACAAGGCAATTCAAAGTGATTTACACAGCAGAGAAATACATTAAAATATGTTATATATATATATATATATATTTTAAACAGTAAAAACAGTAAGAGTGCAATTTAAAAACTATTTAAAAAAGCAGGAGAAATAGATACATTTATGAGAAAGCTGCAGTACACAATAATGTTTTCAGCCCTGATTTAAATGAGCCAATCGTTTCTGCACACCTCAGGGAGTTTGTTCCACAGGTGGGAAGCATAGACACAAAATGCTGCTTCACCCTGCTTGGTCCTGATCCATTCAAACCAGTTTCTATGTGTCTTTACAGAAGGAGGTCCTTGAGACGAACACAAGGGTCTGTTTTGTCCTCCTCAGTGCTCCATGGAGTGTCCTCTGCTATTACGCTGAGGAGATCAGACTCAGAGTCCCTCTGCAGGTAAATAAAAGTGCAGTAATCGGTGTTATCCTGATAAGCAACACTTTTAGTCAGTTTGTGGTTCAGAAACATGTTTCCTGCTGAAGGTGTCCTGACAGTATGTCCTCACAGTGTCATCTCAGTGTGTCCTCACAGTGTGTCCTCTGTCCTGCAGGTGGTCACCGGTTCAATCACTAACTGGTCTGCCCAGGCCCTGTCCAAGCTGTCCCTCCCCAACCCTTTTTTTCAGGATGTCCCCAACCCCCCACCTGACTACTACACCTGTCAGTTCAGGACCAACAAACTGCAGAGGTGACATTAGAATCCGACCACTATTTTATTCTATTTCATAGTTATCATAGACAATAGACATCATGTGACATAATCTAAATCGAACTCCCAAGGTTCAGTTCTGTTAGCAAAATTACATTTTCAAACATTTTTTTCAGCTGAAAACCATGTATCTGGGTATCTTGACATTGAGTTCAATTTCATTTTAATTTTCAATTTTATTTATGGTGTCCTATCCCAACAGAAATCATCTGAGGACACTTAACACATTGAGCAGGACTAGAATATGCTCAAGATTTTCAGAGTCAATACAATTTCAAAGTCCCAAAATCACCCAGGAGCCAGCATTACAGCGACAGTGGCGAAAAAAAACTGCCTTCATAGGCTTTTAAGCAGAAATCTCGTGCAGCCCAGGCCTTTGGGTTCCAATGCAGTTGGCCTGGGTTGCATTGAAGAGCAACGTATTTTAATTCTACCAGAAGAAGACTAACCCTGACCTTTTCAATTAGCCTGTGAATAACTTAAGCTGTCTACTAATTTGAATCGTTAGCATACGCATTTCCCAGCCATGTACGTAAACTCAATTCACTTTATTGTTCATGAGTTTAAACTGTCTTTTGTCACATTAAAGGTTGAGTAGGTGATTCTTTTCAGAAACACTTGTAGAAACACACATACCAATAGCAATGAATCAATTAAATGCTCTGATAAAATCCAATGTGTTTGGCAGCTGTTTGACCAGTTTGTGTCTGCAGGTTTCTGGGCAGCAACGACAAAGAGACATTCTTCAAGACGACTCAAAGACACCAGGTGGTGAGTTCAAACTCAACATCTCAGTCTGTAGCAGTTAGAATCTTTATAAATTCACTTTCTGACAAGAGTGAAAGTTTGAAAATGTAGTATGTGATGCTTAAAAAGCAGGTGTGATGTCAGACCATGTCCAGGTAACCCCATCCATAACTTCCACCCACACACTGCCCCCTCAAAGTCCTTTTAAGGGCCCACTCACACTAGGCCCAGTTGCCCTGTACCGTGCGGAAGCGCGATTGCCCCCCTCACACCACAAGTCTGAAGCATGCCCAGGCACGACCCAGAATCCATCTGTGTCTCGCACAGTCATCAACAGTATTTTCAGTCACAAATCGACTCAATAACTGGGGGTCATTTGAGTTGAGCACTGAGCAATAATGAGCGGAAGGACTAATCGATTATACGTCATGTCCAAGTTCCATACCTGTGCTTGTGCTTTAACTGTACCATGCCGAACCACAAGTCTTCTAACCGGCTAGGGCAGGGGTGTCCAATCTTATACAAGTAGGGCCGGTGTGGGTCCAGCTTTTTTTTAAAGCCCAGCACTACCTGATCCAACTCATCAAGGTCTTGATTGAAGACCATGGTTAGTTAATGAGTTGAATCAAGTGTCTGGGTGCTGGGCTAAAACAAAAACCTGCACCCACAACAGTCCTTCTTAGATAAGGTTGGACACCCCTGGGCTAGGGCCAAGGAAGTGTACCATGCTTGAGTACAGTAGGGAGCATTCACACCCGTCAAACAAGCTCGATTTTGGGGGTCAAACATGCTTGGGCATGGTATGGAATGCCTAGTGTGAGTACGCCCTCGGAGTCCCAGCAGCCCAGGGGCCATCCGGGTCTCAGGTTTGGTGTTTGTCTCAGGGAATTTGCATAACTAAGGTACAATATCAACCAAAACCGGTCCTGAATGATCTCGTACAGTACATGTTTATATTGCTATCATCACGTTGCATTTTCCTAAATAAACCTCACAGTAAAGATGTTGAATCAATGACACACAGGAGTGCTAACACAGGAACTGACACTATTTGCTCTCTGGGCCTTATGCACTGGTCGTGAGTACAGATTAGATTAGTCAACATACGGCAGAAACAAAAGTGTGTGTTTGTTCATTTAAATTGAAAAAAAAAAAAAAACCAGACCACCAGTACAAGAAAAAATGTAAAGCCATGTGTGTCATTCATTTATTCCATAGGAAGAATAGGAATGGCCCCAGGAATTTTGTAGATCCCAAAAATGGAAAATGTGCATTTGGACAACTCTCTGCCAAAATGATGTTGCCATACAACTAAACTACACTCTGAATTAAGTTTCAAGGAAAACATGTTTTTTTTTCTGGACCAAATGTTCTGTTTGAAAAAGAAAAACAACAAACAAAACTAAACGAAACATGCTACAAAACTACATAGTTATGTTTAGGAAATAAAACTAAGAATAAAAACATCATGATTTGGATTAAAATGACTATGCAAAAAAAAAGTACTTGGTTCTAATAGGGCACTAAACTGCTTTGGAGGGAAGCTTTTGGACCCATCAAACCAAGAACTTAAGGTGATCCAGGTCTCCGTAAGGGCCAGGAAGTGGAGAGTGTATACGCTGAAATGTTGTCCGCCTTCTTGACTGCAGACTGGCAGTTTTATAGCCCCCCTAGTTACTTCAAGTTCCGTACCGGTGGAGAATGGTGGGTAGCAGAGATTGGATGGGTTACAGCCTCGACAGATGGGTCTCTGGTGAAATCTTCTCCAGTTTAATGTCCTGAATTGGATAGGACACATGGCTGCGATGGGTGGTGGTTGAGTTGTTATGACTTCCTAGATGGACTTCCTTGATGGACTCCCACAGATCGACTCCCTTGCCTTTGTTCGACAGTCTTCCCACAGAATCCCACAGATAGACCCCTTGTCTTTGTTCGACAGTCTTCATAGACTCCCACAGATAGACCCCCTTGTCTTTGTTCAACAGTCTTCCTATAGACACCCACAAATCAACTCCCTTGTCTTTGTTCGACAGTCTTCCCACAGACTCCCACAGATAGACTCCCTTGTCTTTGTTCGACAGTCTTCATAGACTCCCACAGATAGACCCCCTTGTCTTTGTTCAACAGTCTTCCTATAGACACCCACAAATCAACTCCCTTGTCTTTGTTCGACAGTCTTCCCACAGACTCCCACAGATAGACTCCCTTGTCTTTGTTCGACAGTCTTCATAGACTCCCACAGATAGACCCCCTTGTCTTTGTTCGACAGTCTTCGCTCATTTCTTAAGTGCTTGGTTTACCTCATGCAGGTTTAGCCCCTCCGTCAAATCAAGTCTATTGACTACAGCTGAGATGGCCGAAACTAGGTAATTGCCGACTCAGTATGAACAGCTTCACAAGAATTTAAACAACAAGCTATCTAGACAAGACTAAATATTATTATATTATAACTAGCTCTACTCACAGAATGCCTAAACCCAGTATCTACAATTAGTTTCTGATTTACCAACAAGATAAAATGCAGCTTCCTTCTTTTCTTCAGACAAAATGTAGTTGATCACTGCCATGATCACTGTAAAGATTTCCAAATAGACTACTACATTCTCAACAACTAAAACATCTGATTGATAAGTAAAAAACATTTTGTTCAAAGTAGGAAACGTACACTTATTATTACATTCCTAATACGAGGTGTGGGCTGGGTCCAGATTAACTCGCCCTCTCGCCTTTCACTTTGAGACCTTTCAGCATCCAGGATGTTTCATTCAGCAGACTAATTCTGGAAGCAGTGACGCCTTCTTCTCAAACACAATCTATTAACACACACGTATCCTGAAATATGTTCACACATTCACAAGACACAGTCAGGAAACCAGACAGGAATTAGGAAACCGGCACTTAGATGGATATCTAACAAAAAGATGTGGGCTTTTACTGAAGATTTTAGTTGCACAAAAACAACGCAGTCTCACGGCACTTTGTGAAATGTCCTTAAATTGAATTCATGTACATGGACTTTTGAATTTTTTTCATGTCTCTCAGCATGTCTTTTAAACTAATCTATTTCAGTTGGAAGTATTGTTGATTTTATTTTTCTCTCAGTCGGTACATTACGCTACAAAACCAACGTTAGGTTTAGGCAACAAAACCTCTTAGTTAGCCTGAGGATATGTGGATTTGTTTCATTTGTGTGTCCACCATGAAAAAATGCCCCTTTACGCAAAACTCATATATTGCATTATAAAATTACAACAAAAAAACACAGTTGCACCCGCAACAATATTAAGACTATCTCAAGATGACAGTAAAGTAGCCTATGAATCCCTATGAGTAACTGCAAGAGGAAACGGACAACCTTTCAACTATATTATGGTATTATTGTTGCCGTCACTGTCACTACAACCAGATTGCAAAACAAGAAACAACCGTAAGAATCACAATTTGAAAAACCGGGATTAGAGGGTTGTTAGTTTTAGTCCAGTGTACGACCCTGCAGTGAATGTGTTCTGTCCCTCCAGCTGTACGAGATCCTGGCCAGGACTGCATACGGTTCGGTGAAAAGAGGGGAGGTGGGAATTGATCGACTACTGAGTGAGCAGGTGTTCACTGCGGCCTACCCACTGCACGAGGTGAGCTTTAGAACCTAGACCCTCCCCCACCCATACCCTCATCTTAACCACTCTCCTTCACTTGCCTAAACCCAACCACATCCCTCCCTCCATATTTTATCCTGCAAGCCCCACACCCCTAAACCTAATACGCTATACATGACCCTAATTGCCCCCACACCCATACCTGATCCTAACCGCTCCCATACATCCCTGCCACCTCCAACTCCGATTCACCATTGTATGGGACCAACGGCTTTTGACCAAGATTTTGTCAGATTTAAATACAAATGTGACAAAAACCTCAGCTAGGTTTGAGCCGAGTCAAAATTTGGATGGGAGACCATTCAAGAACCACACTGATGAGGAGAGACTGGCACCATTATTTTATTCCCTAAGGCCAAGGCAACGAGTTTGTTTATATTTAATCCAGATATATATAAAGCAATCAAGACCTTATATTTTACTTTAAACTGTGTCTGCAGGGTGGTTTCCAGCTGCCAACCCCACCAGTGCCCCCTGAGTCTTTAGGTCTGAGAGAGATCCTGTATTCGTACTGGGCCACTTGGTCCTCTTGGAAACGGTATCAGCCTCTGGATCACATCAGGGAATACTTTGGAGAGAAGATAGCGCTTTACTTTGCCTGGCTTGGTAACTCTAGTAGCCACAGTTTGTGTAACTAACTACTGCTAACTAACTATTTCCCCCCAGTTTGTTTCAACTGTAACTCTGTCTGACTGTAGGTTTCTACACCGGCTGGCTGCTGCCGGCGTCCGTCATTGGGACTGTGATCTTCTTGTTTGGGTTGTGGATCATGGCCACTGATGTTCCAGCGTGAGTATAAACACACTTAAAGTCAAATAGTTTGTTGTACGATATACAGTATATTAATGATCTACATGTCAGTAAAAAAATTGTGTGTGTGTGTGTGTGTGTGTGTGTGTGTGTGTAGGCAGGAGTTGTGTGACAGTGGAAACAGTTTCCTCATGTGTCCTCTCTGTAACATCTGCCAGGTGTGGAACTACTCAAGCATCTGTGTCACCTTCAAGGTACTTGTTTGTCCGACTGTCCAGCTGTCTGTTCTGGTGCTAGTGTGCTTAGTAAGCTTCAGAACTACTTGCCGGGTGGTTAAACAGTGTCACGTGGCACGCCCCAATCCCAGTGTCACAGACACTGTCAAGAACTATCTCACAGACATTTGAGCCCTTTATGTACCATTTAATAGCATTTCTGCAGACTTTACCTGGGGGAATTGCCCACAATTCATAGCATTGTACATGGGGTTACTAGGGGGAGGACCAATGCCATCGAAAAAAAGGTGGGTTTTCAGCCTGGCATATTCAATTTACAAAGAAACATTAAGGATTTAAGATGGAAAATGAAATACGTGTAATCAGAGGAATGCAGGCAGTGGTTATGTTACACATCTGGCTTATTCATCAACCAATTCATGTTTACTTATTGAAGCTGTTTCCACGAAAATAAGTAAATCAATTATATGACAATTACATCTCAACTTGTTTATGTCTAATCAGGTGTCCATCTGACTCTGTCTGTCTGTCTGTCTGTCTGTCTGTCTGTCTGTCTGTCTGTCTGTCTGTCTGTCTGTCCATCTGTCTGTCTCCACAGGCCGGTATCATGTTTGATAATGGAGGAACGGTGTTTTTCAGCGTCTTCATGTCAGTGTGGGCCGTCACCTTTCTGGAGTACTGGAAGAGAACTTGTTCAACTTTGACCCACCACTGGGACTGTTCCGACTTTCAGGACATCGAGGTACCTGTCTCACACTACACCTGTCTCACTTGACTTTCATATATTTCAACATTTGCGAACATTGAGAGGTCATTTGAATCGCAGAGGTCTGTGTTGTCCTGGAGATCATTTAGTATAAATATTTGATAACCGCTGAACAGAAGAAGGTTGTGTTAGAATGATAAACTTGTGTTGCTAATTAATGCTTGCTGGTTTTGGGAGTTCATGACTGTCCTCCACAGGAGCGTCCTCGTCCAGAGTTCACGGCCATGGCGCCGATGACCATGAGGAACCCAGTGACGGGAGCAGAGGAACCTTACTTCCCTCAAAACAAACGATTCAACAGAACTCTGACTGGCTGCATGGTCATCATTGTCATGGTGAGTCTCCTGACCTTTGGCCCTTAAGCTCTGACCTGGTATGGTTTTCCACCACATGCACTGGGTGGTATGCTATTTTATAATAAAATACTATAAAATAGCATGAAATAAAGGATAAATGAAAAAGCCTCCAGAGCTAGTGGAAGAAAAAAGCGCCAGGAACGAAAAGCTAATGATAACCAGGTGCTTCAGCTGATCGTGATGTCACAGCTGTTATCTGACTGGTCCAGACCCCGGCCAATCAGTGTTAAATTAGTTTCCATTTTATTATATTTTATTTATTACATTTTATACTTACTGGATAAAAATGACTTCAACCACAAGTTTTGTTGTGCTAGTGATTGTGATATTATGAGGGAAATTAATAAATACTATTTACACAGAACCTGACAGAAATTAAATATAGCCTTTATTTTAACACAATACACACTTAGGCTCGTTCGAGATGAGCCAGGCCTGCGCAGAATCGATCGCTGGCACTCGCCGCACAATGCACGCCAGTTAGTTTTGTGTCAGTCTTGATCCCGACTTGCTCTGACTTGCTCTCGCCTCATCTAAGAGCTGATTGGCTCTTAGTTTTACCAATAAACAGCACATTTAGCAGAAAATGCAAATTTCCTGTGTGAGTCTAATATTTAATAGTAGATCGTGGGCTGTTAGTCTCATGTTGTGCAATTAAAGTTAAATCTGCAAATATATCTCATGTGTTCAGAGATGGACAGAGTACTCGACCCCAGTACTTGAGTAAGAGTACAAATATTACTGGTCAAAATTTGCTCCGTTACAAGTAAAAGTAGCTCAGTCGACATGGTACTCGAGTAAGAGTAAAAAAGTACTTGCTTTTAAAGGTACTTAAGTATCCAAAAGTACATGCTTTTAAATTTACTTTAAGTAAAAGTAAGAGTAAGAGTAAATTTCAAATAAAATGAATGGGATCACAGGACTACAGCAGATGTTGCAGATGCAGATGTTTATTCACAAATGAACCTGCACCGTCCAACGAACTCTCTATCATTGGGAACTGGAACCCCTTCAAAGACCAATGTTGTCCCCACACCACTGGTTGAGAATCACTGTTTTACAAAAAACTACATCTCTGCTTTCAATAACTCAATGTTGAGGTCACTTGTCTTTACAGGAAGGACAATATAGGAGCACAACAAACTCTGTCTCCCCATGTATCCTTATGGGGAGGGATTACGTATTTCCGCTTTTACGTAGATCCCAGTGGAGAGCGTGCACTGTGATAGGTTTCCTTCTTTGACAAACACAGCTTGTGTCCAATAGTAGGCTACTTAAAAAAAAAAGAAAGAAAGAAAAAAGATCTGAATGTAACAAGTACTTTTCAGCCTTTCTAGAAATTAACTTGAGTAAAAGTAAAAGTATTTGTCTTGGAAATGTATTCAAGTAAGAGTAATAAGTACCAAAGAAATCTAACACTCAAGTAAAGTACAAATCCTCTGGATATGTACTTAAGTACAGTACTTAAGTAAATTTACTCCGTTACTGTCCACCACTGCATGTGGTTG
Source organism: Eutrigla gurnardus (assembly GCF_963514095.1). Lineage (NCBI taxonomy): Eukaryota > Metazoa > Chordata > Actinopteri > Perciformes > Triglidae > Eutrigla > Eutrigla gurnardus. The sequence goes on along the minus strand of NC_139924.1, from coordinate 22,846,918 downwards.
ATAACATTAATCATAATCACCCAGACTTACAGATTCACATTTAATACAACTGTCAAACTTTACTGTGCACTATATGATACTTCCTCAACAGCTGGAACGCAGCTTTTAGGCTCCGCCTCCTGCTGCTACCGCCTGCTCTCGTCTACTTTCCAGGCGAGGCGCAGTTCATCTCGAACGAGCCTATTATCTCACCACTGTCTGAATTTATCTAAAGGGTAGACAGTGACACATGGTGGCTTCAATAGTACACGACAGCTGACAACCAATGACGAGAACCAATCAGACCTTATGGAGTGGACATATAACGGTGGACAAAAGCAAATTTCCACTGTACTAACTTCAATGTCTATGCACATTGACAAATGGGAAACAACACCAATAGCGTGCTATTTGGAATAATACACAATCTCTCTGGGAGCTTGTATTTGGACAGAAATTGATGGTTTCCACATATAAACCAAAGAAGAATCCACTTTAACAGCACTTCAAGACCACAGTACATCAAATGTGTTGCTCCTTAGAGTAAATAAACCCCCAACTGGATATTTAATGTTGTTGATTGATTCAGGTCAAATATTGACATTTAAGAGAAAAATCTGAGAGGAATCGGGTAATACAGTTATTATACAGCAAATAAAACAAATTCTGTAGAACGGCAGTCTCTGAACTTAACCCATTATCAGTGTCCCATCACAGTCCAAGCCTTTCTAACAAAGCTGAATTTTCTGTGTGCAGGTTATTATGGTGCTGATGTTCCTCATTGCTATCATTATGTATCGCACCATCGTCACAGTAATCATCTCCCAGTCTGGCACCTTCTTAACAGGCTCTGTGAGTATAACACAACACAGCAAGTGTTTCTTTAAAGGTTCTCGTGGCAGAATTGAGAAAATTTCTATTGTCTACACACCTCTAGCAGCTAACGGTGCAAACAGTGTAAACAATGTTTACTTGATGGGGAACTGGAGGATTGATGCCACACTCCTGCAACACCAGTAACCGCCACATTCTTTAGCATCTGTTTGACACGGACCAGGCTTTCAAGTAACTATCATATGAACCCATTATCTTCATTAGGCTATTAGGGGCTCAGAAAAAATATATATCTTTCCATGAACAGAAAGAATAGAGGCTCCAGGAAGCTTCCCTGGGGGGCTGCTCTCTGATTGCTTTCTGATGTGTGTGTGTGTGTGTGTGTGTGTGTGTGTGTGTGTGTGTGTGTGTGTGTGTGTGTGTGTGTGTGTGTGTGTGTGTGTGTGTGTGTGTGTGTGTGTGTGTGTGTGTGTGTGTGTGTGGTCAGGCCGGGAGGATAGCCAGTATTACAGGATCTGTGTTGAACCTGTTGGTCATCCTCATGTTGTCCAAAGTTTACATCTCACTGGCCCACATCCTCACCCGCTGGGGTGAGTCAAACCTTCTTTCTTTCTTATAACAAAAAACAAATTTAGGTCACATTTGGTAAGTTAACCCTCAATGTTAGTCTAATTTTGATGAATGAAAACTAAAGACATGTGAGTGTATATTTAGTCAGTTATTTGTCAAGTTGTACTCTTTATGAGGAACAAAATTCATATTTTTCTATCGAGAAATTCAAGTTTAGCTGAAATGAAAATCATTCATTTTTTATATCAACATCCAATGTTTTATTATTCCAGGAAAACACATCTGATGTGTGCTTTCATCGGCTGGTACCAACCTATTTCAACCTATAATATCATGCATCATCCATCAATCAGCAATATTTAGCAGCACAGAGCATAATGTCCCGCCTACATACTGTTTCTGTTTCACTCGGAAATACGTCATCAGCAGTCTATATTTGTATCACTACTAATGTAGTCAGTCAGATGATATCGTTGTGTCTTTTCTGTCAGAGATGCATCGGACTCAGTCTAAATACGAAGACATGTTCATCCTCAAAGTTTTCGTCTTCCAGTTCATGAACTTCTACTCAGCTCCAATTTACATCGCCTTCTTCAAAGGCAGGTGAGAAATGCTTCAACCAATCAGAACAAGGCTCACAGATTCATCACCAGAAGCCTTCTTTCTTTCTTCACCTATCTTCCCTTTTGTCTCTCTTGTGTATTTCTATTGTGTGTTTACATCTCCACGTAAAAAAGAAATCGAGTCTTATTGGCCTGAAACACGAGGGACTTCTCAGCTTTTACTTTCAGAATAAAACCAAACAAATATAACATGAAGTTGGTTTTGTCAGCTGGTTTGTGAACTTTGAATTTAAGAAGTAAAAAGCAGACGTCAAATTAAAGGAAGAGCCACAGCGCCTCCTGCAGACCGACCATGAAAACATCCTGTCAATCGCAACAAATCTTGTCATATATCAAATTTCTAGTTGAGATCTCAAAGTTTCCAAAGATCAAAGTTTGTTTGTTTGTGTGTGTGTGTGTGTGTGTGTGTGTGTGTGTGTTCAGGTTCATTGGGTATCCTGGAAACTACGAAACTCTGTTCGGAATTCGCAATGAAGAAGTGAGTCTGCTGGACTAACGATGACAATGATTTTTTTTGACACAATGCATCAGGAGAAATTTGTGTTTCACTCTTTTGCTTAAAAACTAAGTAAACCCCAGAGTTTGGGCTTTTTTCTCTCTCTCTTTACTGTGGACTTGAAATTAAACTATGAGAATATTATCAAAAATGGTGAATCAGTGTTGTTAACACATTATCTGGTGAGGATGACATTGAACCAGCAACCCTGCAATGAAATACTTATTATATTACATATTATTATTTTACACATTTTATACAAAATAACAATTCTTTTAAACAAAGTTTTTAAACAAAAGATCTCAAATCTAAGACACTTCCTAATGACTAATTGACATCTTGTGAGATAAATTAGCACCCATTCTTTCCACAGTATTAATGGTAGTATAACAACAACAAGTAGACGTGATACAAACTTCTCTTTTATCAATGAGTATTAACGTTTTTTTACTTTATAAAACAAATGTTTAGCCACAGCTTTAAAAGATAATGTATTCCTGTTTGTTGTCCCAGTGCGGGTCCGGTGGATGTCTCATTGAACTGGCTCAGGAGCTGCTGGTCATCATGGTGGGAAAACAGCTGATCAACAACATCCAGGAGTTCATCTGCCCGTAAATACAAACACACAAACGCTGACAGTGAACAATATAATCATGTTACACTGACACCCAACGTCTGTCAGTCCAACATCATTAATATTATTATGAGCATTATTACTGCTTGTTCTTTGGTAGGAAGTTGAAGTACTGGTGGCAGAAGAGGAAGATGATGCATCGGCATAAGGAGGTGAAGGAGCAGGACAGAGCAGAGGCTCAGAGGGAGGTGAAGGAGGAGGACGGAGAGGAGGCTCAGAGGGAGGTGAAGGAGGAGGATGGAGAGGAGGCCAAGAGGGAGGTGAAGGAGGAGGATGGAGAGCAGGGCCAGAGGGAGGTGAGGAAGGAGGAAGAGGAGGAGGAAGAGGACGAGAAACCCTGGGAGGCAGACTACGAGCTGCTGGTGTGTGAGGGACTCTTCGGTGAATACCTGGAGATGGGTGAGTCCTGTCCTGTTGGATTCATCCTCCTGGGGCTGCCGGGTGGGTGGGGTTAACACAGAGATGTAGTATTTTAAATAAATCTGGTTCTTCTCAGTGATCCAGTTCGGTTTCACCACCATCTTTGTGGCTGCGTGTCCTCTGGCTCCTCTCTTCGCTCTCATAAATAACTGGGTGGAGATTCGTTTGGACGCGCAGAAGTTTGTGACTGAATATCAACGACCAGTGGTGGAGCGAGCTCAGGACATCGGCATCTGGTTCACCATCCTGCAGTTCATCACACAAGTGGCCGTCCTCACAAACGTACGACTCCCCGTGTTCCTGTTTGTCCGTCTCTGTGAGGTCCAGTTAGACATCTACATCCTGTTTGACGGTTAATCGGCAGATTTCCATCCTGTGTTTTCAGGCTTTTCTCATCGCGTTCACCTCGTCCTTCCTGCCTCGCCTGTACTACCGCTACACCAGAAACAGCACGCTGAGCGGCTTCGTCAACTTCACCCTGGCAACATCACCACAAAGCTACAACCAGGAACACACACCCTGCAGGTAGGCAACATCACAACATTACTGCAACTACAGCCAGCAACACACACCCTGCAGGTAGACAGTATCACTGCAACTACAGCCTGCAACACTACACACACCCTCTAGGTAGGCAACATCACTGCAACTACAACCAGTAACATATGCCCTGCAGGTAGGCAACACCACTGCACCCAGGTATATGTATAGCTCTCATGTTACTGATGTTAGACTGTGCAGTTATTGATCTCTCTGACAGTCATTTGACTGGATCAATATATTGACTGTGGACATTCATAGACACACCGACAGTGTTGTTGTTATAGTTGATGATGTTGCTGTTGTCCTGAGCAGGTATCAAAGTTTTAGGGACAAAGACGGCGATTACCTCCCAGAGTACTACCACCTCCTCGCCATACGATTGGCATTTGTCATCGTATTTGAGGTCAGTGTGAAATGCATCCAGAGAGTGTGAGTCACAATGATTTAGCATTATATACATGGCAACAAAAACAATGAAATGAAACTTCTAGCTCAGTGATAAAGCGACAGAGACTGCAGCTTTGTATCCGCCTAACCTCCTGTTCTAACCTCTGTCTTCAGCATGTGGTCTTCTCCATCGGTAGCCTGATCGACCTGATGGTTCCCGACGTCCCCGAAGACGTGGAGATAAAGATGAAAAGGGAGCACTACATGGCTAAACAGGCACTGGCGGAGAACCAGGTACAACATTGAAATAAAAGAAGGACATACGTAGTTTGTCCTAACATAAATAGAGTGTATTGTGTACAGTCCTAGTTTGTCTCAACACAACAGTTTCAGTTATAATTGGGGTACCGGAAGCAATCCAAACATGTTTTGTATGCTGGAACAATCCATTTATTATTATTATTCCACCTGTTTTTCTGTCGTCTAATTCCTTCCACATTTATTAACATAGAAATCTTCCAGAAATAGTCAACGTTTTCTTCAAACGAATGGATGAATGTTCAAACACAAATTCATGCATGTTCACCACACTTCCCCTCCTTCATACAGATTACAACCAGCAATGCTGAGTAGCTTCAACTTTTCAATATAACCTTAAAATATTTCACATCTCTTATGTATTATGGCTATTTGTCAACTTTCCGAAGACATTCATAGGAATTAAAACTATTCCCATCTATTCAGATATTCCTACCGCTTTTTTACACATTTAAAACAAGCGTCAACTATTTTTCTGCATCAGCCATTCACACAGCAATGTCTTCAGAAATTCCTATCGAGTTTGATTTGTTCCCGTGTTATGTTTGCTTATACTTCTGTTATTGTTATGCTTCCAGTCTTTGGATAAAACCCTAATTTCTGAGGAGACAGAGGTCCTATCCAGCGACCTACATCGTCGTGTATCCAGACCGCCAGGACCACCGCAGAGCGACTCCCCTCCACCAAACCTCGATGTGATACCAGAAGAAACAAACACACCAGATAGCTGCTGAAATATACCTCCCTCTACCTCAACATCCACACTTGGCTGAACTCCTCCTTTTAAACAACCTTGTCTGACAGATCTGTTAGACCTCTACAAGTTCTACAAGAGCTGGTCTGAAAACGTATACAGTAGGTCCTTACCTGCATGGCAGCTGGACTCTTGCCAGGCCACAAGATCACGCAGGAATTGGAGGATCACTTATCAAAAGAAAACCCATCTGGTCAGGCTTTACATGATGCATTTGTGTCTGGACTAATCAGAATCGTGCAAAGAGCTAGTGGCAGCTAGGGGCGGGGCTTAGGTGTGTGTGTGAGACATGTAGGCATCTCCTGAAGAGGTTAACTGAAACTACAACAGCTTCAGTTCTATCAGAACTGGGGAGTATTTCTTCGTTAAAATAAGAGAAAAGAACAACACTGAAGGCTTTTCTACGTGGAAAACATGTTTCTCTCTTCTTGTCCACTAAGACTTCATCCAATCACGGCACACATACTTTTTGAAAGTGCATACCGTTTTCCAGTTTCCGGTAATGGTTTCTCAGATACAACAAACCATCTGGTCAGGTTGTGGAGGTGATTTGTAGATGCTGGATTACACACTAATGAATGAATGTGGGTTAATTCTTGACAATGATTCCTTTTTTTGTGTGTTTAAATCAAGAGCCCCTTCTGGTAGTTGCTTTTGTTATCTACATTTTTGTTTATTCAGTATGGACTGATTTTGTTTACACACAATTGTATATGTGTGCACTTTTGTATTTATGTAAGCGTAATTATGACTCTCATTGTATTTCTTGGTAAGATGCACCCTGCGTATAGCTGAGGCAAACACTATTGTTATCGTTAGGCATTGACTACTTGAGTACTTTGGGTCAGGATCACCCATTGGTCAGGACACAGGACCTGAACAAGCACAAGCGCCAGGCCAATCAGTGCTTAAATTCTACACTGGGCAGATCTTGCAAAAAAAAAAAAAAGCAGTGGGGTTCATAATAACACATTTATTAAACTTTTCCTCTTCTTTGGTATCACTGGCGTCTGAAAAGGAATATTAGAGATGCACGCTGCCATCTGCTGGAGCCTTATTTCATGACTTTAGAAATAATAAATACAGTATTTTAATAAAGCTCTTTGTACCTGTAATTATTTATCCCATGTCTCTTTTTTGTTGATTGTTGGTGCTCTATTGCTAACACGTTCTGAGGAGAGAGATGTAATTTTGACTGTGTAAAAAACCCAATGGTGTGTTTTGTGACTGTGAATTTATTGAATCGTCATCGCTGACAGTGACACTTTGTTCCAAACATTTGACTGTTTTTACATATAAATGCACATTCTTCAGGGTGAAGCTTGAATCATTGGAAGAAATAGTTAAAAATGATAGGTAGCTGAATATGAAAATAAATGAAAAAAATTGTGACAGCCTGCAGGAAAAAACTGTTTCTGTGTCAGGTAGTTTGGGAGTACAGTGCTCTATAGCGCCTACCAGAGGGGAGGAGTTGGAACAGGTGATGTCCAGGGTGGGAGGGGTCTGCTGTGATCTTTCCTGACCTTTTCCTGACTCTGGAGGTGAACAGGTCCTGGATGGTGGGCAAGTAAGCAACGATGATCTTTTCTCCAGACCTGACTGACCTTTGTATTCTATTCCTGTCCTGTTTGGTGGTTGATCCAAACCAGACAGTGAATGAGGAGCAGAGAACAGACTCTCTCACTGCAGTGTAAAACTGGATCAGCAGCTCCTGAGGCAGGTTGAACTTCCTGAGCTGGTGCAGGAAGTTCCTGCTGGGCCTCTGCTGGGCCAGAGATGGGGGGCTCCTCCTGAAGTCCACTGTCATCTCCACAGTTTTGAGTGTGTTCAGCTCCAGGTTGTTGCAACCGCACCACAGGGTCAGCTGTTCCACCTCCCATCTGTATACAGACTCATCTCTGTCTCAGATGAGGCCGATGACGATTGTGTCGTCTGCAAATTTCAGGAGTTGAACAGACGGGTCTCCTGAGGTGCGTCGTTGGTGTAGTGGGAGAAGAGCAGGGGGGAGAGCACACATCCCTGAGGGTCACCAGAGCTGATTGTCTGGGTGCTGGATGCGATGTTTCCTGTCTTGTTTGTAATCCACTGAGAAGGGTATGGTGAGCTGGGCCAGTATTGAGAGGAGGAGTTCAGGGCTGTTGGGGTTGAACACCGAGCTCAAGTCCACGAACAGGATCCTTGCATACGTCACTGGGGAGTCAATGTGTTGCAGGATGTAATGCAGCCCCATGTTGAGTGCATCATCCACGCCCTATTTGCCCGGTAGGCAAACTGCAGGGGTTTTAGTTGTGGATCTAGATGGTGATGTTCTTCAGGCCGCTCCACACTGACGCATAGTTGAAATGGTTTTTCAACTTTCAGTGAAGCTGCTCTTTGTTACTCTGGTGTCATCAGTCAGTGTGTTTCTGGCCTGGTTGAACAGGATCCTGTCCCCACAGCTGCAGGCCTCCTCCTTGGCCTGACGTGCCTGAGTTTTGCAGTGAACCAGGGCTTATTGTTATTAAAGGTAGGGAAAGTTTTGGTGGGCACAAACATTTCCTCACAAAAAACAAATGTATAATGTACATTTTTATATTAGTCTTATTTTGATTGGTATCATTTTTGTATTTGACTTAAATAGGATCTTGCTCAACTTGAGCCAGAATAAATTTGTTGAATGAGTCATGTCAATTGTCTTAGTTTGTTTGTACTTGCTGTTATTCTTTTTACGAAATATATATTTTTTAATTGCCAGGTTTTCGGTTTTCCCGACTAGGCGCTCCCCGGACTGCTAAACCCACTCTGTGTGTGACGTGTAGGACCTCCTCCTCCGACACACAGCAGCAGTAATGGCGGAGTTCGACAACTACGACGAGCGGGACCGGGCCTACGGCAGCTTTGGCGGCGGCAGAGGGTGAGTCCCGCTCAGCTCTTTCCTGTGTCTCAAACAGAACCCCCGGCCGGAACGTCGCCGTGATTCCTGCTGCTGTCCGCCCTGAGCCTCGGTCCACCGCGACCAGGCCGCGGAGCCCCTCCCGCCCGGCGCTTGCTATGCAGGCCGCATAGGACTCGGAGGAGGCCGTGACAGCAGCAAGGAACACCGCGGTCCCGAAGCTAACAGGCTAACTGTTAGCAGGGGGCTAGCGAAACAAACGGACACATGTGTTTGGGATCGCACCAGTGCTCGGTGGCTAAATAACGTATATCCGTAAAGTGTTTGTGACAGTGAACCGGCCCCGGTGATAGGTTGGGCGGAGCGGTACATGAGGCCGCAGCAGGTGGAGGTGGTGTCGGAGCTGCAGCTGCAGGCTGCCCGCATGGCTGCATCATGTGTCTGCAGCCGCAGATTCATACACGTAGTTACCAAACATGAGGCTGGGTATCGATGAGGGCTATTGTTTATTGATCAGTTTTGATGTGTGTAGTAAATGTCAGTTTGGCTGCTTTTTGCTGGTCTGTATTCTTATGTGTTTATTAGCTGGTGTCTGTTGAGTGAACGATGTTTTTGTTGGGTTTCATCAGGATGTCTGCAGCTCCTGTAGAATGGATAAAGGCGTTTAGATGTTTTTTGTTTTCCTTCACAGTCAGTTTGTTTTTCTACAGATTTAGAAGTTTCGTGAAAACATCTCGAAGTTGATTTGTTGACCTTTAGTATTGAAACGATTTTATTATCAATTAATCTACCTATTATTATTATTATTAATAATGAATGAATGAATGAATGAATGATGGCATCTATTTATCCACAGAAAACAGTTAAAATAGTCTAAAGTGATGTCTTCAAATTTGTCTGACCAACAGAAGCTCAAAGATGTTCAGTTTATTGTTCAGTTTAAAATTACTTCTGATTATGCTGCTGAAGAAATTAACTTTTTCTGGTATTGACTTAATACACATTTTTGCCCAAAAACCACAGGTTTAGTGATAATAATGCCAGCCTTAAAAATGACAAAATGTCATTAAATGTTAATAATAATTATAATAGAAACATTTAATTCCTCCATCTGTTCATTTTAAGTGATGACTCTTTGATCGTTTGTCTATGTATTTGTTAACGAAACCAGAAAAGAAAAGCAGCACATGTTCTCGTTTAAGAAGCTGGAACTTAAGCATGTTTGGCTTGTAAATTTGTTTTCACTATTTTAGCTTGAAATATTATCAAAAGTAGTTGTTGATTTATTGGTTTATCAGTTAACTGACTCCACATTTCAGCTGTATGATCAGCAGAAACAACACCTGGGTGTTTGGATGAGTCATAATACATTCTAAAGAAATGATTGAACTCATCATCATGAATCATCAGTTTATTTATATATTTTCTAACTCATCATCAATGGAATAAAACAATGTGTTTCTCAACCGTTAATCTTATGTGATGCTGGTGGAACATCAGAGTGAATCAGATAAAAAAAAAAAAGGTCATTTGTCTTTTGCAGAATTTAAACATTTGGGCTGTAATTGTTTGCTGATCAATAGAAAATTGACGTCAACTTGATGTATGAAAAGGTGGTGTGTGATTCACCCTTTTAATGACTTGATGGGCATCAGTGTATGAATGTGATTAAATGGGTAAATATAGACATGTATTGTAAAGCGCCCTGAGTGGGTGAAAAGCGTTAGAAATGCAGGTCCATTCACCATTTAATATACCCTAAATGAATAAGGAGTAGCTCCCCAACCATGACGGTTATATGCATATATTTGAAAGGTAAGAAGGGGATGAATACCTTAATTGTAAGTTAACCTATTTATTTTATCATTCCAGAGTAAATGGAGATACAATAAAGAAGTAAATGATCTAGGATCTTTTGAACATAACTAACTTATTTACAAAAGTTAAATTTGTACAACTTAATTGTTAAAATAGTTCTTAATAAGACATAGTTGGTGTATGGGCTCTGAAAACTGAAGAATTAATGTTTTCAGAGCAGTAAAACATTAATATCCTCTATAAATGGACCATCTCACACATTCTTGTAATTACACCATGGGGGTGTGTACCAGGTCCATTGGGTGAAACAGGTTAAGTAAAAGTAGTGCAGCATAGAAATTCAGTTACAAGTTAAAGTCCTGTAGTAAAACTGCTAGTCAGAATGTAATTAAAATACTCTTCATGCAGAATGATATACTGCAACTAACAACTGTTATAATTGATTAATCTGTAGGTTTGTGCAGATACACGATGATCTCAGGGATCGACGATGGTCTCAGGGATCGACGATGGTCACATCGATCGAATAGTTGATGCCTTAACCAATGGCAAGGCGGTATTTGGCTCGTTTTTGCATGAATGTTTTTATGATATTATTATTACATTAATAGGTTACATTGAATTTGCCCAGTCATAGTTTCCCAAAGTCATGATCCGCATATAACCGGCCTTTGCGGGACACACGGATATGTGCACACTCCCACAGTCTAGTTGGAAATATAACTTATAAAATAATAAATGGAGCTGTATTGGACAGTTAGAAGCTTCAGAGATAAGAACTATTATTTTTAATAATAACTTACAGGAACATTGCATTCAATAGTCCAAATTATCTGTTCAAAAGACATGTATCACAAGAAAACATATGTAATAATTTCCAATATTCACAACTTGATTTTATCTCCTGCAGCACCTGTATTAATCATTTATCAATACATCAGCCTACAGACACTGTTGTTTTCTTCTCATGGAGTCAGCATGAAAACTATTGTACTTCAGTAAATGTCTGCCTTCAGTCTGACGGACGGACACAGTTGCATTCGGGGGGATCTCTGTCATTTGTAACAGCGGCATTACACCAATGTTGTGGAGCTGGTTTCGTTACCAGCACAGTGCAGTGGAAAAGGCGCTGCCAAAACTGCCAGAGAGAAAGCAAATCGCTGCCTGTTTTCTGCTTGTTTCAGTGGTGTCGCCAGGTCTGGATAGGCATTCCGCTATGTACACTTTGCAATGGCGGCCTGCTGGTGCAGAATTACTGCTGCCGCTGTGTCAGAATTTTATGAAATGAAGTGGCAATTACAGGACTCTGCGAGGGCTTTTAATTTGACACAAAGGTGAAGAACCATCGACGGAGCATTCTGGAATCTTTGGGCGACTCCGCCCCCGAGGGACGTGAGAGATGAGTAAGCAGAAAGACAGGGAGAGAAAGGTAGATGTGACAAGCTAATGTTCAGTTAGATATAGATTTTACAGTTTAACATTCACCATTAACGATACCGATAACATTACTTATCGGAGTCATGGACAATCATGGGACAGGGGTAGACAATAAGGGAAATTTGAAGATCACTGGCCCCACCATTGTAACCACTGGCCCAGGAATCGATCCCCATAATAACGAAAAAGAACTATTTGATTTAACAACATTTACTTTAATACTGCAGTACTGAGGTCAAAACATGCAAATACATAAATCAAAAGTGCATATGTTCGTCTCACATATGTACACGACTCTTCAACCGCAAGCGAAGTTGCTCTGCATCATAAACGTGTCGATGCATATTAGGGATGGGACGATACACTTAAACTCACGATAACTCACGATACACGATACACGATACACTTAAACTCACGATACAATGCACCTCGATATGCCAGGGTCACGAAACGATATGTCACGATACGATATCAAAAAACAAACTAACAAAACAAAATATTACTGCGTAATTACAACTTTATTTTAGTTTTGTTTCAGTTGCACACAAGGAAACACACGGCCCAACAGTTCAAACACAAACAAGAACACTCCCTTAGTGCTCTAACCCTAGTTTAAGTTATGGGTCATTCCGTGTCATTTCATCAAATGCCTCCCACCTGACCATCTCAGAATGTCCTGAAAAAATTCAAGTACAAAGACACACTTGTTAATAGGACAAATCCAAAATATTAGGTCTCTACTTTCAATAGTTTTCTCATGAAACATCATTCAATGAAGGGTAGTTTAGACGGTTTTTGGCATCATGCTCTGAAAAGCCATTTTTAAACGGCAATATCTAGAAAACTATCTCACCTGTGGCCTTCAAAATTTCTACAGTGTATATCTGTTACTAAACGCCTCCAGACATGGAATATCAGGGGTGTAGCTCAATGATAACCTAGTATGGTAGGTACTTAAAAAGGGGCTTGTTGAAATAAAGTAGTACATTTGAAGGATGGCTGAGCTCCCATTTTTGCAGATAAAAGACTTCTATCACTTCTGCCTCTATCTCTGGGGTTAGCTTAAACATTCTACAAAATATGGTTTCTCTCAGATGATTAGTTTCACAGATATTAAGGCTCAAAAATGGAAGTAAACACATCTTTGCCCAACTTCAGAGTCATATTCCAAAAAACTGACAACACGTATCAGGTCCAAACTTACTTTTTTTTAAAGATCATATTCTTGTTAAAATCATATTAAAAAATCGGGAGGGTGTTTTGCCTCAATTTGTCGCAGTGATTTTTTAAAATCCTGATATTGGTGGGGTTTTTGTGGCTGGTTTTGGTACTGCATGTCCTAACGGCCTACTTGTAAACATCACAGGAGGGCAATTCAATTGTGCTTTTTATCATTTACCAAAGACTTACATGTGACTAAATGCTACTGATAAATTTAGCCTCACGAAAACATTAAAATGGATCACAGTTGTAGTTACAGAGGCAATACGTCCTTGAATGTGAGTTAAACATGGTGAAAGCAGCTTTTAAGGTCTTAAACCATGAACAAACATAGCAAAATATTGAAGACTGTACATTTTGTCATACTTTAAGTACATACATTACACAACCAAATCAAATAATAATGTTAATTTGAGCATAAATATTTTACATTACAGTACAAAAGTCTCCAAAGTGCGATATTGAATAACAGTTTGTCTCTATGCTCACTATGAGGGATCACACATTTTTCATCTTTTAGATCCAATTCCTTAGTCACATTCATTAATTTGGCAGTGACTTTACAAATAGTCTAATGTACATCTCTGCTCTATTGTGCTCATCTTTTTTGATGGCATACATGCACCCACTTTCTGTAGAGGGAACGTCAATCCTTGCAATTCTATGCGGCAGTGGGACATTGCACATGTCTTCTCTTCTTGGCCAGTAGAAACTCTTGGCAGGGCCATGTGGGTGCATGAACTGAACCAGTACATCTTCATCTGAAACATCTCTGATACTTCCTATCCACCATTTCTGATCATACACACAACTCACATATTGTCTCATAGTGAGCACAGAGACAAACTGTTATTCAATATCAAACTTTGGAGACTTTTCTACTGTAATGTAAAATCTTTATGCTCAAATTAAGATTATTATTTGATTTGGTTGTGTAATTTATATACTTAAAGTATGACAAAATGTACAGTCTTCAATTCATTTGTTCATGGTTTAAGACATTAAAAGCTGCTTTCAGCATGTTCAACTCACATCCAAGGACTTATTGCCTCTATAACTACAACTGTGCTACAATTTAATGTTTTCATAAGGCAAAATTTATCAGTAGTATTTAGTCACATATAAGTCTTTGGTAAATGGTAAAAAAAACACATTTGAAATGCCCTGCTGTGATGTTTACTTGTAGGATATTAAGACATGCAGTACCAAAAACGGCCACAAAAGCCCCACCAATATCAGGATTTTAAAAAATCACTGCGACAAATTGAGGCAAAACCCCCTCCTGATTTTTGAATATGATTTTAACAAGAATATGATCTTTCAAAAGAAGTAAGTTTGGACCTGATACGTGTTGTCAGTTTTTTGGAATATGACTCTGAAGTTGGGCAAAGATGTGTTAACTTCCATTTTTGAGCCTTAATATCTGTGAAACTAATCATCTGAGAGAAACCATATTTTGTAGGATGTTTAAGCTAACACCAGAGATAGAGGCAGAAGTGATAGAAGTCTTTTATCTGCAAAAATGGGAGCTCAGTCACTCTTCAAATGTACTACTTTATTTCAACAAGCCACATTTTAAGTACCTACCATACTAGGTTATCATTGAGCTACACCCCTGATATTCGATGTCTGGAGGCTATCAGTAACAGATATACACTGTAGAAATTTTGAAGGCCACAGGTGAGATAGTTTTCCAGATATTGCTGTTTAAAAATGGCTTTTCAGAGCATGATGCCAAAAACCGTCTAAACTACCCTTCATTCAATGATGTTTCATGAGAAAACTATTGACAGTAGAGACTTAATATTTTGGATTTTTCCTATTAACAAGTGTATCTTTGTACTCAAATTTTTTCAGGACATTGTGAGATGGTCAGGTGGGAAGATTTTCAGAAATTTGATGAAATGACACGGAATGACCCTTATCTCAGCCTCTCTTAAAGGCGCTATATGTAAGAATGTGGCCAAAAACGATACTACAGTCAAATTCAAAACACTGCAGCGAGTTGTATCCGTCTCCCCCTCCACCCCCTCCCCTCCAGACTCAAGGGTGCCGGAGCTGTTGGCGTATCCAAACGCGCCGAAGGCGGCCGGACAGCGGAGTAACAACGTTACTCATTTAGATCGTAGAAACAAACGTTAGCAGCACAGCTCGTAACAGGACAGTGCTAATGCTGCTAGCGTCCAGCCGATGTCCGACCGGCCGCCGTCAAGCGGCTGGACGGCGGCTGGACAGCCGGATGCCCATAACAGGACAGTGCTAATGCTGCTAGCGTTAGCTGTGCTGCTAACGTTTGTTTCTATGATCGAAATGAATAACGTTGTTACTTGAGCCAATTATTTTTTAATGAGAAAATACTGCCAGACAAATTACCTGTATCCAGCGGAGCGTCCTCAATTTCGACCTCATTCGACTCCATTGTTCGGCGGTTTGAGGGCAAGGTAGTTGGTGCTAATGTTTGTTAGCTTGCTGTACAGTGTTGTTACAACACTGTTGTTGCAGCATGCGCTGTGACCTGCACCGTTCCTCGGATGTAATTTCTTTTTCATTTAGTTTTCCGCTGCTTAACCAGCAGATGGTGCTGCCAGCCTGCCACCATAGACTGTATAGCCTGCCGCACACATATACACACAAACACACACACTAAATTATTTATATACTACACAAATCATGTGGCAGTGCCATCTAGTCTTCATTTCGCGATCCATTTTTTTCAAACTCGATGCGTATCGTCACGTTTTGTATCGCGATATTTCGCCAAACGATATTTCGTCCCATCCCTAATGCGTATAACGGCGGCCTCGCCTTTTCCACCTCGGGTGCTCAGAGCTTTTAGATAGAATGCAGTATCGACTCGTCTCGCCTCTGATGGGGCTCTGTGACGACCTCCGTACGCCTTTCTGCCTCGGCGAGCGCTTGGACTGACGGCGGGCGGAATACTCCCGCAATGAAAAGGAGGTCCAAAAGGGGCTAGAGATGAGGAAGATGGTCAGGCACAAGAAATACCTCCTGGTTCTTCTGCAGTATGTGGTGGTTACTGCAATATTTTAATGTTCTTACTGGTTACATGATAAAATGTGATGTGAGAGAATTATCTAATGTTATTCATTCTCAAATATAACATGATTACACAAGCAACACAAGTAGACATGCAGGAGTAGTGGAGGTGATTGGAGGAGGAGAGGAGACAAAGCACAGACTATCACGACCCTAAAAAGGTAGACATTCAAAACTTCCACCCACAGTTGTATAAATAGTTATGTAAATACATAAATTCTAAAATTCGTTTTATGAAGTGTGACTTTATTTCTTCATTATAACTTCATTCATCCTAAGTGACTCGCAGCAGGAAGAGTACAGGAAAAATGGCTTCAGCAACAAGAAGTGAGTCTATAGCCCATTTTATACTGCCTTTTTGTTGCGAGAGTATTGCTCCTTTTTTCCACCACGTCGTCAGTGTAAACCCTACTGAGACGGAAAGGGGTGACAGAATGTTATGCCTCTGAGATGCCAACGGAGGTAGTCACAGAGCCGCAAGGCCTTCTGTGGTGAGTCTATGTAGTGAGTCTATGGGCGCATTAACACTAGGCCATCCTTTCTGTGCCTCGGCATAGCCTAAAATCCTGATTGTTTGGCCAGTGTGAGCGCTCCTTACTGAAGAACGGTGCGCTTCCTCGACCCCGTCACACTTGGAAGAGGTGGATTTGAGTACGGTACAGTTCATGCACATGCACGGGTACGCAATGTGGACAAGACGTAGGCTTTAATCGATAGGCCGCCCTACTCATTATCTCTCAGTGTTCAGCTAGGCTCTCCCCCCTGCTATCGAGCCAATTTATGACTGAAAATACTGTTGATGAGTGCGTAGGACACAGCGGGATTCTGGGACAGGTTTTGTCGTGGCGAGCGATTGCCGAGCAGTTTTTTTTAATTATCCCGGTAATTTGTCTGCGTGAGAAACACTAGATGTGGCGTGTGCTGCTTTGTCCTCTGACAATGTAAACAGACTGGTCTGTCTCCGTAACGGGCTGAATGTAAAGGAGGACTAAGCTGACTTGTTGTTCTATGGAGTGAAAAGGATTTATCTTTCTGACTTCACAGCAGAATATTTCCTTGTTCTTTTTTCCATATTTGCATGTTCTATTGTGGACCTTTTTTGAAATGTTCTGTTAGCGCATATAAGAAATATGCCTTTTTCAAGCTGACAGTTCATTTTGATGGCCTTGATGTTTTTTTGGAAATCTGTAGTTCACATGAGAGAATCTGTGCTTAAAGTTAAAAAAAGCTGCTATTTAACAATAGTATTTGAATTTAAATACTTCCTTTGTGTTGATTCTACATAAATTCCATCATTTTACATTTAAATATCCATTATAACATACTTTATTCTTAAGAAGAATCAAAGCGATTAATTGTGCGATTAATTAGTTAATTTTTTTTAATCGATTGACAGCACTAATTTTAAAATGTACTACTTTGCCTCTGATGCAGCCGCCCGCAGTCACTACTCTCTGGTCTTTATTTTTTTTATTCTAACTTCATAAAACTTCAGGGAACTATTTCATTTATTTTATTGCTCAATGCTTCTGATAGCGCCCTGTATTTTTTGTGTTCAGGTCATGTAGAAAGGGTCTGTTAATCAAACATATGCTTTAAGGCATTTCAACAAAGTTTTGTTTTAAGAGTTTGTGTTATTCTAAATTTAGCGTGACACACAGGTTGATGGGAAATCAGTTAGTGTAGCTGTGTGTCTGCCTGGATGACTGTCAGCGTTTACACCAAAGCATTACAGCCCGGCACGATGTTGGCGGGCTTGTTAACATGAATTACACTTTCAGTTGTACGCCAACCAGATTTGTCGATATTAACTTATGGAACCACACACGTGAAGAAATTGCAAAAAGAACAAAACCTTGAACCTTTTTGATTTCTTTGCATGAAAACATGATCATTTATCGTTCACATTTCTGTATGCCATTAAAATTATTATGCTGTTAAATAGACAATGTTTTTGTTTGTCTGTATTTCATTTTTAATTGACATTTGTATGGATACTCACAGAATCTGTGTGGGAAGTTTCTGCATTGACAACACAACTAAAAGGCTGCTCACACCTGTTTTACATATAATAATAATGAGTTTAATTTAAACGGCTTCCTTTTAAATGCAAACAAAATCTCAAAGTGCTTAACATCCGCAATAAAAACAAAAGTACAGCATTAAAATTAAAAACAATTATCACTAAAGAACCATGTAATTAAAAACGGATTCATACAATTATAAAAAAATTATTTCTACACCCAAAAGGAACTATTTTTCTATTATCTATTTTTCACCTGTCTACCATAATAACAACCTGGACAGATTTCTAAAATGACTAATGATCATATTTATGATTATCCCGATATAGGAAATTCATGACGAACAAGGTATTGTGAGTGTTTTTTATGCTGATCCGTGATAATAATCCTTTATCGTCCCATTAGTAATTCTCAAGGCTACTGTATGGTAAACATGAAGACATAACCCGTTAACTGCCCAGTGTTTCTTTATCTTATGATGCTCTTTGTCTGCCACCCCGCCAGGCCCCGTGGAGGCGGCAGCGGCGGCGGCTCCGGAGGCCCCAGGAAGCAGAAGGAGCTGCCAACAGGGCCCCCGTACACGGCGTACGTGGGAAACCTGCCATTCAACACAGTGCAGGGAGACATCGACATCATCTTCAAAGAGCTCAGCATTCGCAGCGTCCGATTGGTCAGAGACAAAGACACGGACAAGTTTAAAGGTCAGATGTCATTGTATGATAGATGATCATTACTGCCTGGTTGTGTCGGTTTATTAACGCCTCTGACCGTGTCTTTGTCACTTAAGGTTTTTGTTATGTTGAGTTTGAAGACCTGGAGTCTCTAAAAGAAGCTTTGACGTACGACGGTGCTGTGAGTATCTGATGGTTTTATTCTTCAGTCTGAAAAGGTCAGACCTCTTGAGATGTAAAGAACAAGTTTGTTTTTAACTGAGAAGTTTGTAATCTCTGGCCACCCAAGCTGATTTTCTTCGACTGTAATATATACTCCTCCATGAAATCCAAAAAATGACATTTCAGCACCGTATGGTCTCAATACCAGAGTTGTGACTTGGATACGGTACCCTGCCTAAATGTCTCAATGCAAAACTGAAACGATGCCGTGGCAAAAATCTAAAACGTCATAAACATGGAACTTAAAATTACGTTTCCTGTTAATGTTACTGAGAAAATGTTCCGCTGAGGTAACTGCTGCCTGGTGCCCCAACTTCCAGCGCTCCTTAGACAGTAGCACTGTTCCATTGTGGTACCTGTTCCAAAAATTCAGTGCCCTGCTGAAAACAGAGATTTTAGACCTGTTGCATGAACTAGTGTTGTCATGAAGTGTTTGAGAAAATGATGGTCCTTGTGCTGAAAGCTGAAGTAGCCTCTCATCTAGACCCGCTCCAGTTTGCTTACCGGGCTGGGCGAAGCACGGAGGCTACGGTCATTTGTGTGACCCACTTAATTAATAAGCACCTAGAGAACCCAGCATCATATACACCAGTCCTGTTTGCTGATTTTAGCTCTGCAGTGAAATTAAACAGGTGTCCTCTTACAAATACCTCAGCATCTAAATAGACGGTCTGCTAAAATGGAATGTGCATGTTGAACATCTCTGTGCCAAACTAGGCCAGAGACTACACTTCCTTCGTAGACTGAGGCTGATTGGAGATAGCACAAGGATCATGACACTGTTTTACAATGCAGTCCTGGAAAGTGTAATCAGATATGGTATGGCCGTACCATGAGTGTTGTGGAAGTGAGGACTGAATCGATCCACAAGAGGATGGTTTTAACTTTGCAGCAGTCAAAACATAAACTCCAGGTCCAGGTTTTAGCTAGTATAACTAACTAGAAGGATGAGTCAAGAAATTCATTTGAAAAGATTAAAGCAGGACAAGAACCATTCGCCTAAACTAAAAAAAACAATGAAAATAACAGCGCTGCTCTAATTACTGACCAAATAAACTGCTAAAATTAGACTCCCTGTCTTCTCTGAATCTGTCCAAGCATCTCCTGTAATTCATCAAACTAGGGATGCAAATTATCGAGTAATTCATTTATCAATAGTTGTTTAATCTTATCGATCGATGATCTATTAATTGATAAGCGGCAATTCTTCTGAGAAGCTGAATTTCCCTCTGAATATGTTCCATCTAATGCATACGTAACATAAAATGCTATCTTCCTTATGATATAAAGAAAAATGCAAATCATATTTTGAATAATTTCGTTTTAATGCATTAATTTGGGGAATTTTGAGAACCAAATATGACATATCAATTACTGACCAATTTCTTACAAACTGCTGGTTCTGATCCAAATGTTGACATACTAAATGGGGTTGAGTTGTTTAAGCATTCAAGAAAAGATGAAAACAAAAATGACTAAAACACAGTGCTGAGCTTATACTATTAGTTTATTATGACTATTATGACTATTATTATTAATAATAATAATAATAATAATATAAGTGGGTGACTATTCCTCAGCCTTCCTTGGTGTTGGTTTTGACTGAAGCCCCGTTCACATACGTCGCTACTCGCCCATCTCTGAGCGACAGCTGTCAATGAATGTGAATGTGTTCTAGCAGAATGTGGACAGGCGATGAGATGTGGGCGGGGACGGAGAGAAAATACGTTTTTCTGCGATGCGAGTGAAGCGAGTACCAATCGGAATGTAGAATAGAGATGATTGACAGTTGACGTCAACAGAGAGTTGCCGCTTGAACTCAGTGATTTTTTTTTTTGCCAGCGAGTAGAATTCAGCGAGAAAGCGAGTGACGGGCGAGTAGCCACATATGTGAACGGGGCTATACGCGCCGTCAAACTCGCCAGCTTGAGGGGGGGTCGGCGCGGGGGACGCCTTGCCATGGCGACGGGGGAAAACAGAACGTTGATGTGCCAAATCAGCCGCGAGGATTTCCCCTTATAATAAGCGCTGCGGAAGCGGAATCAAAATAATTTTGATAACATCGAGACTATGGCGGCCTAAATTAGACTCGTCAATGTGTGGGAAACACTGCTCGTCTTGTTGATGTCGTCAGAGCCCTGCTTCGCTTGTGTTAGCGCATGTGCGTCAAGTACGTCTGGCGTCAAGCGCGCCCTCACGTGGACTGGCGGGGAATTACGGGTTCAAAACGCAATTAATTGCAATTAATTTATTTTAATCGAGTAATTTCTTATCGACAATTAATCGATAATCGAAAGAGCATGTGTTAAAGTATTATTTTACTGTGTTTCTCAGTAACGTGAAGTGGACCGAAAGGATAAGCAGTCCGACGGTGAGAGTGACATTCTCTTCACAAACAACACAACACAGAGCTTTCTACAGTTACTGTTGTGGCGTCCTGCTTTTAGAAGCTTTCCATCATCCACTTCTCACAGAACTTCATCTGAATTTGTTATCATTTTGTGTATTTTTGTTTTGGAAGCCTCTGTCGCCCATGCTGCAGTACCACTCTCCACCTGAACCGTTACTGAAGCCCTGATTATGCTTCCACGTAGTGATCACGCAACGGCAACGCAACGGCCATGCAGTTGCTGGGAGACCGTGATGGTTCTGCGTTGGGTTTACGTGTCGAAATGCAATTCAATGCCACACCGGTGAAGGGCGCTATGTTTTTTGTAAAGACTGACCGACCGACCGAGACTCTTGGCGTATATCGTCGTTAGCCTCGTTATAGCGTATTTGTTTACTTTCCGGCTTTAAACGTCCACAATTTTTCAGAACTTGGTGTTTTATTTCTTTGTGCAAAAGCGAGAAGGTGCAAACAATAAAACGAGGTAAAAACAATAAAAGTAGCCTTTTAAAAGTTTAAATGGCGGTGTTTATGAGTGGACACCGGATAGCGGTCTCCAGCGGATGTAGTTAGCGGACCAATCACAGCCAATGCCACTGCGCTGCGGTGTTTCGTCGCCTCCACGCGCGTCTAGGATTTTTGGGAGGTACACGTCAGGCCCTTGCGTTGGACGTAAGGGGGGTCCGCAAGCCCCCTTGCGTTGTGTCGACGCGGAAGCATAACTCAGCCTTGATGTTCCGGCAGGGGTGCTGTTTTACAGAAAATGTTCTTATTGAACCTTGTTTAATGTGATATGTGGTTGTAAACATTCAGTTAACTGTCAAAGAAATCACATAAACTCAAGTATAGGGGACATGACATATCGGCATCCATTTTTAAATTCATACTTTTTTATTTTTTTATTTTGTTTTAACATTTTTAATAAATAGGAAAACAAATGTTAAATTCCATGTTCTGTCATCTATTTTCCATTACTTTCCCTGAAGTTTTAGGATTTTGCAGTGGTATCGTTTCAGTATCGGTGCAGGAATTGATGGAGACGTGCAGGCATTCACTTCTGATTGGTCAACATTTACGACCAGAATACAATCCAAATCCAATTTGGCTTTGAGAGGAAAATTGGGATGTTCTGAAATAGATGAGATCCGTGAGGGACGCTTCTGCATTTCAATTTTAAGATTATTGAAATGATTATTTTCAAGGGTGCATCATTTTGTCGTTAGGACTAGATGGAAAATGGGTAATATCAATTCCTAGATGCTTAATGGTCCCATATGTTAACACTTAAAGATATATCTGTACCGTTTGTGTGACCACTTCTATAATGGTGTTGACAAAAATTGCTGATTTAATTTCCCCTCTCGCTTTTCTGAGGGCCCCCTCCCAAACGCCGTCTTAGTAATTACTATTCATGAGCAAAACACTTCGCAAAGCAAAGATCCACTCGGAACACGGCCTGGGATCAGATTTTAGATTCGCATACGAGAGCTGTAAGAGGATCGGTTTGACCATACCGGTTCGATTCATATTCAGATGAAGAGGACCAGATTTGAGAAGATGGGAGCATGATGTTTCAGAGTGGTAAGTTTTGTTTTTTGATTTTAACATGTACTATGTTGTTAGCCAGTGGATGGCCAATGTTAGCATACCAACCTTCTCTGTTGGTTGCCATGGAAGCAGCGAAGACACTGTTGCTGCCTTACTTACTTAGTCAGAAGTTGCACGCTAAATATTTTTTGACATTGTGACCAGATGCCCTCTGAGGGAGAGAATGTGTGCTACTTTGAGAGACCTCCGATAACCTTACAAATATACAGGCTTCCATCACTGCATCTACATACATGATGAAGCTGTGTACATGAAGACAGTTGGCGTCACCTGTTTCCTACTATGTATAATCCCTGTCATATTTAATTTAGCCAATTAGTTAATGTTGATGAATAATAAGTTGTGACCAGCGTCCTGACCTACCACGGTGCATGGTGAATCACACAAGCCTGGAACCTGTCTGTCCCAAACCTTCTTGATTTATTTGTATTTCAGAGGCACAACAACGTCAGTTTTAATATTGTGCTTGCAGCACACACTACCTAATGGACTGCATGGTTACAATTGTTTTCATACCAGTGTTACATTCTTTATGTATGCTCTAAAGATGCCATTTCAGTCCAACATACTGCATATGTGAACTTTTTGTGGTCTTGTATTTACATGAAGTAGTACCACAGAATATATAATTTGTGATGAAAGTACGTGACAATCATTTTTAATTTATTCGTAAATATCTCCCATCTAAGTTGCCGATTTGAGAGGAAGTATTGCCTTTACAATCAACCTCCACAGAGGAAATCAAAACAGATTTCAATTTACAATATTGGTTATTAATCCAATGTGCCATTTGACCAGCTATACCTTTATTTACCTGGGCAACTTGTGAAATGTCTTGCTTTCTCGAAGGTAGGACATGAACTCGGCATCCCTGCCACAATAAAGAGCTCATATGAGAGATTTACATACAGCTGTTTTAATGATATTATGCTACATTTATTAAAACCACTATGAACATGATTATGTGTTGCCAGCATATTATAGATAACAATTCATGAATGCCTGCATGACAGAGCAAGTCGACTACATGAAGCCTCTACAAGTAAACTATTTAGTGTGGACAGAGCTACATTTGCCACACCGTGTCTTTATAATTTAGGACAGCTGCTGTGCTTTAGAGGTTTAACAGATCCCAAAGTGCTTTAAATTGTTAAATTACAACATGTTAGAAAATACCTACAGGATGTGTACATATGTTTCATAGTTTCAGGAGATTGATCACTAATGAAACATGGATGTTACAGATCCTCCTAAATCCTACACAGTAGCCATTGAAATTGTATTGTTTTGTCAGTGGATCAATGTGTAAATGTAGATGTTATTATAAGAGACTGGAGCTTCGAGCAAAGAGGAGTCCGTATCTCTGCTGGTGGCAGCTTGAAGCGAGTGTTGCTCCTCTCTCAACACAACAAATCCTTTTATGTAATATATTTACATAAAGCTGTTTTAATTATACATAAATACAAAAATGTAAACGGAGTTATAACCATTTCTATTTCTTGTTTTTGTCAGCTGGTGCGGGTTTCTTGACTGACGTGTCAGGATGGTTATCACCTTCGAATAAGGAAAGAATATCCGAACGGCAGCTACGCCGGCTGTGCTGAGGTACTGGTCGTTTTTGCTTCGGAAGGTTCCTAACTGAAGAAGTGACCCGGAAGTAAACAATGGCGGCCATGATGAGAGCTGTTTGAATTCTCCAAATGCAAAGGAAAGGAGCTCCAATGCTTCCTTTCAGATCTCCTTTAGCATCGGATACAATGGCTCTTCCTCTACGAAAAGAAAGAAGATTACGCCGACCCACAATTCCTTGCGAGAGCAACATTTAAAGTGACGCACACCTCTGCGTTCATGAAAACGAACGATATGTCTATTTGCATATAACAATGACTTTCATGCAGACATATAGTAATTGTATTTGTGTTGATACATGTGTGTGGACAGTGATAATAATTTAATGGTATTTTTTTTATTTATTTCAATCATGTTACAAATGTTTGACAAAAACTAAACTAAAACCACAAATGAAATGTAAATACAGCCAACGGTCAAGCGGGAAGGAGGAGCTGCTGGACCTGAAGCCGGTCAGTGAACCAGCTGTTTATAGAACCAACATGGGGAGAAGTGGACGATGCACTTTTTGTAGTCCATTATTGTATGTAGACCCACGTCAATCGTCCATCATCAGCTGTCAATCATCAGTGGGTGCATGAAAATGATGTAGCTTGGCGAAAGTCCGGTCGGATTCTCTGAGCACTGCGGTCGACTTTTCCTAAATCATTTTGAGTTTTTGACCCATTTTTTGACTATTCAACCGAAGCTGAAGTGTGACGACTGCAATGGCGTCTTCCATGGACGGCACAGTGAACTCAGAGCAAAGATCCGTTCAGAGAGAAGACTCAAAACAGTTCTCATTGGATATTGTTTTCTGTAATGCACCTTTTTAAAAATGACTTTCAAGTAAAGAACAATGTACTTAATTTGTAATGTTGTACTATGTGTAATAAATTGTGATAATTTACTTTCTGAACGTTTGCTCAATCTTCCTTGGCTTGGGGCTTCTTTGCTTTCAGGAAGGCAGCTTCTCCTATGGCTCTTATACTTACTCTTACACTACAATCCTTGGTGCAAAGCTGATGACGTAGCCATCAATGGTTTAACGCAATCAAACGTCCTCTTGGTAGGACGCTAAAAATATTACATTCAATCTGAAATGATGAGCATTAAATTGGGATGGCTCAGTTGCAAAGGTCACGGATAGTTTCTTCAATATTGGATACTCCTATAGCGTTGTATAGCCCCTGATTCAGTATCTCCTCTGGTGTAAAATGCTGCGTACACCAGAATAGGGCAACTCCGATCGGGTTAAGTCTCCAAAAATAGTAAAATGTCTCTTTTAGAAGGTTTTGCCTTGATTTATTTAACCCTCTACAGCCAGGAATAATGCACTTTCCTGACCAGTTTCCAGCAACATGGCCAGCTAATTTTCTCTGTCCCGCTTTACACTTGTCTGCCAATGACTTGTTGTAGTGACGTAGAAAGTGGCTCAAATCTAACTGGCTTGTAAAGGTTGGAGGCGATGTAGTTGTGGGGGAGTTAGAGGAATGGCAGCAGTAACACTTCACAGCTTTTATTTTACATCGGGGGTGTGTAACACAAAACTCAATGTAAACCCATTGTGACGATATGGGACCTTTAACTCACCCAGGAATAGCCATTGAGTTGTTGAACAGCAATATAACGTTTTTATCATGAGCACTGCTGATTTTGCAACATATGACCTCTGACCCCTGCAGCTGCTAGATCAGAGGTCACTGAGGGTGGACATTGCAGAGGGACGAAGGCAAGAACGGGGAGGACCAGGAGGAGGCGGCAGCGGCTTCGGTTTCAGGAAAGATGACGCAAGAGGTATGACCGTCAGAAAGACAGACAGGTATTAGTTCACTAACATTGTTTTACTTGACCTCCTGTTGCTTCTCCTCCAAGTCTGACCGGTCCACACTGATTAAATCATGAGGTCACTGAGCTGATACAATGTTGGACTTGGAGGAGGAGGAGGACTCTTCATCCTCTCAACATCTCATCCTCACATAACCACCCCCCTCCCTTCTCTGGTCCACAGTTCTAGTTTAACATTAATAAAATAGAAATATTAAACTGTTCACCTCCTTGGAGGTGCTGCCAACCACTCTTGATTCCTGCTCCCCGTCTCTACCTGCTACGCTTTCCTCTCTCTTTCCCCCTCTGTCCTCCTCCACCTCTCTCTGTCCCCCCCCCCCTCCTCTCTCTCTTTCTCTCTCTCTCTTTCTCTCTCTCTTCCCCCCTTGTCTCTCCTCCTCTCAGTGTTAAACTCCCCCTGTCCTCTGCAGGACAAGGAGCTTCTCGAGGAGCTTCCAGAGGAGGAGGACGTGACTCCCGTGAGGACTTCGACCAACAAGGAGGAGGTGCGGTCAGAGAGTTCAACAATTCAGGTTGGATAGCGGCAGATCCCAGCCGACCAATCGGAAAGCAGCAAGGCTGCCAGTCAGATGACCTGCCATAGAAGGCCTTTAAATAGCGAATAAATAAATGGCATCTACAGGTGAACCTCCTTCCAAATGTTAGAGGTATATCTTTTAAATGTAGTCACAAATGAATGCGTCTCAGGCGACGATCCACAGACGAAGACGCAAGTTGTTTGAGGTCATCTAAATAGTTCGGTAAAAGTTGTACTACTACCTCGTAGGATCAAATGGGTGGTAACCCTGTTTTCCCCCCATCATGCCTTTCACCTCAGCCATCTCATGCTCATCGGTCACCTTACAGGTTCCAGGCACTGCAGGACATCCGAGGGCATCTGTCTAAAGACTAACCTGTCCGTCTGTTCACCTGTCTCTCTGTAGGCTTTAGAGACGATGACTTCATGGGAGCACGGAGTCGAGGCAGCGGCGGTCGCCCCGGTGAAAGAAGGGGGGGAGGTACTGGAGCACCTGGAGGACCTGGAGCTGCCGGAGCACCTGGAGCTGGAGGACCAGCGCGCTTCAGAGAGGGGGGGGGACCCCCCCGCGGAGGAACGCCAGACTTCAGGGAACCCTCTGATGGTGACGCAACTTCCTGTCTGTCTACATTGGTGATTTAGTCCTGTGATTAGTAAATGAGTGTTTAAGTCCCACGATTTCTAAATTATTTATCCTGAAATGACGGATTTAGCTGCATGACTCCTAAATCAATGATTTAGTCGCTTGGTTCTTAAATCTGTGATTTGGTCACCTGATTCTTAAATCAGTTATGTAGGAGGTTCAATCTTAAATCAGTGATTTAATCACCTGATTCTTAAATCAGTTATGTAGGAGGTTCAATCTTAAATCAGTGATTTAATCACTTGATTCTTAAATCAGCGATTTAGTCGCTTGGTTCTAAAATCAGTTATTTAGCCTTTTCTAAGTATTTTTTTATTTTTTTTAAACTCATAATGTCATACTTGACAGATAATGTACGTGTTAGGGGTGTAACGGTACACAAAAATCTCGGTTCGGTACGTACCTCGGTTTTGAGGTTACGGTTCGGTTCATTTTCGGTACAGTAAGAAAACAAAATGCAAAATATAAATGTGCTAGTTGTTTATTACTTTTGTGCTTTTAACAGTAGGAACATGCACTGGAGCTAGAATGCTGCTCAAAAATATAAATACAAGTATTTAAAATATTTATTTAAAAAATAAAAATAAATAAAAATAACAGACTGTTTCTTTAAAAAAAATATTTTCTCCATCTGATGTGCAAAATTGAACAGTTGCAACACTAAATAGTTTCAAGTTGTTGCTCAGATTAAATAACATGAATAAGGCTCAGACTGTTTTTTTTAAAAACAAATATTTTCTCCATCTGATGTGCAAAATTGAACAGGGCAGGGAGAGGCTGTTTAAATGCGTTGGGGAGCTGTGTTTGCACTAAAGGCGGGTCCACACCGGACCGAAAATCGGCGTCTTTGAGAGAGTCGGCGTCCGTGACATGAGTCTCCTTGGTGTGGTCGCTCGAATCGGCCCACGTCGGCGTTCATTTCAGCCGATTCAAATGTGTAATCCGCCATTCGAGTCGGCCATATTAAGTAGCCCGACTTCATTTACCGACGCGAGTCGGGCAGTCGGTGCGGTGTGGACCCGCCTTAACGCTACGCTCGTCTTTCTCCTCGTTGTAGCGATGTTCACGTGGGGGTGGTGACGTTTCAAATGCGTCAACAGGTTTGACGTGTTGCCAGAAACATACCCGACCTCACATGAACAATGTCGGCAAACCGCTTTGCCGAAGTGTTCCCAAACAGGAGACCTTAATGTCGCGGGAGGGTCCTCCAACTCTGGCTTGTTGCCAACGCTAGCGGCATTAGCCATGACGTCCGCTACTACTGCTGTTTATTGTGTCGCGGTGTGCGCAACTGCGCATGTGCGGCTGCAGCACGCTCCACAAATGCGGTCCTCTACTTAATATGTCCGTATGGAAACTCGTTCGGTACGCCTCCGTTCCGAACCGAGCACCCCGTACCGAAACGGTTCAATACAAATACATGTACCGTTACACCCCTAGTACGTGTGCATTTTCAGTCACGAGTTCTACATTTTGTGTTTTAAGACCGTTATATACACTGAATTTGAAAAGACCTTGAGTACCATACAGCCATATGTGCAAATACTCAGACATGCAACCTGGTCCTTTATCAGTAAAAATGTTATTACAATATCAGTCAGGATATTTTATTACATTGGTGAAGTTATTACATTATTGGGTTTTATTACAATTTTGATTGAGTTAAGTACAAATTTTATTACATTTTCAGGAAATGATTATATTATAGGGTGCAACACATCAATGATTGAGACGTGTAACTAATCATTTTGATTATTTAGAACTCCCCTGTTGGTGAGAGATGGTACTTGGTCAAGAACGTACTAGTGAGAACGAAATGACAGCAGGAAGTCGTCTAGTGTTTGACGACGTGTTGGTCTCTTTGTTTTTTGACAGAGGAGCGCGCACAGAGGCCTCGGCTGCAGCTGAAGCCTCGGACCGTCGCCGAGCCGCTCAACCAGGTCGCCAACCCTAACTCTGCCATCTTCGGTGGAGCCAAGCCGCGAGAGGAGGTGATCCCCAAAGAACAACCTTAAGAGACTGAAGGCCATGAGGGCTGGATGGAGGGAGGGAGAGGGAGGAGGGGTCAGAGCGAACAAGATAGAGAACTTTAACGAGGAGAGAGAGGGAGAGAGAGAGAGACATCAACAGGATGAGTTTAAACGAACGACTCCATTAGCATTCCTTCCTTCCGGACAGACAGACAGACAGACACAGTGGAAAGCACCCCCCTCTTCTTCTATTTCTTCCTCCTCTACTTCTTCTTCCTCCTCTTCTTCTCTTTCTTCTTCTTCTTGTTTGAGTTCAGTTTGAGCAAAATATTGATTCTTAGCTGGAATAAAGACGACACTGATGAATAATAATAACCTGTAAACACAAACACAACAAGCAGCTTGTGAATGCATGTCTGAACTTATGGTTTCTCTGCCCCGCGCCCCTCACCCCTACCGCCGCTTACTGTGATGTCATAGCTGCTTTGTCCTGTAGCCTCGCCCCCTGCTCTCTGCCACCGGGTCAAAGGTCACCTGCCATTTACTCCAACAGAAGCTGGGGGGTGGGGGGACGGTGTCTGTTCCTCACTGCTCGTTACCGTGGTGATCCATCAATCAGATTTGATGTTTTTGTCCTGAAAACTTCTCGGTGTTTGTTTCTATTCTGCTTGTCTTTGTGGTTGGGCGGAGTTTAATCTGTGCCAGGGCAAGCGTCTCGACAGGCTCCGCCTCCACAGGCTCCGCCTCCACAGGGGAAACGCTTTTAAAGTTAACGCTGACGCCTGGGCCCTGCTTTTCACCTGTAGCTAAACTCATTCATCCAGCTGATGACAGTGCTTTTATTTTGAAATAAAGCAGAAACACCGCAAGTGACTGTAGTGCAAACCTTAATAATGTCACACAAAAACAATCATTTAATACATTTTAATGTTAGTGTTCAAATGAACTCCTTTTAATGTCAACTTAAATCCTGTAGCTCAGTTCACGTCAAATGTTTTTATTTATTTCCTTCACAAAGTGAGTTTTCCTTGTGAAAATATACAAGTGATAAAAGAGATGAGCTGCATGTTCTCATCTAAAATCATTTTTGTATCGACATGTTTAATTATGAAGTTCATGTATGTGGTTCACAGTAAAAGAGGACTCTTGCTATGACAACCGATATTAAACTGTAAATATACACAAGTCCAGACTCATGTGAAGTCGTCAGCACTAATCTAGATGAGTCGGCTATGAAGAACGGGGCCCAGAAGTTCTTGATTTATGTTCTCATGACGCACTGCAACAGGACAACCTGCTCAGTCGTAGCTGACCAATGAGTAGATGGAGTTGCATTCACTGCCTGAAGGATCTTTCTCCATTTGGCTTACCTAAACAGTGTCACCATAAAGCTGCGTTCAGGTCCCGTACTGCCTGCTGTAAAATAATTAATTATTAAAGATGATCACATTTCAAATGCTACCAGAGGATGTGATGACGAAGGATCGATGGTATCTTTCACAAGATTTCATCGCTAGCTTCATTGGTGGCTGCGTCCCAATCATTCAGAGGCTTCATTTGAAGACCGAGCGCGTCGCAGTGGCTCGGCTGTCATTTCAAATACAGCCGAGAAACGGGGCCTTGTTTGACCGGATTCAGAGGTGACCCAACTTATCCCAAGATTCATTGCGCGCTGGTGATGATTGGATTTGAATCAATGTGGCGTCTACAAGCCGATCAGCAAAAGGCAGCCTGAAATATATCATGAAGCATATCCTTCTTCATAATATAAACTAAAAAGAATAAAATATGATCTCTGCCTCCATTTTGATCATCAACAAACATCGTTAGTTTCCTCTCCTGTGTTTTTTTTGTCAACCGCAGCTGGTTGCTAGGCGACGGGAGCAGCAAATGGTGGTGACGTAAACAGGAAATGCTCTGTCGACCTTGTCATTTAAAGGACTTGTGGACGCTGAATTGGGGCAAGACTATAGTTACTGCAATCATTGAATCCGATGCTTTTTACGTCGTCCCACACACCCTGAACGCAGTACTGTTCAGCAGCAATTTAGGCTCCTTTAAATGGTTGTCTCAGTCTGATGCAGAGAAGCTGGATGGTTCACGACGACGCAATGGCGTGTTCGTCTTCGTCCAATCAGATTTAAATACAAGACGTCTACGCTGAAGAGCGTCTCTGATTGGTCCATTGATCCACACTGAAAACTTCACCTGAACCAATGTCTTTCTTTCCCTTTCCTCTTTCTTCTTTTAACTACTTTTCATCGCTCTGCGATGAAGGGACACGTCTCACCCGACGGTGGCACCACCACCTCTTTAAAAATGTTTGACAAACAGAAAAGAGAAAAACTGCAAAAAGAAAACAAGATAAAACCAGATGGTTCTTATTTTTTAATCTATTTTCTTTTTCATTTCTCTATTTTTCTAATATCCATCTCATTGACAGATGATTTTCATGATTTTAAAGAAAACACAGGAAGGAATGAAATTTAGTTTTCAGACTTAGCCGTATATCCTCCATCCCAGTTTAATCCCTCTTTCTCCAGCTCCTTTGATAAACTCAACTGTTTATTGATCAGCATTCATGGATCAGCTGTTGGCTCTGATTAACTCATTGATTATTGATAGGGTACATGCAGTGAGGAATGGAAGAACATAAAATGACGTAAAACTGTTACTGTGCCCTGTTATCCTTAATTTTATTTTTCCCTCCTTTTTTCTTCATCTCTTCATTTTTGTTGTTCTTCATCTGTCTTTGATTGCAGCAGCCCTGACTCATTAAAATCAGCAGCCACATTCGACCGGACGGTGCGCTAACACAACGCCAGCGTCACCAGCAGGAGAGAAGAAATGTAAAGGTTTTTGTGCAGTTTTTTTGTTATTTCACTGTGCATAATGTAGAAGCTGACTGCCACCAATAAAGTATTGTAAAAATTGATTTGAATGAGCTGCGAAAGTCCAAATTATCCTAATTATCATACAATGAAGTTTTGTAGTTAAAACTCATTTTTTTGCATTCTTAATCTTCATGTCTTGAACCTGCTGCCACAAACGGAGACACTGACCATAAACCTGGTCCAGGTGAATGTTTTCAGGTCTATGTGGATCAGGATCAGGTCTGTAGAGGATGAGGATTTAACCCTTGAGTCGGTGGTTTTGGTCGGTTTCCGTCTGTGTCGCTTTGACAACGTTTGTGTCGCTGATAAACAGTTCTCCTGGACATTTGCTTTACTGTACTATAGAATAAAAATGGCTGTTTTAACTTTTTCTTTTTGTTCATTTTTTTCCTACACTGTTTATGGCAATAAATCTCTCATCATCATCGAACGTCAACTAGAATGTGTTTAATTTCAGGGTGGGTGGGTCAAGTCCTCGGTTTGATTAAGACGAAATAAAGCTTGTACTGTTTCCGCCTCCAACTGTCGACCACTTCTTTATTTGACCTTTAAATGTTTATCTTCAGATGAATACAACTCACAATATCACAACCTTTCATCTTCTCTGAATATTTAAACACAGCTCAGATCTCATAACCTTCAATATATTTTTGATTCCAGATTTTGTAATTAGTGTTACATTTAAAAGAATAACTAAGTAACTAAGTATCTACTCGAGTACATCCTCCTCCACTACATCTCCGACGGCATAAGTTACTTTCTGTCACACACACAACTACATTTGTGTATGTATATGTAATTGGTGCAAAATTGTATTACAAAAAGACTACTAAAACTTATAACTGCAACAACATTAACGAAAACAAAACATCCGTCAACAATAGTTAGAACAATAATGTAAATAATATAAAATAGAAACAATTGCCAAAAGAGCTAATTAGGTGTGTGCATATATGATATGATCCACAGTAATAAAAGATGGGATGAGATGGGCAGTAATGGTGATTATAGTAGAATATCGAAAAATAGATAACATTTCTGTATTGTAACTACATGGCCAAAATATATAAGTAAATAAATAAATGTGCCTGTATGCTAGTTTGGGTGTGTTGTATTAATTGAGATATTAAGAAGATGGTTATCATGGCTGGTCATCACTTGGCTTTCCACAATTTCTTAAAGTATAGTGGAACTATTTTGAGTGGAGTTAACTCACCAAACCAATGTTCAGTATAATAAATTGCATTATGTAATCTCGTTCTACATTTAGATCCAATTAAGTTTGGTCTCATCAGACATTTTAACTAGTATTAGTATCATGACTTTCTATTAAATCAATATTCACACAAATGAGGCAAATTAAATATTGTCAGAATCTAAATTATTAAACAATACTATGACACTTTATTTTTAGTCCGAAAACAATAGTCTAAATAATCTGCTCAAATATGAGATACTTGTACTTAACTTAAGTACTTTCCTTCACCACCACTTAGATAAAAAATGTTCTCTACATTGGTCTGATAGCTTTAGTTACTTCCTGTCCAGGTAAAACCATGTACGGTATCTCCAGATGTGTTGGTGTTGACGGTTTGTGATATATATACATAAACTGAAGCATGACGTTGCCATTAATATGTAATTGTAATAAAACTCCCATACATTTTTATAAGAAGGATGCATATTTTGCTTGTGTAATGTTCTGGATTAGAGGTATAGAATAAAATGTAAATGCTCAGTAAATGTACATCATCCACCACTGCTCTTTATACACTTACTGTAGTACTCAAAATAATATATAAATATGTGGAACATGTTTTTCTCTCACACATTCAGTTTTCAAATTAAATTGTCTCCAGTATTTTAAGTACCCAAATTTAACACATCAAATCTAAAGTGAGTTGAACAAAGACTGGATCTGATTGGAGCTTCAAAATGAACATCTGAGAGGAGGTTAATCAAACTAAAGGTAATTGATCAGCTTTATGTCAATGAAGAAATATGAAGACTGGACTGTGAATAATGTTTTCTTTAAATTTTAAATGTTTTCAAAGTAAAATATTCCATCTGAAATACTAGGCTTTTAAGTGGAAGTTGTAGTTCCCTGTTTACTTCCAAATATATATATTATTATGACATTGTTCTGCTTCAATGTACAGGAAGACTGGACTGTGAATGTTTTTTTTTCTTTATAGAAAAGGGAAGAATTCCAATGAAAGATGTCAAAGTAAAATAGTGTAATCAAAATACAAGGCAATTGAGTGCTCGTTGTACTTTACTGCTTACTTTTAATTAATTTATTTATTATGGCCTTTTTCTGCTTCCAGAGCAGTCATTGTGCGCGTGCGTGCGTGCGCGCGTGTGTGCGCGTGTTTGTGTGTGTGCGTGAGAGAGTAGTTGAACTCTTCCTGGTTGACTATTGTGTTGCTGTTATCTCAGTCTGACTCTTTTCGGTTTTTGTATTTTTCTCAGTTTCACAGTCAGAGCAAACTGCCGACTTCATCATGTTGATCAACTAACAGCCGGAGGTTTAAAGGGCTAACTACCGGCAGTTAGTGTTAACTTAACTGCGGCGACAACTTGGCCAGTTAGCTACCTGCTAGCTGTAGCAGCCCTGTCGTCTACAGGTAAGCTGGCTTATTGTGTTGATAATCATGTTGGCTAGTTGTCAGTCAAACAGTTAACCGAGTTATATTAACCTGCTGTAACCGCTGTCTTCACTGTTGGTTTGTGCTTTTTTGACTCTTTAGTTTCTCTTAAACTTCCCTAACTAGCCTAATGTTAGCCTAGCTTTTAGCCTGCTAGCCGTCCGGGGTACTTTCCGCAGTCCATACGCCAGACTCCTTTCACATAATGTGCAATTTAACTCAGCCTTACTCACCGGGAAAAGATAACCGTCCTTAATTGTTAACTTCTTGTATTTTACGTATTATGCAGAGTATTTTACCCATTCGGCGAACAACTAACACAAAACGGCATTAATCTTAATAAAATGTAAACTTGACCACCGTTACAGCTAGATTAGTTTAACCCACACATTTCTCTACGTGGCTATTAATTAAATAGGAGCTTTACTTCGTGAAACCTGAAGCCGAATTCATCAGAAGATCTTGTTACTATCCACACGTTTTTTTTTACAAGCTAATTAATATTTATAACGTTGAATACTGGAAACAAAACAAAAATACGACCGTTTACTAGTATGACCAATACTTATTACTAACAAAAGTGACGGAAAAACTATTTAGCTTCATTGAAAATGCTGTAACGGTGTCACAGTGTAACAATACTTTTAATTAAAGATGTATTTTCAGTAAAATGTATTAAACGTATTAATGTATTAAACGACGGTGACCGGCTCATAGGTACACAGGCGCTTCCTCGTACTGAACTTATTATTTTCCATTAATAAATAAAGACACACCTGTCCATTCGGCTAACATGTAGCACAAACACTGTTTAATTTAAATTACTTGAAAATGGAATTAAATTTGAATATGTTTTTATATTCCAAGGAAGCGCCAGTCTGTCTTTATTACCTGTTTTTTCAACAGATTATTTTTTTAAATCACAGTTATGCTTTTTGAAATATCAAGTCAAATTTAAAAAAGGTTCTCATTAGTATATACAACTTAATTTTATGCGTGATTTACGTTATGAGAGTCTGACAATGAGAAAGGAACGCAAAAATACCAGATTTTTCCTAGATGTTTGAGCTATAGTCGGCACACTTAAGAGACTAGTGGAATGGTATTGAGATGGTGTTTGAGAAGGAAACAAAGCTACATTTACGAGTGCTACTGTGAGACATTTTCAAGACGTTTTCAATTCTTGTTTCAGTGTGTATTTCTGTATATTTTGAGGTATGTTTGCATCTTGATGTAGCTGGTTGTGTGAAGTATTTTATACTTCTTACGGTGTGTAGTTCTATGTATTTTCAGTTTGTCTCCTGCTGTAGCTGGTTGTGTATGAGCTATTTAATACTTTTAACTGTGTATTTCTGTGTATTTTCAGGTATGTTTGCGTCCTGCTGTAGCTGGTTATGTATGGACTCGGGGGATGATGTTGATGGATCCGCGGAAAACCATCAGTCTTACACTAATTCAGGCTTCAATAGTCAGCCGTCTCCTCCTCCACCTGAACACACCTGTAAGGCCTGCGGTGGACGCCTCGACACACCTGCTAAAAAGGTAACCCCGCCCACCTGCTGTAGTCTGATCTCTAGAGTTGGGCCAAATCCCAATGTCCCCCCTCACGGACTCACAGACTTTGATGTGTGTTCCCATTAAGTGCCTGAGGGTTCAGGTCTGTCCCACAGTCAAAACGTGAATTGCGTGGGGGCTTGCTCGTGGACTTTTTGAGCACTTTATGCCCACTTTCTGAAAGTCAGCATCGATGCTGACTTTGCCTGAGGGAATTACCCACAGTTCATAGCGTTGCAACGTGAAACACGGGCTTACCGGCGGAAGCCCGGAGGAATTAAAAAACAAAAAGCAAAGAGGATGCCACGTGTGGAATATTACATTAACACAGAAACATTAACGATTTAATATGGAATATAAAACACTTGAAATCACAGGAATGTCATCATAGGCTACACACCTGGAGACCGTTCCAGAAAGCAGGTTTTCCTGAAACTCTGAGTTTGTTAACCCTGAGAAGAGGGATACTCTGATTATTCTGCTCCAGAAAGAGTGAACTCAACCTTTAGGTCAGTTACCATAGTAACTGACTCTGTGAACCTAACCTGTTTGTTGGCAGGTTTGCTGCAACATACCCTGAGTTTCTCCGTACATGTCTCCACCTTTTTCCGGAATCTGAACCGACTCTGCAAAAAATTGCCGTCGTTTCCTCGTCAACCATCGATAAAAGTGATTCTAGCAGCTTTACATCATGAGAGGATTTTGATTACAAGAAAATTACCGTTTTTCCTACCAATCACATATCTAAACAATATTCTCCGACATTTTCAACATTTCATATCATGGACATAATCCAGATTCTTTGCAGAGCTCTTTAGAATTTTTGCAAACGGGAGTTTTCTGAAAAATGTACATTTCATTGTTGAAATAACCGCTTATATTTACTGTTTATGTGGAATATGATTAAAATCGTGTGCCTTAGTCTACCTATTTGTGCGATATTCTTATGCTTCATTTTCAGGTGAAGCCACTTTCTTTTTGTGCCTGTGGGATAACACCTATATGAAAATGATTATTTGTTGATTGCGCTACTTTTTGAACCACAGGAGTTGAACCCCTGTGGCCTGCACCGTAGGCAGCGTTGCTAACCGTTACACCACAGTGTTGCTCTGCGAGATTGAAAATAAAGAGTTATTACCTTTAGATCGACTGTTCCATTCGGTTACATGCATTAAGTCAGGCAGTAAATGTCTGCCACGCCAACTATCTCTACTTTGATGCAGTTACGTTGGTTCGCTTTCTAAGGATAAGCTCGTTTTCTACATACACACTCAGTAATATCTAATAACTTTCTACCGGTTGCCATGGTGAATCGTAGTATCGGAGCTCCATTGATGATGGCTTTGTAGAGTCGGCAGTTTACATACTCGGAGTTGATTGAACTAATTCAGAACAGCTGTTCTGGAACCGAAAACTCAGAGTTGCCCATCTCAGAGTTGGTTGACTCAGAGTTCAGGGTTAGGTTCAGAGTTGGTTGAGCCTGCTTTCTGGAACGGGCCCCAATGGTTTATTATTATTATTATTATTATTATTATTATTATTATATAACACAATGGTTTAATTATCAACCAGTGATTTTAATTTAGTTTTTTGAAGCCGTTTGAACTAGAACAAGTAAATAAATGATTTGACAGGTACGTCTGGGATGATAAGAGTCTGATCAGGCTGTAAAACATGTGAAATTAAAACCAACACTTGTAGATAACATATTTTGTGTCATCAAAGGAAAGTGACATGCCGAGTGCTGTCCCATTTGTATTTACCATTTCAAGCCCTCACATCCTCTCACACTCAACCAAGTCCCTGAGGGTTCAGGGCTTAGACCTTAGGAGGGACATTGGGATTTGGCCTTGGAGTCAGTCCTCAGTTATCTCAGCCATGTTACACAATGATGAGGAATTTCCTGCTATGCTTCAATAGGTGAACAATGTTTTGCCATGTTTTGGTGCACTACTACTAATAGGTAGGGCCCTATGAAATTCTTTTTATTTTTTCCCAAATTACGTTTTCCATTTAAATTTTTCTAAATTCTGCATTTTCCGTTTGAATTTTTCTAAAAAATTAAGACAAAAACATTCTAGTAGTTCTAATTCTAATTCCTTGACATTCAGAGACCATACACATTTGCACAAATATGCATGTGTATGTGCATCATTTATGGAGGAGTCATAATATACCTCCCCACCCCCGATTTTCACCATGCCTGTTCACACTAAACGTGAAAGGAACTTCTCGTTGCGTAACTCGCCTGAGTTTGACCGCCGGATAATTTGTGAATGGAGTTTGGATTGTGCTGGGCTATGCTAATAAATACAGCAGCATCATTTTTGTTTGTACCACAGACAGTCTCTGGTTTATATTAGGGCTGTCAAATGATTAACATTTTTAATCAGATTAATCACAGGGTAGCTGTGAATTAATGATTAATTATGATTCTTAAATATACCCAAATATTCCCATTTTCTCTGTATATTGTTGTCAGAACAGACTTCTAGCAGCAGACACACAGCTGACAACTTCACAGCTGAATGAAGTGATGTGGTGGAGACTCACTAGACTGTCTGTTTAGCTTCATACTGCAGCTGCTGATAAATGATGATTAAACATGTTCGTTCAGGTTATTGTTGCAATGCGTGAACTGACGTCTTTACATTGACGTCTTTGCATTTGATGACTTTGTATGCAACGCAATGCACAAAAAATGTGATTCAGGTTCAGTGTGAACATGGCATTAGAGGTATTTATAGTGGTTTGTGTCGTACACCCGAAAGGGTTTAACTAGTAGTGTAACGATTCATGCGACGCTTCGATGAACCGATTGTCAGCCCTACCGATTCAACTAAATCGATCTGCTAAAATAAATAAATAGAATATAATTTAGCATTAAATCTTATGAATCGTGATTCTTAATTATGATTAATGTTATAAGACTTTTAAGACACTCTCTCCCCTGCTAGCATGTGGCCTATTGAAAAATGTTCAAAATAACCAAGCAATGTTTAATTACATTTCTGTATTCAGCATAAAATATTATGCCGGATTACTTTTTTATAGAATAAATATGTTTAATAAGTAATTCTGTTGTCTGTTTATTTTTTCACCTTTCAGAAGAATACAGACAGTCCCACTCGCATTATTGCATCTTTATTTAATGGATATAGTATTTTGGTTAAAAGTTACTGAATTGAATCGTGGTTTACAGAATTGAATCGTTCAAAAAATAAAATTATAATAATTTGTCCTGGACCATCAGGATAAATGAAGCTTGTCAGTTGTCTGGTTTTAGGAGAGTTTTCATCCGATTAACAGTAAACTGTAAAACCCTCCTCTCCGTCCACCAGCATGTCTGTGTGGACTGTAAGAAGGACTACTGCAGCCGTTGCTCCGCCCAGCTGGAGCCCCGCCCCCGCCTCTGTCACACCTGCCAGCGTTTCTACGGCAATCTACTTGAGCGGGCGGAGCTCATGAAGTTGAAAGTGAAGGAGCTCCGGGACTACCTGCACCTGCATGAGGTCTCCACCCACCTGTGCAGAGAGAAGGTAGATGATTGGCTCACACTCAATAGACATGCATTCACAATGAAACCAGGCTCGGCCAAGTTACAGTGTGGTTTCCTGTTCTTCAGGAGGAGCTGGTGGAGCTGGTCCTGAGTCAGCAGTCCTCACCATCCAACGAGTCCAGCCCAGAGACCCTGATCCCTGACCCCCCGTTTGTGACCCCTGACCCAACCCCTGACCCAACCCCTGACCCCCCTGCTGCGCAGCCTGAAGACCCGTCCCCACCTGCAGAGAATATCCCCGCTGAGCCCGACGTTCAGGACGAAGACCAGGTAAACCAGTACAGCCTCATTTATCAACAAAAGGTTCTAAATGTTGTCTTACGATTCCAAATTAGGATGTGCTTAATTACCAAAAATATCTGTATCAAACATGCACACGCCAGTCGTACGCGCACCAGCGTTAATAAATCCCACATGTTCTAAACCCACCATGCTTGTGCACATTTGGGGTCATTTGCATTCACAAACGCCCCCAATTAACCATATATGGTTACAAATCATCCACTTAAGAACCACGTGGAAATCCTTTTTTCTCCTCACCAGCATGACGGAGAGCAAAGAAAAGAAACTTTTCTGCAACAGAAATTGAGGTGCTGTTGTTCAGATCACTTGGTGCAGGTGTATTATTAGCTATTATTATATTACTAGTACATTGATGGAGTGAAACTCCTTTCTGTTGACATTATTACACAAGTTGTGTGATGGTGTTTTTATTGCTATGTGTGTGCAGTCTATTGCTCCTATTATATTTGGAAATCCAGCGATGGCGTGAAGTCCCCGTTTGATCTCGGCTTGTTGTGGATTCCTGTAAGGGCATTTGAGTTAGAGCGCTGGAACATGCCGGTGGCCAGAAAACGCAGTGTGGACCGGACTTGGATGTGCACAGGAATGGCTTTAGTTTGTTTAGTTTCTCGCTGCAACATCGGTCCCAAATCACAGCATAAATTTAGCAA
The DNA here is from genome assembly GCF_963514095.1 of Eutrigla gurnardus. NCBI lineage: Eukaryota > Metazoa > Chordata > Actinopteri > Perciformes > Triglidae > Eutrigla > Eutrigla gurnardus. The sequence goes on along the minus strand of NC_139924.1, from coordinate 22,805,847 downwards.
TATCTGTTTGGGGAAGTGGTTCCTACTCAGAAGCCACTCTGTTCTCTCACCAGACAAATCAGCGCTCTTAAAACATTGTTTACTAAATCCTCCAGTAATGCAAGATGAGCCATGTTTCATTTTCAAATACCTGTCACTGGTCTCTATTATAGATCTTGACACCAATCAGGCTACGTGTCTGTTCCTAACTACACACAATTACTAAGTGAGTAATTATTAATCAAGGAAAATACAGAACATATGTGGATGTTGATATTGTTAAATGGATGCTGTGACACTTGCAATGCTTTCTATTTGCAGTACCCCTATTCTACCACTAGGTGCTGTGTGTAAGCACAGTTAGAGCTTATATTTACACACATAAGTAAAGTTGATCAATTCCACACTTTGCGTAGGAGTAATCGTACGCACCCATGAGGCACAGAACTATGCGTATGCACGGTTGATAAGTGAGGGCCCTGGAGTCCTTTTCAGAGACTCTGGGTTTGTGTATAGATTCTTGAGAGCTTGATTCAGTTTATTTTTGCTGTCTGGTTCAGACCTGGGACCCAGAGGAGGCCCCGGTTTCGGGTCGCAGGGCTTCTCTGTCTGACCTGAGCAGTCTGGATGACATCGAGGCTCTCAGCGTCCGACAGCTGAAGGAGATCCTCGCCAGGAACTTTGTTGACTACAAAGGCTGCTGTGAGAAGTGGGAGCTGATGGAGAGAGTTAGCCGGCTGTACCAGGACCAGCAGAACCTACTGGGTGAGTACCAGCACCAATGAGGGGCAGGACCAGCAAACCTTACAGTTGCTGATGGTTTGATGTGATGCACAATTCGATACGAAATAAAGAAAACGTTCATATTGTGTTTAATGTGTGTCGTTGTTTGGTAAATAAAATACAAACTGGATTTTTTGTTTTTTGTTTGTCTTCCAGCTGCCAACACAGTGAACACCTCAGGTGAGTTTTGTGTTTTCAAAATCTTACTGACAAATTTAAAAACAAACTGATTTCCGTTTCATTTATATTTGTCAGTGTATTCCTGGGTATCCTTGAGTATTTGATTCATAGTGTGTCATAAAGCTTTTTGATTTCCTTTATAAACTATTTTGAAAAACCATTAAGTCTTTTTTTTTTCGGACACAATATAGACCCAACGAATAATCAATGAAAAGAATTGGTAATAAAAGCATTGTACCTCACAGTGCCCCGTACATCTTTCCCTGCAGAGACAGATGGCGTTGGCGGTTCTGCAGGTCAGGAGGAGAACCTCTGTAAGATCTGTATGGACTCTCCAATCGACTGCGTCCTGCTGGAGTGTGGTCACATGATCACCTGCACCAAGTGTGGCAAAAGGATGAGCGAGTGTCCCATTTGCCGCCAGTACGTCATCAGAGCTGTGCATGTCTTCCGGTCCTGAGCACACCAACCCTGACCTGAACCCAGGGAAACCCCCACACCCATGTAGGCTGCCAGTCCGGTCTGATCCAAAAATATGCTTCTAATTCCAGTTTGACTTCATCGCTCATTAACCTCTTTAACTCTCCATTTCTGCATACTGAACTCTGTTTTACATTTTTAGTGGAGATCCTGAAGACAAGTTAATAAATCTTCTTCTTTATTCCGCAGGAAATCTCCAAAGCAATAAACTGCAAATATGTTCTTCCTACAAATATCTTCTTCCTGAAGGGACCCTCTACAGAGCCAGCCATGTTTTTATTTTCTAACTCTATTTTTCTAGTGTAAATAAGATGAAGAATGTAACAAGTGACCTTATGTTAGCTGCTGTTTGGACACAAACACTTAATGAACAGCAGCTGGATGACAGATCTGATGGATGAACTTTAACCTTTGAACTCGTCTCCCAGCAATCCTCCGTACCTACAGTCTTCAATCTACCAAAGAGAAGCTTCACCTGGACAGGTGAGGAGGGTCCAACATTCATCACGTCGCCTTTGACTTACTGTAAGACACACAGACTGTGGTCTTATTGGAGCCTTACCTTTGTTTACAGTTTACCATGTCAAAACAACAAAGTGAAGTTAAAGCCGATCAAACCAGTGGACCTGTGAATGAGCGGTTCAGCCTTATCTTACTGTTTATGCAGCACTGATTTCCCAATTGGAAATTAAAGCTACTTCAGACCAGCAGCCAGTCAGAGACAAGACACCAACATGTTCATTAAACTGCCTTTGGATCAGATTAACAGCAGGATAAAAACAGCCTCCGGTGATTGGTGCGTCTCTACCTTCAGACCTGCAGGAAAGTCGGGCTGAAAGACGAGCGTCATCTGATGGATCTGAACACTGCTCTTTCCCTTCAGATCCTCAATGTTAAAAATCCATTAATCACTGGACAAACAACCTGATCAATGTGTAAAGTACTTTGATTTACAGGTCTGTAATTGAACAGTTGTCAAGGCAGTTTCCTGGAGAGAACTCGTTAAATGCAGAGTGCTACATTCATCCTTAAAAGGAATTAATTCAAAATAATTGTCAATTTAACTGTAAATCGTTTAGTCCATAACAGCAGGTCAGCTGAACACACAAAATGTGAGTTTGTCTTCAAACAAAAAAAAAATGTTATATTTCAACATGTTTAATAATAGATTCATAATGAATACATTGTTACTTGATTTTAAATATCATTGTTCTTTCAAGGAAATTCCAGTTTTTCCTACAATTAATACAAAGACTGCAACTAACTTATTTTCTTTTGATTAATCTGATAATTATTTTTTTTGTTTTTCAAATATTTAGTCTAAGAAAATGTTGGACTGCTTCAAATTTGCCAAAGATATTCAGTTTAATACTGTAGTAGAAAATTAGCAAACATTCTCATCTAGAACAAAAATTAAAGCTGTAGCTTCAATCACCTGATTCACTTCCTAAATGACTTAATTGCTTATTAAAATAGTTGCATTCTTTTGTGGGGTCCAATGTTTTAAACTCGGCATTTTGACTAAATTTAGGGCATGTTGAAAAATAGAACTGTAACACCCAGTAATTTCCTGATAATTTCCTCAGAAAAATTGCTGGAAAGAATGCTGCAATCTGCCACTAATTATAAAGAAAGCAGACAAAGCACTTGTGTAATGTAATGGACATATCACTGTACTGGACCTGCATCTTCTTATCTAACTCTGGGGAACAAGATGATTTACTAAATGTTAGACTATTCCTTTATATCAAGTTTAATAACAACAACAGTGGCCCCAGGACGTTTCCCTGAGGACCTCCACTTGTTATTAATAGACTGAGGACAAGGTGATGCACTAAATGTCAGATTGTTCTTTAATCAGGTGTATTGACAACAACAGAGGCCCCAGGATGTTTCCTTGAGGAACTTCACATGTTATTAATAGATGGTTTACTTTGTTACCAGCAGACTGTCTCTCTGTTTTATTGAACAGAATTTTTAGCAGTTAAACTCTTTGGTTTTGAAGTTTGAACTTTGTGTCTTGTTGTAACTCTGATTGCACTAATCTGTTAATGCTGAAACATTTTGAACTTCTTCTTTAGTTTGGTTGAACAAGAGTAACTTGTTCTCGTGGGACAACACAGGAGAAAATGTGTTATTTTTTGTGATATCATTTAAGGTTGATTTTTGTTGTTAATATTATATATTTTTTTGTTTTTGTGACATTATGGTTGTTATTTACAGCTGTTCTGACCATGGGATCAGACATCAACTATAGCTTGAATGGCAGTTGCATGATAGCTCAGCTATAGTACATTAAGTTGCACTGCACTTTGATTCCTCTGCTACAATATACATGAATAACAACTTGATCAGCACAATGAGTTTTGTATGACGATACTGATCGCATTATCTTCTTCAGGTATCAGTTAGCATCTTTAGCTGTCCCCACTTAGACCAACACAGCTGGAAGCTAACATGCTAGCATCCAGCTGTTTCCCCCCCCCCCCCCCCCCCCCCTCAGTTAGGTGGTTTCCAAGCGTTGAGGCTTTTTAAAATAAAGCACTCTCTACTTCTCTGATTTTGTCATTTTAATAATTGTTTGAGGATCAAAAGGATTTAACTTGTGGCCCGCTGAAGGGTTCCTGACCCCCAGTTTGGGAACCACTGCTTTAGTCTCAGTGAAAAAGACTGAATGTTGGGTTCTGTTTCAACCCCTGACTTTTATTACAGTTCAGATACTTTGCGATGGTTATAAAACTTCACTATATTCTGTTTAAAAAAAAAAAAGAAATATTGTATATTTGAAGAAGCTTTAGTTTTCTGAGTGGACTTTGCTGAATAATTTCATAATAAAACCGATTTTCTTCCGGTTGTACTCGACTTGTCTTTCTTGTATTCAAGACAAGTCATTTTATTTATATAAACAGGAGATGACACCAAAGCGTGAGGCAAGAGGTAGGCCCAAGTCTACCTACACTATATTGCCAAAAGTATTCGCTCTCGCTTCGGGAGATTGAAAGTTGAGCTTCCAGGAACAAGACAACGTTTCTACCTTTTAGGACGTCACTGTCCTAGATAACTTCACAGTTCAGCGCAATGAAAACCACTGACTGTCACTGTGATAAAGGAAGGAAGACACTGGAACCATCGCTGTCAGAGATTAAATCACTGATGGATTTAACGGAGCAGGTGATCTACAGGATGTCGGAAGAGAAAACCCAGAGTAGCTCTATTACAAACAGCAGCATCAATATGTGATCCATGTCTTTCAGAACCAGTCATCCACTGTCTGTCGTTGGTTCGTCTTTCTTTGCTGCCAGTGCTGTGAATCAGAGACGACGCAAAGAAATGGATAAACTTCCTGTTGGATACTCCACCAAGTAGCTTTCAGATCTTTTGACATCCAGATAATTTAAAGCAGTAGGTCACAAATGGGGGGGGATCTGTTCCATGTTTTGACTAAGATTTATGTAGGAGTGAAAAACTCATCCCTTTCTGGCACACTGGGTAAACTAAATTTATTTAGATTATGTACTTGTATACATCAGATAATACATAAAGAAATGTAAAAATAAAACTCAATTATAAAATAAATGTGCAGGTTTATGTGAAAATAAATCAATGAAATGTATTAATTTATTTGACTAAATATATATTTTTTTAAATAATGTATATTTAATTATTTCTCAATGTATTGCTTTCTGTCTCTTTTTATTTATTTCTATTTGGTGGATTTAGTCAGTGATGATTATTGAAGCGTTGCAACTGGGCTCTAAATATTGAGTTAGTCCTCTTATTGAAGAATTTTGATTGTTCAGCTGATATTCCAATAGTGCTAGCCCTAGACTAACCATCTATTTCATTTGTGAAGTTTGAAGAAGTGTAAGAGCTTTGCTCAAGCCACATGTTACAGCTGTTAATTCACCTGCATCACCTATAGCTCATCTCAGGGGCATATAACTCAACCAGTTAACAATAAGCTCAACTATCTTCAACGTACTTAAAGCAACACTTAAGAACTTTTCCTCTTCGGTCCCCCTACAGGTTGGAAGGGAATTACTGCCATCGTAAATAATTTAGCCTACCGCAGCCTACCGTCGCACGCACGTTATTTGTTTGAATGCAGAACCGGCTCTGGAAACGATGAACGATTTGAACGATGTCCGGTGACAAGGTAGAGTAGCTAACGCCTTAGCTAAGATTAGCTAACATGAGCCATAGTGATAGTTACATATATATTAGCACAATAGCTAATGCCTTAGCTAACATGAGCCAATAAAATAATCGACAATGTATTGTACACAGAAGCACACTGTTGGAAAAAAAATTATTACCGGTATTATTTACAAGTCCAGCAGCAACAAAGCCAAGTCACCATCCGTCTTGCATTTTGTAGCCTCCTTCAGCTCTTGCCAACGACTTTTCTTTGCAGGCTCTGCCATGACGCCAATTTAAAAACTACCTAGCTGCAAGGTATCTTCCACGCACCTGCCAGGTGTTCTCCCACTGATCTCTACGCAGAGCCTCCACCTACCGGCTTTTGTAACGCTTGCCGTAAAGCAGGTCAAATTCGTAGTCTCATTAGAACTACAAAACCGCTACCCGCCGAGGCAAAGTTACATAGTGCGGTTACAGCCAATAGAGGGCCGCAGAGCGAATGCTGAAGTGCCATTCACCTGGTTTTGAGGTGATGAACCACTGAAACTATTTTGGAAACATTATTTTAACGCACTAAATACTCTTTAGTGTTGCTTTAAGTTAAAGTATAAGTATCAGCATCAAGTATCAAACGTTAAAGCACTTTATTTTTATTAATATCTATTATTTCCATCATTATTATTAGACTTTTCTTCATTATTCTTAAAATTTCTTTATTATTATTCTTTATTATTGTAATTATATTGTCTTTAGTAATGAACACTTGGGGTCACACACAGATAATGATATATGGATGTTGGTTGGTTGGTTGGCGGACAGAGGGCGGGACTGTGTCTCCTCTCGGCTGTTCATTGGTTGTTTGGGGGGCCGAGAGCAGAACCTCGGCTCTGCATTGGTTCGATATTAGAGTGGTGGGCGGGGCCCAATTTGAACCAGAGTCCCGCCGCAGAGAGAAGTGTCGGGTTTCCCTTACCAGTGAGCGTGAAGCTAAGCAAGTCCTCCGTCATTATCATCAGGGGAGAGTCTTGATGATCAGATCAGCTCCTGGTGCACATCAGCGGGCTTTTATGGACCAACACCGCGTTGTTTAGGCGGTTATTGTCTCCAGTGTTGGCTCGATCTGTTGCCGTATAACCAAGTTGCATCTTTCTGGATACGTGTATTCAAGTTGAAGTGAGACGGTTGATCATGGCAGAGGGAGCGGACAGCGGCTCAGCCAACACCGCGAAGAGGAAACAACCCGCGGGGAGGAAGAGCCGACAGAGCCAGCACAAGAAGACCTCCAGCAGCCGGGTACGCTCTGGGCTAACTGTTAGCATCACAGTCTCGTTAGCTCGCCTGGTGTCTCTCGGGGAGTTTTAGTGAAGAGCTGAAGTTTTCCACAAGTTTAACGAGCAACTGACAAAACCGACAACGGCTGAAAATATAGATAAAGTAATAAAACTAGACATGGTTAGCGTTAACATGGAGACCTTTGAACTCTGAATAGTTAAATCACCGCGACTTTATAACCGTGGTCGTGTGCTAACTTTTCACAGCAACAAGCTAATGTTTGGACACAGAAGCAACAGGCCACCGATGTAACGGTGAAACCTGTGCCCCGTCCATTCTGTGACACGAAGCCTGATTTAAAACGTTGCAGCTTGTTATTGACCGCATTATTGTGGATTACTGACACAGGAAGGGGTTCCTAATTAAAACTAAGTTCTTAATCTTGTTCAATTTACCAGGCAGATCATCATGGTGGCCGATGCTGCACACCATAAGCTACTATCATCATTTATTTACGTCATATATTAATGTCATATATTAACCGTGCGTCAGCTTCTTGAGACGTATTTTGCAGTGTGACACATCGGAGTCGTGACCTCACAGCCACGCAGACTGGAAGCGTTGCCCTATGTTCCTTTATAAAATTTGAAAATAAACCACCTTACAACTTTGATTTATGTTTTTAGATTCATGCTATTTTTTATTTTATTTGATCCAAATCTGGTTCACACCGCTGTAGTTCCAGCTGAAATAATTGACCTACCTTAATTGTCCTACACACCATATAATAACTTCATATTTGTCTGATATTATAGTTTATAAAATATGCTGATCTGCTGACAGTAGACTTGTGTTTGTGACTGGTCCTATGCTGTAAACTGAGCCCCTTTTACTGAGCTGAAAACCACCATTGTAGTGGGATCGTTAGGGTTAGTTAAGACCGGTCACCTAAAGATACCTGGGTGCGTTGAACTCGCTTCGCAGTACAGGGACCTGGTGTGGGACTTGACTGTAAAATGTTGATGTTTGATTATGAAAGTAGTTTCTTGTTGTTTTTTTTAGATATATAACCCCAACTGAAGAAAGTTGGCACAGTTTGTTAAAACGGTTCGATGTTTTTAAATGCGGTTTGGTGTGTGTTGTTTCAGGTGAGTCTGGAGAGAGTTTTAGGGATCAGCACAGTCAGCAGCAGTGGTTTGACCTCTGACCCCAAATCTGGGCTCATCGCTTACCCTGCAGGGTAAGTTTTGGTGATATTTTTTTACTTTTCTGTGTCAGTGTCAGATGAAAAGTTTGCTGTGATTTGTATTTGAAGTAACCTGACCGGTGTTTGCGTTCCAGGTGTGTCATCGTGCTGCTTCACCCGAAGACCAACAAACAGAGTCACATTATCAACACGTCCAGGTACGTCGGTCTGCTGACTGAGAGTGTTGGACTTAAAACCCTGCTGTTTCCTGGGAAGACATCTGCTCCTGTCTCTTAGGAACCTGAGATGTTTAATGAGTGTGCGTTTCTGTTTGTCCCGAAATGAAGATGCCTCCTCCAATACCCATCAATTGTGAAAGCTAAATCCTAATGTCTGAAACTGGATCCGTTTTACAACTGCAGCTTTTTCTTGCAGTTATTTTTCAGAGTTTAAAATCTGTACACGAAAAACACAAGTGGTAAATAAAGGAAACAACCAGAATTATTAAACTTGATTGATACGTTTAAAATAAAAAGTATTGACTATCTACTGATACAGATGATCTGATACTATATTTACCTAGAAATTCGGTAGAGCTCAGTAAAGACATGTTTGTGTTTCAGAAAACCCTTCAGTGCTCTGGCCTTCTCCCATGATGGGAAACACCTGGTCACTGGTGAGGTAAGAGCTGAGAGTCACACATCCGAGCCTCTTGTTGTGCCTCTGGACACCGGCGACGGCAGGTAAAAGTGTGTATTCATGTGTTTCAGAGTGGTCACATGCCCTGTGTGCGGGTGTGGGAGGTGGATGGAGGCCAGGTGGCCGAGGTTCAGTCTCATAAATACGGAGTTTCCTGCGTGGCGTTCTCCACCAACAGCTGCTACATCGTCTCAGTGGGATATCAACATGACATGATTGTTAGTGTGTGGGACTGGAGGGTGAGGACATTTTACATTTCACCATAACACAGTATTTCTTCTGTGTACTATTAGTAGTTTTACTCTTAAATAGCATCCTTTACTGTAAAAGAGTATTTTAATGTGTGGTATTAGTAATTTTACCACAGCAGTCCATAAGTTGGTCAATAATTGAAACATTCTGATATCTTCCTGTCCTTCCTGTTTTTGTGCCTTTGAGCAGAAAGGTTCGATCATTGCCTCCAACAAAGTGTCCAGCAGAGTCCTCGCCATCTCTTTCTCTCAGGACAACAGCTACTTTGTCACTGCAGGAAACAGACACGTCAAGTTCTGGTACCTGGACGCCTCCAAAGAACGACGGGTACCACCCTGACCTCTGCTCAGCCAATCAGTTCTCACCTAAACTGTTTGTCGTCTGCTCAGCTAATCGCTGCTCCTTTTGCAGTCGTCTCGACTAACTGTTTTCATCCTGTATCCAGGTGAACAGCACGGTGCCTCTGATTGGTCGGTCGGGGTTGCTCGGCGACCATAAGAACAGCATGTTCAGCGGCGTGGCGTGTGGACGTGGCCTCATGGCGTCCAGCACCTACTGCATCACCAGCTCTGGTCTGCTGTGTCTGTTAAACAGCAGCCGACACCTGGAGGCCTGGGTCAACCTCAAGGTCAGTGAGGAACCGGTACCTGTACGATGTAAAATACACCTGTACAAATACACCTGCATGATGACAAATATACCTGTATGATGTTAAATACACCTATATGGGGGGGAAACCTGCACAATGTTGATAATGTTAATTAAAATAACTTTAAGAACAGTAGGATAAACGATTAAAGAGCAAATGCATTTAAAAACACCAGCTTTGTTGAAAAAGCTCCACCTACGTTAAATATTACCATGTATGGTTTATCGTCACATTGCCTTTTAAAATAAGAGCTGATTGCTGTTTAAGACATGGTCTAAAACCACCGAATGTTGTCGTTGACAGACGTCGTCTGCCAGCTGTCTGGCGGTAAGTGAGGACTTTATCTTCTGCGGTTGTGCGGACGGTGTCATCCGAGTGTTCAGTCCATCGAACCTGCAGTACATCAGCACTCTGCACCGACCACACCACCTGGGAGTTGACCTCACTCAGAGTGTCCAGCACTGGTACAAATCCTGCACAGATGCTGAGGAAACTGCTGCTAAATACTCCCGACTACTAACTCTATCTGTTTCCACAGCAGTCCTGGTGCTCAGTACCCCGACACGCTGGCTGTGACCTTTGACCCTACGTCCAGACACCTGACCAGTGTGTACAATGACCACAGTGTTTATGTGTGGAACGTGAGGGATGTGAGGAATGTGGGGAAGCTGTACTCTGCTCTGTACCACAGCAGCTGTGTGTGGAGCATCGAGGTAAGTCCAAAACACTGATAGTAAAATTACTATCGCAAGTACTTCGATCATACACTCATCGTACATACACTATATTGCCAAAATATTCACTCACCCATCCAAATAATTGAAATCAACCTCCAAACTTAATGTGGCCTTGAGATTAGCTCAAGAAAAGTGTGTAGAGATCTTCATGGAATGGGTTTCCATGGCCGAGCAGCTGCATCCAAGCCATCCATCAGCAAGTGCAATGAAAAGTGTGGGATGCAGTGGTGTAAAGCACGCCGCCACTGGACCCTAGAGCAGTGGAGACGCGTTCTCTGGAGTGACAAATCACGCTTTTCCATCTGGCCCCTTCCTGTTCCAACATGACTGCACCAGTGCACAAAGCAAGGTCCATAAAGACATGGATGAGAGAGTTTGGTGTGGATGAACTTGACTGGCCTGCACAGAGTCCTGACCTCAACCCGATAGAACACCTTTGGGATGAATTAGAGTGGAGACTGAGAGCCAGGCCTTCTCATCCAACATCAGTGTGTGACCTCACAAATACGCTTCTGGAAGAATGGTCAACAAGTCCCATAAACACTCCTGGGAAGGCTTTCCACAAGGTTTAGAAGAGTCGAAGCTGTTATAGCTGCAAAGGGTGGACCGACGTCATATTAAACCCTATTGATTAAGAATGGGATGTCACTTAATATCATATGCGAGTCGAGGCAGGTGAGTGAATACTTTTGGCAGAATAGTGTATATATACTCACTGGCATATACACAGGTGTACGTACTGGTGTATTCTTTGTTGAGGTACGGCTCTATTTATTTATTGTGAGTGCTGTTTATATGCCGGCAAATGTGCAATAATAATAATAGTTTAATAGATTTATATACATTATGGAAATTAGCTCAATACCGTTTTGACATTGGTAAAGGTATCGTCTATTGGTAACCGCATTATAAGTACAGGTGTGAATATATACTGATGTATACGTACTGGTATATACGGTTTGTTGTTTTTCTCTTCAGGTATATCCGGAGCTGCCAGATGCATCTCAGGCCTGTCTTCCTCCGTCCTCCTTCCTCACCTGCTCATCTGACAACACCATCAGACTGTGGGACACCGACCCCCCCACCGCACACAGAAATGTCTACAGCAATGTAAGACCAGCAAGAAGACACAACTGATTTCAGGTCTCAGGTCTCTCTTTTCTAATCTGTGTTCGTAAACATCCTCCTGTCTGTGTTCCAGGACCTGCTGAGGATTCTGTACGTGGGAGAGGACATGCAGCACCTACAGGCCGAGGGGGAGAGGGGGGAGGCAGCCGGGGCTGATGGGAAGGCTGGCATCAGAGTGCTGAGTATCAGTCCCGATGGACAACACCTGGCGGCTGGAGACCGCTGTGGAAACCTTCGGTAAGGAACCCAGTAACACGTTTGGACTCTTATTCCTCACGCCCTCTGCTGGACTAGTAGCGTACTGCCTGACATTAAAAATATGTTTGATGATTACATGTTATGTACTTAATGTCCTCACCAGGGACATTTGGTTGTGTTTATGCATGTGGCATACATTTTGACAAGGCAAAATGAGTTAACAGCCGTGTTGGTAACGAGAGATGTAGTTCACAGAGTGGTTACACAAAACTACGACAAACCAACGACAAGCTCAGACTTTAAATTGACCAACGTCATGTGTAATTTTGTTAAAATTCAAAAGGGATCAAAAAAACAAATGTTTCGCCAGTGTGACTGTGTGGCATCTGCAGAATAACCTGAACTGGTCCTCACATTAAAATGATGTTTGTGTGTGTGTGCGTGTTCAGTATCTTTGCTCTGGAGTTTCTGGACGAGCTGGTGAAGATTGAAGCTCATGACTCGGAGGTGTTGTGTCTGGAGTTCTCCCCCACATCCACAGGTAAGAGCTCAGGTCAAAAGCTTGTAAATGAGACTGTAGACGAACCAAACAGCTGGAGAGGACTGTTAACATCCCCCGATGATTGACTGAGTACAGAAACAATATTGTGACCTCGAGGAAGTTGGAGTTGCCCGTTTGCAGAGGTTGAAGACTATGATGGTCGACCGGTCATTGTGTATTCGTGGTGTCCCTGCAGGTATGACACCTGAACGATGACTGTGTTGATGTTTCAGGTGTGAAGCTGTTGGCGTCGGCCAGCAGGGATCGACTAATCCATGTCTTCAACCTGGAGAAGAACTACAGTCTGGAACAGACTCTGAACGACCACTCGTCCTCCATCACTGCTGTCAAGATCACTGGTAAAGTCCAAAACGCTAAATACTCAGACACTACTGGATTATCATCCTAATAAATCAATCAGTGTTCTTAAAGACACTAATCATATTTTGTGTCATTAAATACTGAATCACATATATTGATAACTCTTCCCTGCTGTTCTCGGGTTCCCCCCCTGTTGGAGGTTAGGTAACAGTGGTGGGGAGAGACGCCACAGCTCACTATGTCAGTAAATGTTTCCTATATCACATCAGCTTTATCTCCAAAAAGGCAAACACCATCTCAAACCAGAGTAACAGCTGCAGAAGTATTATACTTCAAAATGTGCATAAAAATACACTGATCATTATTCACAATACAGGTGTGTAACAGTCTCTCCTGTGAGACTGTGTGGTCGTTGTATTTAAACCATTTATGCACTTTCACGTTAAAGTATAAATGTAAGAAAAGCATCGTTATCAGCAATACGTCTCTCACTGATATGACGTAATATAGTTGTTACCTGTGTTCCAGGTGAGAGTCCAGAGGTTCGAATGGTGAGCTGTGGAGCCGACAAAAGCATCTACTTCCAGTCCGCTGAACAGGTCCACACACACACACACACACACTGATGTATATAAAGAAATAACTAATCATGATATAAATACTGCCAGAAATACTTCAATTTTACTTTATTTAACCAGGTAAAAAAGCCAGTTGAGATCAAGAAGACCTAGCCAAGAAGGCAACAGCACAATTCAGAACCAGTATACAAAGACATACAAACATCAAGACACAAGATTAAATACACAGACAAGATTATTATATAATGAAAGTGTTTATAATTATACAAATACTTCCAATACTGCCATAAATACTTCAGTTGTTATGTACATTTTTCCAGTACTACCAAATAATTTCACTGCTTTGAACACTTTATAAATACTTCTGATACTACCAGAGCGTCTTTGAGTTTTTATAAATGTCCAAACTGCGATAGTACAATACCATGTATTCCGCATGATGTCATGTATGATGTGGTGGTGTCTGCTGTGGTCCAGACGGAGGAGGGTCTGTGGTTCTCCAGGAGTCACCACGTGGTGGAGAAGATGACGCTGTATGACATGGACCTGGACTCCTCGAGGACTCACGTGGCCATCGCCTGTCAGGACAGAAACGTCAGGTTAGAAATACGAAGAAAAGATGTAGAAGCTCTGATGATCATCTGAGGGACGCTGGAGCTGATGGGACTGACTGTGCTTTCAGGGTTTACAACGTGGAAACTGGGAAGCTGAAGAAGTGTTTGAAAGGCTCCACGAGTGATGAAGGAGCTCTGCTGAAGGTAAGAATATGATTTCACTTCATCAAGTCGAGTCTCATGTCCTTGTAGTAGAGTTCAATCACCCGTCGTTTTCATTGTCAAATCACACAAATAATGTTGAAATGATGACTTAAAGTGAGAACGTTGACAGACAGACAGCATGATTGTTGACTCCAGTGTCATATGTACTTATTTTTGGCTGATATTTGTGTTGTCTGCAGGTTCAGATGGATCCGTCAGGGTCGTTCTTCGCCACCAGCTGCTCCGATAAAAACATCAACATCTTTGACTACGAGTCTGGAGAGTGTGTCGCCACCCTGTTCGGACACTCTGGTGAGTTAATCCAACCGTGCTTTGTTAGTTTTTAAGTCGCTCTACAAAATGTGTTGTCATTGTATTTATCTGCTGTGATTGGTTTCTTAGAGATCGTCACCTGCATGAGGTTCAGTCAGGATTACAGACACCTCATCACTGTGTCTGGAGACAGGTAAACTGGACTTAATTAGGAGATGGGTAAACTGGACTTAATTAGGAGACAGCTAAACTGGACTTAATTAGGAGATGGGTAAACTGGACTTAATTAGGAGACAGGTAAACTGGACTTAATTAGGAGACGGGTAAACTGGACTTAATTAGGAGATGGGTAAACTGGACTTAATTAGGAGATGGGTAAACTGGACTTAATTAGGAGATGGGTAAACTGGACTTAATTAGGAGATGGTTAAACTGGACTTAATTAGGAGACAGGTAAACTGGACTTAATTAGGAGATGGTTAAACTGGACTTAATTAGGAGACAGGTAAACTGGACTTAATTAGGAGCTGGTTTAACTGGACTTAATTAGGAGACAGGTAAACTGGACTTAATTAGGAGATGGGTAAACTGGACTTAATTAGGAGACAGGTAAACTGGACTTAATTAGGAGACGGGTAAACTGGACTTAATTAGGAGACAGGTAAACTGGACTTAATTAGGAGACGGGTAAACTGGACTTAATTAGGAGATGGGTAAACTGGACTTAATTAGGAGATGGGTAAACTGGACTTAATTAGGAGATGGTTAAACCGGACTTAATTAGGAGATGGTTAAACCGGACTTAATTAGGAGACAGGTAAACCGGACTTAATTAGGAGATGGTTAAACTGGACTTAATTAGGAGATGGTTAAACTGGACTTAATTAGGAGATGGTTAAACTGGACTTAATTAGGAGATGGGTAAACTGGACTTAATTAGGAGATGGGTAAACTGGACTTAATTTGGAGATGGGTAAACTGGACTTAATTTGGAGATGGGTAAACTGGTCTTAATTAGGAGATGGTTAAACTGGACTTAATTAGGAGATGGGTAAATTGGACTTAATTAGGAGATGGGTAAATTGGACTTAATTAGGAGATGGGTAAATTTGACTTAATTAGGAGATGGTTAAACTGGACTTAATTAGGAGATGGGTAAACTTGACTTAATTAGGAGATGGGTAAACTGGACATAATTAGGAGACGGGTAAACTGGACTTAATTAGGAGATGGGTAAACTGGACTTAATTAGGAGATGGGTAAACTGGACTTAATTAGGAGATGGGTAAATTGGACTTAATTAGGAGATGGGTAAACTGGACTTAATTAGGAGATGGGTAAACTGGACTTAATTAGGAGATGGGTAAACTGGACTTAATTAGGAGACGGGTAAACTGGACTTAATTTGGAGATGGGTAAACTGGACTTAATTTGGAGATGGGTAAACTGGTCTTAATTAGGAGATGGTTAAACTGGACTTAATTAGGAGATGGGTAAATTGGACTTAATTAGGAGATGGGTAAATTTGACTTAATTAGGAGATGGTTAAACTGGACTTAATTAGGAGATGGGTAAACTTGACTTAATTAGGAGATGGGTAAACTGGACATAATTAGGAGACGGGTAAACTGGACTTAATTAGGAGATGGGTAAACTGGACTTAATTAGGAGACAGGTAAACTGGACTTTATTAGAGAATTGGGAGATTATTGTTATTCATGTTTCTTAATCATTGGCCGTTGTTAATTAACAGTGAACTTTTTTAAATGTTGTGTGTAGTTGTGTGTTTGTGTGGCGTTTGGACTCTCAGATGACCAGCACCATGAGGAAGAGGCGGGGCCTCAATCTGACCGCTGCAACTGAAATCTGCAGTCGCAAACAGCAGGCCATCAGGTGAGTGAGACTTTGGAGACCTGCAGGAGGAAGGTGGTCCGATATGAGCTTTCAGGTGTTGGGTCTGCGTTTTTATTTCAGGAGGGAGACCTTCATCACCGGACCGTCCTCTCAAGTGATTCAGGAAGAGGATGAGGCCGACGTTGGGACTCCAGCCAGACTGGACTCTGCTCACGGTGAGGAAGAGGACTGGGGTCCTAGTTTTTTGCACATTTAAGCAACGAGGCAAATCAAAGAGCTTTACTTCAAACATTAAAAGCAATGAGACAAATAACCATTGAAGAGATCAAACAGAATAAAAGACGTACAGTTTGTGCCTGAATCATGATTCCGTTGTTGATGTTTCAGACGCTCGGCTGCTTCAGACCAACGGGAAACTGCCCATGTGGTTCAGGAAACTGGTTAGTTCCATGTTTACTGTTGAAATCATGTCATTACAGATCATTTTACAAATTATCCCTTTGACAGATAATCCGTTTGTAGATTGTTTTTAATGCAGTGTGTGTTCAGCAGGGTCAGGGCGGAGCCTCCTCTGCTGTCCAATCAGAAGCTGAGCCTCGTCAGGTGCGGAGCCGTTGGGTGGAGCAGCTGAACCCTCTGACCATTTGCTCCAACTTCTCACCGAGTCCAACCAAGAGTCAGGAGGAGGAGGAGGAGCAGAAAGCGGAGGAGGACGAAGAGGAGGAAGGCGAGGGAGACTTCCACCCTCAGAGTCTGGAGAGTATGCTGGAGGGGGAGGAGGAGGAGGAGGAAGAGGAGGAGAAGGAGGTAAACTCAGCATTTGTTAGGATTTGGACAAACACGAATTGTATAAATTAACTCTTTTCAGGGAGTTAGACTAAAGAAGGCCACTGTCTGATTAAAGTACACAGCGTTTCTATTAATCATCTGAAAGGTCCATCTTCATCATCCCATGCAGTGTTAGTGTTAGACTTTCTCGGGTTGTAAAATTTCCATCATAATCTATTATCACCCGACATTTTTTAATATAGTAAGTCATATTTAAAGAGTCTGTCATTGTAATCCGATATAGTATAGTTGTGGATTGTTGTTGTTCGACACACAGAGCTTCGTTTTAGGAATGAAGCTTAGATTATCTGTTCACACACCTGCAGACTCCCTTTGTGTGTGCGGCAGCAAACCGTTGATGACCACAGTGAAATTGTAGTTTTGGAAAATTTAAACGCCAAAAAATGGATTGGATTGAAGCTTGATATTTTGATTGATTTAAAACTAAAACTTGTGGGTTTTGAAAATGATTACATGCATCTTATTCAATACATTTTGTGTGTATATGTGTCTATATAGAACATGCTTCTAGATTATACATTATTATGCATGTAAGGCCAAGGAGAAAAAAGATGAAGACAAGACACCGAAGCTCTCTGCTGCCATACTGAGATGATACTCATAACTCTCTGAATGTGGGATTTACTGACCCTGCAAGCACTCTCTTCACTGGGAGGAAATCCTGCAGCAAGCGCTCCCTCTGCAGCAGTGGTGCAGTGACCGTAGTGATCCCAGACGCCCTCCAGTCCGTCAAAATCACAGACAGCCTCCAGATCTCTGTCATCGCTAAAAGAAAAAAAATATGCAATACAGGAGAGAAGGGATGAGGGAGGAGGGGGAAACTGAACAGATGCCTGATTGTTTCTGCCTGTGTGATGTTCAGGTGCTCCAGAATCCAGGTGACAACAGGAACAGCTACATCTACCCCAACATCAACACCACCACCGACAAGTGAGTTCACGTTCAGCCACGCCAGCCGAAGCTCAGAATCAAATAAACCAACAGATACCTTTGTTTTCAGGGAGTTTGATGTGGAGGGTGTGACTGACCCTCAGCCTGCTCTCAGCCAGCTGGAGGTCAAAGGTCAGAGGGTGGAGCCAGTGTGGAGCACTCAGCTGAGTCCCGACTCCGCCTGCTCTGAGGGCTCAGCAGCGAGTCTGGAGCAGCAGCATGACACTGGTCAGAAAGCAGGAAATCTCTCCACGTACAGTATGATTATCTGATGATGGTATGACAGTATTAATGCTCGGCTCTCCCTTCAGACACAGACTCTCTCAGTCAGGGCAGCTCTGTGGGCAGTCTGGTCCTGGAGGACGACGAGGACAGGAACTCTCTGAAGAACCACTTTGACACTCTGGCCTCGAGTCTGACGGAAGGTACCAAACACTCTCCATCTTCACTAGTCTGCCGTCTCCTCATGTGCACACGGAGGTGATTGTGACCTTTGACCTTTCAGAGAAGTTTGACACAGACCTGAGGATTCTGCAGCCTCCAGAGGAAACACATTACCTGAACCCTCGACTCAGCATCTCCAGCCGCTTCCTGTCCCGATTCCAGGACAGAATCAGGTCAGTTTGCCTTCAGTCCACAGGGACTCTGAGGGACTCTGGCCTACGTCATCATGGTGATAACAGTCAGTTCCTGCTGTGGTTTTAGGGTGTGGCCGAGCCGAGCTCCACCTCCTGTCTCAATCCCAACCAGAATCTCAGAAGAGAGCAACGTCAGCAACACATCGGTACCAACACACCTGCAACACAATAAACACCTGATACCCAAGGGGATGACAGTAAACACACCTGAAACACAAAATAACACACCCGATTTAATGCCTCTGATAGAAACCTGAGTGATAGTAAACACCTTGATGGTGAATAAAGTCTCACAAAGGACAATTGGTGACTAAATGTTGTTTTCAGGTGAGCCCTGAGACAAGCAGCGAGGTCACCTCAGCTGAGTCGACTCAGAAAGAGAACAAGAACAACGGTGAGTCATCAGTTTATGTCTGTTTTATGATGACTCGCAAAAATTATTTTAAGCCGTAAACAGGGAGTCTGCCTGTTGAAGATGTCTCAGAGTGGCCGTTTCCATGGCAGTGTTTGACTGACAGCTGAGAACCAGCGTTGCTTGGAAATGAGCTGGAGTGCTACTGACTGGAGCGTGTCATAGTCCTGGACACATTGAACATGTGGGAGGACTCACCCTGCTTTTTTGTTTGTATATCAATGTCCATATGGAATTATTGCATTATAAATGTGCATGAGTCATGATCAATTTACAGTACCGGCATTATCATTCAGAAAAATAAAAAACAAAGTAAAAACAAATACACTGATTTATTAATAAAAAATGTACGACACAGCCAGCTCAGCTTGGAGGCGAGTCAAAAATGAGTTTAAATCAATATCAGGCTGGATCAAAAAAACAGAAGCTCCAGGACACTTCCCTGAGCGGTGCCATGTGTTATTAAAGACAGGAGTGTGCGTGTGTGTGTGATCACAGTGAGATGCAGCCAGTCAGTCCTTCGTCGTAGAGCTTCCTGCATGATTTCCCAACAGCCGCCTCGCCGCCCGAGACGCCGACGACACACTGTGGTGGTCGTCCAGTGCAGAGAAGCGCTGCGAGGTCTGTGAACGTGTGTTTGGACACCCGGGTGTTTTGCAGTTTTCTGGTGTAAAACTCACGAGGGCGAAGGTCAAACTGTCTTTTATCACTTAACCCTGACGATGTGGATTTGGACTAACTCCGTGGTGCTTCAAGTCCTGGGATATCATAAAAAGACGGTCTGGAAAGATGGCCAAGGTGTTGGACACTATTGGGTAGTTATTGTGTTGGTGGTGTGGAATCCTCAAAAGCAGAACAAACTGATTTTAGTCCTGGTTTATGTTTCGGAAATTAAAATAACTTCTTGATAAACAGACATGTCTGACAACATCTGTTCACACGCTAAGAAGAATGTCTGCCTGAAACGCTGTGCACCAATAAACCAGGACCGATGTTTCAGACTACAGTCCTTCAATCCTTCATCAGTATGTAGTTTCTGACCTCCTCCTTCTTTAACCAATCAGACGTCACCTCCAGGGCTCTGGTCCCTAACAGCTGTGTGGCTTCTGCAGTCCAGCCTCGCCTCAGATACCTGGGAACCACAGCCAGCTCCAGGGCCAAACTGAGCCAGGATATCCCCACCTCCACCCCAGACGAAGAGGAAGGGAACCCGTGCTCCTCCTCAGATCTCCAGCCTCCTGCCCCCCTGCTGTCTGCTGTTCTGGACTTACACAGTCAGGACCAGACCAGCAGGTGACAGCCTGCATAAAAAGTTGCCACAGTTTGACAATTGTGTCAAAATATTTTAGGAATAAGATGTATTTAAAAAAAATTATGTTTCTTGTTCTTATATAATTTTTATGCTTCCCTCTCTCGTCGTCTTCGTCAGCGTTACTCCAGCTTCTCACCATCATCTACCAGCAGCGAGCATGCAGGTGTTGCCCACACCTACAGTTGTGATGTCACTGGGCGTAGTTGGGAGGTGCAGCGTCAGCAGTGTCGAGGACACACTCGTAAATGAAAACCAAACCTTCAGCCCCGCCCCCTCCATCACCCCCACGGCCACGCCTCCCGCCTGTGACAACTTTGCCTCCGACATTATCAGCTGCTCTGGTGAGGAGGGTCCAGGAGGACCCGGGACCACCATCCAGACCGATCTAGGTAAGATGTACACATAGCGACATCTCTCAAGATATTCCGTTTTTTCCCCCTTAGTATTTTTTTCTCATAATAAAATGTATATGCATGTGTTTTTCCCAGTGTCAGACCCTTCTTTGGGTGCCGAGTTGTTCTCCTCTGACCTGCCCACCTTATCCTCCTCTCCTTTGTCAGAAAGGCTCCACCCCCGCCAAACAGGTAACTTCCTGTAACGTCCTCATCTCTCAAACACTATTCGACTTATATCTCAACATCTACTGATCCGCCTCATCGTCATTCTTGCTCCTGAGAGGATGAACCCTGTCTGTTTTAATAATCCGGACAAACCCTCAATCTCTAATGAGATGAATTTGTCCATCTTGTTTCGTGTTCAGGTGATGATGAGGAGTTGATCAGTTTGCAGCAGTGTCAGCAGGTTGCCAACGAGCTGAGGCAGACGGCGAGACGAGCTGTACAACTCAACCAACAGGTAAACTTCCTGTCTGTCTTTTCAATTCATTACATTTCATTTAGCTGTTGCTGTTATCCTGCTGCTACCATTACCATAAATGGTAAGCGTAAACTGTATTGAATATAATTGGTTTTAAAAATTGCAGCTTTTTTAAATCATAATATTTCTTGTAATATGACTTTCATATTTCCATATAAGTCTGATTATATCTCCCTCCCCCAGCTCCGCGTGTCGGTTGGCGGTTCCGAGCGTCATCTTCAGATGTCGTCCGTCCTGCAGGGTGCGTTTGATGTCGTTCACGCTGAGCTGCAGGCTGAGCTGCGGGAAGGGGAGGGGCGGGGTAGCAGCGCCCCCTGTGGTGAACTGAAGGACGAGGGGACGATGTCTCTGCTGGAGAAATACTCTGAGCTGCTGCTTCAGATGACCCAAAATAAACTGAACCGAATCTGATCAAGGACCAGTCACCCTGCTGCTGTTGGTACGGAGGCTGAAAGAGGACAAAATTCACTTTGACATCAGCCAGGCTTTCATTCAGCTGATTTTTATCAGTATTAACTTTAACGCACCTTATTTTTTTCTTGTTGTTTTATTTGCGTTTTAAACCACGATCACTGTTTGTACATAAACTGTACTTTTATTTGTGTCTTAATAAAAAATGTGCAATGCATCTTTGAGTTAAAGATATTAATTTTATGACATTTTTATTTTCATACAGAGATGAATAGAATTATTAATTTTAGACGACATGTAAGCTAAATTCAACAGTAATGCCTCGATCATAATCATGAGATACATTTCCATCCACATTTTCAATGTTGTGATGAACATTTTGAAAGAATATATGAAATGGCTGATTGCCAGTAGCCGATGCCTTTTGCCAATGTCAAGACAGTATGGGGCTTGTTTTCACATTGAATTATAACTTATAACAAATAACTAGGGCCGTACCAAACATCCCATTAACAATCAAATCATTACTATTCACAGCATGTTTTTATCCAAGGATAAATGCTGTTTCAGTCCAATAGTTTGGCTGTTTAGTGATTCAAAAACATCACTGCCACTGCAGTCAACACTTGTAAATATGACTACATTTGGAGCTTCATTATTATAGTGACTGCAAGTCAAGCAGCTTTATTTCAAACAGACTTAAAAAAACACTAATCTGTCAACAATGAAAGTCAAGCAGCTCTTATCATAGAGACTTAAACAATTCAATTTTTTAAATTAAATTAAATTTTATTTAAGGTATATCACAACAGGACACTTAACACATTGAGCAGGACTAGAATGCGCTTATGATTTTCAGATTTAATACATTTTCAATGTCCAAACATCACCCAGGAGCAAGCGTTAAAGCGACAAGAAACAACTTGTTTAACACTAAATGCTCTACCTTTCTGATTAGTTTCTGTTTAAACGCCTAGATGACAGCAGATTGAAGAATACCTGTAATACAGAAACATTTGGGATGTGATGCCAGTGCCTGTGGACACGTGGGCTCATTTGGCAAAGGGCTTTAATGTAAAAGGCATTCATTTATATGGAAAAGTATAGCTTTAACACATGTAACCAATACAAATCTCATATTTACGTTCAGTTTTCTTCATTGGTTTCACCGTTAAATAGTTGACTACCGCTCTTATAATGACGTATGTACTTATTAGATCATTTTAGTCCCCTTCAACACACGAACAGGTGAGACTTTCTGGAGGCGTGTCTCGTTTGTTTTTCCCACCTCAAGTCAAACAGGAAGTGGAGAGCGGGCGGTGATTGGCAGAGAGACCCAGCAGCTGGCAGCGCGAGCCACCAGCGCCAGCCCCGCCCCCGGCTAGTGACGCATCTTTAAGGAAATAAAGTTAGAAAAACAACAATAAAGCCAACAAACACCAGAAACGAAGAAACGTTAACGGGATTGATGAGCGACATGGCGGCGGTGAGAAGAGCCGGAGCTTCCCCTCGGAGCCGTCTGCAGTATCAGGCCGGTCTGTGAGCGTCTGACAGCGGGGAAACGGCATGAAGCAGCCCGGGCTGCGGATGTCATGGCCGCTGTGACAGTCAACACCCGAACATTCATGACGGAGTCCGCCGGAGCTTCGCAGCGCGGCGGCCGGGTTCTGGCTGCGGGTCGCGGCGGCAGGTCGACGGAGACCTGGAAGAGACACATCGTCGGTCAGCTGAAGCACCGAGACCTGAGCCAGCACGCCAAGTTCCAGGACCTGATCTGCTTCTGTACGACGGACAAGTACAATTTTTATCTGTTCTGAACGATTACACGAGGGCTGGGTTCTGATATCCACAAGTGTGTCCGAAATGCATGTCGGGAACCCGTGGACTTCTGGAAAGTTGAACCAAACTCCTTTTAAAAATCAGTTTACCACCAGTCATGCACAGCTCCATCTAAAGTCCTCTGGTTTTTAAATGGAGTTTGGTTGAGAGCAAACTTTCATGAAGCTAACAACTCATGGAAAAGATTTTATTCAAACTCTTACAGAAAACACTTTTCTTAAATGGAGATTATTCAGCTAAATCATCATCCCTGGTAAATCCTGGCTTCTGGAGTCGAGGCTCCTGTAAAAAAGATGTATCCAATTGTGTTGAGCCAAACTCAATTTTTAAAAGATACCAGTTTATTCCACGGCTTGTAATCACAATTTTAAAGTTTGGTTCAGCGCAATACTTTGTGTTTCATACAGTTAACTTATATTTTAATTTTAATAATTTATATTTTGTATTTTGTTGGGACAGAAATTGTCAAAAAAGCTGAACCACATGTTCCACTTCCTCTGCTCAGTGACTCATCGGTGACAGATTATCAGTCTGCTGCTGCCAGTGATACAGACAAATAGTTAAATCTTACTTTAAAATATTCAGCTCAGCTCAGAGGCTGCAACAGAAAGACCAGACGAGTTCAACGAATAAATAGACACATTTCACAAATTAATCAAAACCAGCCCAACAAATGCAGAAGGTCAGTGATGCAAAAGAGGAACCCAGAGCAGCACACACATCTAAACCAGGTGGATGGTGGTGGAAAATGGGGGAGCAGTTAAAAGTAATGAATAAAACATAAATAACATTCTCCTATTTGGGTCCCAAGTAAAAACCAAAAAGACAAAAAAAATTAAAATAAAAAATGACCAAACACAAAATGACCATGTTTACAAAGCTGATAAAATCTGTTTGTTTTTGGTGTTTTTATTCTCCTAAAATGTTATGTCAAAGATTTTTTCAGGAATCTTTAACTCATGTTTAACATGTTTATAATTGTATTGTTCTTCATTAAGTGCTGTAGCTAATGTTAAAATTCTTCAAGTCCCCAACGCTCTTCAGACATTGTTACCTGTGACGGGAAGAAATGATCTGGTTGAAACCAGGATCCTCCTGTTCTTTGTGTTTTCAGACACTCGGCTGCTGGAGAAAACCAGTCTGGCCACAGGAATACTGAGTTGCTCCACCAGGTAACTCGCCTGGAGACACTTGACCTCCGACACACTCTGAACAGACAGAAGTGTGTGTGTGTGTGTGATTATAGCGATGCTGAGGGTGTGTTTGTTCTCTCCATCCAGAAGTTCTTCCTCTGACAGCAGCTGCTCCGTCTCCTCTCTGCTTCACCGAAACAACCAGCTGAAGAAAACTACAGGAGAGGTACTGATAACACACCTACCAAGAAACACCTGGGCACCATGGGTCGGAGAAAACAGGAGTTTTATAACTTACGTTTAAAAGCTGGAATATTAACGAGAAAATGTCAGAATCTGAAAGTTCTGAAAAAAGTAAAAATGTATCGAGATAAAAGCTGGAATATTAAGAAACAAGTCAGAATAATTTATGGAAAAATATTGTAGAAAATAATTGGAATGTTGAGAGAAAATTTTGGAAAATATAATATTGTGACTTTGATACGGAAGAAAACTTAAGCACACAAGATATGAGATTGGCATTTTGATTGGCTCCCAAGGGCTCTCAACATGGCGACACCTGAACCGACAGCTTGCAGCTAACAGTGTTTAACGGTACTAACTTTGTATCAAAGATATCTTTGAGGAGCAGGAAACGGGAGCATTAAAAGATGGTTGTCTGTTTAAAAAAAAGAAAAAGGAAAAAATGTGTCCTTCAGACGCCAATGTCTTGGTCCTCCTCACTCTTCTTCTATGCTCTGGCGTTTCAGCTGGCTTATCAGGTGGTGGAGCTGCAGCAGCAGATTAAAATCAAAGAATGTTTTCTGGAGGAGCAACATGCCAGGTGAGACACACACACACACACACACACACATGCATGTTGAACACGTCTGCCCACCTGTTGAAGCACGCTGACGGCGCTCACAGCTGATCCTCACAGCTGATTGGTTGGTCTGATCAGATGTCAGTAGGTGATCAGTAATAATATTGACACTCCTCCCCATCATGTACTGACTGAAAATCTTCCATTTATTGAACATTTGGAAATGATAATTGTCATACTTTTTCAGACATTTTTCCAAAGCGTTATGACTTTCTGTAACATATTCCTGAATATTCAAAATGTTTTCTTTATTCTGACTTTGGATATTTTACAACCTTTTTCTCGAAACATTCCAACCTTCTTTTCTTGAAATCTCCCTTTTCTCTCAGTCCTCCCAGATAGTTCAATCTTTCTGTTTATATATTTAATATTGCAATATTATTTCCTAAAAATATTAATATTTAATAGCAAATATTTTTGCTGAACTATTCATTTTTTTCTTAAAATACATTTGTCAAAATCTTCTGATTGTAAGTGTAATCTCTAAATCTCAGATGTAGTTTGTCTTCCTGATGCGGCGTGATAGTTTCTGAGACATTTATTGTGTGATCAGACTGCTGGAAGTGCACCATCGGCTGGCGGGTGCGTTTGATGCTCGTCAGGAGCTGCAGCGGCGGGTGGAGCAGGTTCAGGAGGAGAACGGGACGTTGAAGACGGAGTATGACGTCCTGCTAGAGTGTCAGGGGGGAGCGGAGACGAGGCTCAGAGAGCAGAAGGTCAGAGGGGGAAACCTGCTGGAGGACATTATCCACCTGAAGAAACAGGCCGCCACCCGTATGAACAGCCGCAATGAACGCAAGTCCAGGTACCTGAACGCACCTCACACACCTGAGCACCACCAGTTCATCACACCTGAATACACCACACCCGTCTGACTGTCTGTCTGTCTGTCTGTCTGTCTGTCTGTCTGTCTGTCTGTCTGTCAGAGCTCGAGAAGCTAACCTGCAGAAGCAGTTGCAGACTGCTGCCAGGTCAAAGGTCACCATGGACACGTAAGATCCACCTGAACCTCCTCTCAAAGTCTCAAACGTCTTCAAGTTTACATCACATCAAAAAATGTTTTAAGAAAAAAACTGTGAATATTCTGATAATAGAAAGTGGGGATATCTCGAGATAAAAGATGGAATACTTTCAGAAAATAGTTTGAATACTAAGATGAAAAAGTTGCGGGTTTCGTGTTTCAGTTGTTTCAGTGCTCCGACCTCCAGAGCCACATCTCCAAAGGCTGAAAACCACCACGAGTCCACAGAGCGAGGCCCCACCAGACTCTTCAGGTTCACTTCACTTGATAAATATATGAATTCCTTCTGCCATGTGTGTAGAGTCAGCAGTTTTGTCACATGAGCCTCCTCTGACACCTTCATGTGAAGGTTTAAATCCGTCGCCACATCGTCTGTCTTTGTCTCAGGTCAGCGTCGGCTACGTCACCACGGATCCTCACCTCCATCAGACAGCTCTTCGAGTGAGTCCTCTTCATCTGCTCTCGACTTGAATTGTTCCTGTTGTTATAGGATTTAAATGAATCATGTGGCTGTGATGTCAGCAGGAAGAGGCGTGGCCACTCGGTGTGCAGTCTGGAGGAGGATCTGATGTGTCCTGTAGGAATCTGTCTGTCAGCCAGAGTCCCTGGTAGAGCTCTACATGTACTGGTAATACACACTAGTACACACTGCACATTGCCAGTGAGTTAGTGTTAGTGTCTCCATCACTGGATCACTGTGGAACTGAAGTGACGGTTAAAAATCAAGTACATCTCCGGTCTAAATCAAAGCAGGTTATTTTATATAATGCAAACATTGTTTATAAAATAAAACAAATGAACATACTGACCAGCATTATTTATAATTTCACATAGGTCTCAGAGTTTCAAACAACATGTCTCTGACATAAGAGACTTTACATGTAACATTGAACTGTTCTCTCAGAATGCAGCTCTGTCTCCGC
Organism: Eutrigla gurnardus; assembly: GCF_963514095.1. Classification (NCBI taxonomy): domain Eukaryota; kingdom Metazoa; phylum Chordata; class Actinopteri; order Perciformes; family Triglidae; genus Eutrigla; species Eutrigla gurnardus. Next base: position 22,778,633 of record NC_139924.1, on the reverse strand, counting down.
CCTGTGGCCAGAATACAAACTACACCAACAGAAACTTTTCAATAAGTAATATGATAAATGTGTGTATGTATGTGTGTATATATATATATATGAGGTAGGAAATGTGTTTGTTGGAGCTCAGTGACACAATGAGAATGTAAACGGGCAGGTTTCAGTTCGTATTAACTGTTTCGTTCTGCCTCTGTCTGTCAGGAGGCCCATGAGCAAGGCATCAACGCTGTGAGGTTCAGCTCCAACTCAGAACTGCTGGCCACCGGAGGAACCGACAGAGTCATCAAACTGTGGGAGGTCAGCGCAGGTACATGCTTCTTTTATTATTATTATTATTATTATTATTATTATTATTATTGTTTTTTTTATTCTGTTTCCAGTGTTGGTTATGTGTTTTGACCTCACTGATGATGTCACCAGGCTCGCTGACTCACAGAACGACTCTAGACGGCAGCACAGAGGGAATCACCTGCATCGAGTTCGACCCCACGGTGAGTACAAGTACATGTGTCTCCTGGCTGAGTCATTTTCTTTTCACACCAGTTCATATTTGGTAATCTGTGAGACTCAAGCAAGACGTACCAGAGAGGAGGGGCTTATCTCCATGGAGATGGCTTAGTTTCTTTCTCTTACCTACCATGGTTGAAATAACCCCTATTGGTGCTTTGTACCTGTAATAATTGGTGTGTCACAATCGATAAATATTCACCGTATCTAGCAAGTCACACATTGGGTGATTTAATATGGCTTACCACAGCTGTATGAACCTGAAATAAACTATGTAGCTTTAATTTAATTCCAATTTACAGGTCATATTGATGGTGAAATAACTCCATAATGATGGGGATTTTTAAATGTCTGAAGTCATGCTTTGTTAGGTCTATCTGCAAGATGACAAACAAACTTCTTGCATCTTTTAAAAAGCTTGCTTTATCCCAGACCTAATATTTTTTTCCTCCATTTCTGACTCAACATCAGGATGTCAGGAGAATCTCAATGCGGATTTTTGGGACAAAGCATCACACAAATTTTGCACATTTGCGTCGCCTCGCATGAATTAGCATCTCTGCATTTACTTTCTACATAAAGGCACCACTGTGAAGCAGCGGTCGGCTCTCTTCCAGTTTGACATCTGTGGTCATGTTTTTAGGGTTTGAGGGTCCTCGCAGCCTCGTACGATAAGTCGGCCTTGTTGTGGCGGCTGGATGACACCATTCCCAAGGTAACTACGACAAACCAAACTACATGGAAACTTTCATTTAGACTGAATGTTTGATAATCTTCAGACAGGAAGGGAGACCCCATTGAGAGATCACTAACGAGTTGTTGGCACCAGAGTCTGGCACTACGTCTCACTGTCTCTATGTGTAAAAAACACAATTTCACATTTGCGCCTCCTGCTGGTGAAGATAAAAGACCCTTTGTTTCACACATTTAGAAATCTGTGTGTCTGTGTCTCTAAATTATACATCAATGCAATATAATATATAATGCTGTTGAACTTTGTAGGTCAAACTGTTACAATCTGTCTGTTTCTACCTTTCTATCTCTCTCTCTCACTCTCTCTCACACACCTGTCTGTCTCTACCTGTCAATTAAACCCAAAGTGGCGTTATTGGTGTGGGAAACATACGTTTACATTGCCAAAACAAGTGTGGAATAAAGAAAAAAAGATTGACATATAATAAGTGACCATCTACTAGTAGTGAAATATATAAATACAAATAAGTTAAGTTACAAACAGAAAACTGGTGACTGGTTAATATATCGTTCATATACAGACAAGTAAAGATAAATTAAGACAGGAGTAGAATCGGCACACTGCAAATGATCAAATGTGTGAACAGTGTGTCTGTAACATGATCAGCACAGTCTGTTTGTCTCTACCCGTCTCTCTGTCTACGTCTGTATCTGTCTGTCCCTGTCCCCCCGTCTCAGTTGACTCTAACGGGTCACAGCAGGAAGGTGACAGCGGCGAGGTTCAGAGGTTGTCTTCCTCAGGTGGTGACGGGCAGCGCAGACAGTAACATCAGACTGTGGGATCTACACAGAGCTGCCTGTGAGTCTGATCGATAACCTGTCACTGATCAACATCTGATAAGTGACGACTGTAACTTAACTTAAGTCTCTGCAGGTGTGCAGGTAGTTGAGGTGCCTTCGTACTGCAGTGACCTGGTCTGTACTGAGAACTGTATCATCAGTGGCCACTTCGACTCCAAGATCAGAGTGTGGGACACCAGGTGAGGCCTCAAACGAATCCATCGATCATACAGCACTCAAACTCAAACCATCTGTCTCCACGTTGAGTCAGAATCTCGCTTTTTTTCCACAGTGCAGTGTATTTATTCCACAGCTTTTTCAATGTATGCTGATTTCAGATGCAGATAAAAATGAATAAAAACCAACCAATAAAATAATGACAATCAATAGATTTTGTCAGACGTCCTAATTCTGATCATACTGTCCATGTTTCAGTGTAAACAGTAGCAAACACAGTAGAATCTTCTCTCTGAATCAAACCCAGTGACACCTCTCATCCATCCTCCCAGCCGTTGCCACGGCGACTTCCCGTCTCCCCGTAGCAACAACGCAGCCAATAACGGCTGCTGCCGAGTCTGAATCAGCTGATGTTTGACAGGTCTGTCCTCCAGTCACACACCAGCACCGCCCCTCCCTGCACCTTATTGGACAGTTACATGTTCACTGAGCTGCGATTGGTCAGAATGTAATACTATTCATTATCATCTATTTAATTTAATGTATCTCTCTTATTATATCTAATAAATGGATTTGTATATTTTATAGAAAACTATTAGACTGTCTAGTTTAATATGACTAAATAAATAAAAAAATAATAAAAAATAAAATGTATAAAAATAAAATAAAAAAATAAAATAAAACGCATGACAGAAACAGAGAGCTACATTTGAAAGCAATCTAATTTAAAACTAAAATAAAAATCAACATAAAAATCTGTCGCCACAAAATTACAATAAAAGAGCTTCTATTCTAATAAACCAACACTGAGTACAAAAAAGATATACATAAAACCAGAGCTAAAAACAACATAAAAACAAAATTAAAAAGCATTTGAAAAGGCAGGTGTGGGGGAAGTTGTTTATGTCTTAATGAAGCATCACACTTAGTTGTTAGGGTTTAGCAGCAGAACAATCAATGTAAACAAAGTCTATGGGTTGTCACTCAGGACGGGCAGCTGTGTTCAGGAACTTCCTGCTCAGGGGAAAGTCACCTCGTTGGACATCAGCTCTGACCACCGTCAGCTGCTCAGCTGTTGCCGTGATGACTGCCTCCAGCTGGTCGACTTGAGGAGGCAAAGCAATGACCGCATGTGCTTCAGGTAGAAAAAAAACATTTCTGTAAAAAAGACAGTTGTGTTTAGTTCGTTAGGAAACAAATCGACTGACTGTTTGTTTGTTTGTGTGCGTCAGAGCTGATGGCTTTAAATGTGGCAGCGACAGCACCAAAGCTGTGATCAGGTGAGTTCACTCATCAGTTCACCTGCACAGTCACCAGCTCACTCTGACACAGATCTTCACACATGATGGATATATCATTTATCAATCAGGCATGTAATGAAGCAAACTTTCTCCTTATGTTACTCGCACAACTTTGACCTTGGGTTCATTTGTGTTTATTTGCATTAGCTGATTCCTTACCTACTGCATGTGGACTTGGCTTTCATTAGACAGTGAAGGAAACTGAAATAGATTAGACCTGTAACGGAGCATCATTAATGAGTTTGTCCTTCTGTGAAAAATAATCTGTTTTAAGAAGTTTAAGATTCATCTTAAAAACATGTATTCACAATAACCAACAAACATCAAATCCCTCCAACATGTCTAAAATAATCTGAGTTGCTCTCAATTCCATGGTTCAATTTTAAGATCCCTTAAAATCTTCATCAGCTAAAAAAAGCAGATGCCCCAGAATGCTTCCCTGAGGAACTCCAGGAGTTATACAACACTGACAAAATTTCAGTGCTTTCATTTTTGTCCAAAAGGTTCAACTATAATTCTGTCGATTTAACAAAGTACAAAATTTAGCAACAATAGTGTGTTTGTCCTGCTGTGAGAAAGATCTGATTAAGGATTGGTTGTGATGTGAAGAAAATGTGTCCAAAAATGGATCTTGCTCCCATTGTCAATCTAGTCAAGTTTGCATTGGAGGGCTGCAGGGTGGTTTAGGGTTATCACTGCCCGGGATCATATCCAGGTTCGGATCTCTTCTGTGTAGATCTGCCCGTCTCCCTGTGTTCGTGTCGGTTCACTTCGGGTACTCTGGCTTACTCCCACAGTCCAAAGACATGCATGTTAGGATAATTGATGACTTTATACTGCCCAAGGATGTGAATGGTGGAGTGAATGGGGTCTGTCTCTATGTGTCAGTCCTGTGATAGTGTGGCGACCTGTCCAGGGTGTAACCTGTCTTCGCCCAATGTCCTCTGAATCGGGTCCAGCAACCCTTAACTGGTGATCGATGATGGATGGATTGAGAGAGAGAGAAAAATATAATAATAATAATAATAATAATAATAATAATAATAAAAAGAAATACAGGGTTTAATTCAACTTTGTTTGTAGTATCAGTATTGCCTCAGGTTTCTGAAAAATGCAACAATGTGTGCATCCAGGAGGGAAAACTGCAAACAGAAAAAAAACACAACTGCAGTTCATGTAATCATCCGATTATCTACATAACCTGGTTTCTCTGAATAATCTGAGTAACCTGGTTTCTTGTCTTGCTGTATGTAACAGAGGAGTTGAAGACACCACAATGAGAGCAGAGCTGTTATTCATTCCGACAGATTATTTATTTCAGGTCAGATTTATTGTATTTAATTATCTGCGATTAATCGATGTGTTTCTGATCGAAACATTCCACCAGAAAACTGAGAGATGAAAACAAAGAGGTGGGATGCCGCCTGGATAATTTTCTGCAGTTTCCATGACGACCGCAGCACCAACATGCTTTGTCGGTTCAGCTCTCTCACAGAAACACTTAAAACATAAATGTGTTTCTACACACAGTCAGTCAGTGTTCCCTGCAGGGTTTTCTCTTTGAGTCCCACACAGAACCCATCATGAGCTCATCATTTATCTACGAAGTGAAACATTAATGTGTTAAAATTCATAGGACACAAATGTTCCTAAGTTGTTCTTTTACATCAGCTAATAATCATGTCCTGTGTGAAAGTACTGATGACAAAACTAAAAATGTATTGAGATTTAATCGCATGAAAAATAAATCACTTGATATGCCAAGGTTTCACCATTAATACTGAACTTACGTTTGCGGCATAACGCTGCTACGGTGTCTCCTTTTACACAACGAAACGATGTTGTGGAAAAAAGGAGTGATAATCCCACAATGAAAAGATAGTATAAATAAAAGGGGCTGGAAAAAACGTTGTAATGTAGAACATCTTGCTGCTTTGAAGTCTTTAAGATAGAGGTGTGGTGATATACCATGTTTGTAAGCAGTGGAATTACTTAAATTCATTTTTACAATGTTCTCTCATCAGTGCAGACAGTTGCTTCCTCGCGGCCGGATCAGCTGACGGTGTGGTTTACATCTGGAACGTCTCCACCGGCAAGCTGGAGACCCACTTGCCTGACAAGCACAGGTAACAGAACCAAGATGAAGAACAGATCACAAACAAATGATTAATAAATTCCTCTTTAAATCACCATAAGGTTTAATAGAAAGATCAGATAACTGAGGATGTTTCCCTGCGGGGCTCTGCATATTATCAAAGACAGAGAGCAAGCTTGACCTTATTTTTTACTTATTTAATGTCTAAATGTTAAGAGTCATTTGAAATCGCTATAACGTTAAATGGAAAGATTAGAGAACCCATGACACTTCCCTGAGGAACTCCTGTTATTAAAGATTTCGATTTAGTTTAGATTAGAACGAGACCTACTAAATGTTTTACAAATTCATTCAAGTATAAAGCTGCCAGGAACTGAAAATACAAGAATGGTATTACTCCAAATATAATTTAACCAAGGTTGAACAAATTAGTAATAATAAGTTTAATTATTTATACAAACATAATGAATATGAACATACAGAATAAGGCAAAACTGCCTTTTTTATTTCAAATCCTATGTATGTCTATAAATAGTTAATAAATTCAAAAGGTATTTAAAAAATATGCTTCATGGCCCACAGACATAATTGACACTTTGTGTGAAAGGCCCCAGATCAGCACTTTCAACTGTTTATCTCAGCTTGTCTCCACATATATTATTAATTTATTATATAGTTATTTAACTTGAAATAAAAAATGCCCAGGGTATTCAGTGATGACTAGACACACTCCAGTATAAATAAAGAATACATATTTTACCTGGTGGAGTGATCCTTGTGATCTACACAAGGGTAAATAGAAAAATCAGGATGCTCCTCTGAGGAACGCCGCATGATTTACTCACAGTAAATGTTGTCGTGTTCCTTTAATAACCCCTCTCCTCTCTCTCTCTCTTTAGTTCGTCAATCAGTGCTGTGTCCTGGTCTCTGTCTGGTGAATATTTTGTCAGTGTGGATAAGAGTAGGCGGGCTGTCCTCTGGGGTGACATCTGAAACAGCCAATCCACAAAGAGGTCCTGTTGTCACAGCCTTAAAAATCAAACTGGTCTGAGAGCTGTTAAAGGGAACATTTGTGTTTGCTTTTAAAAGCTATTTGTTGATTGGACAGAAGGGATTTGAAACGTTCTGCTTGCTGTTTTTTTTTATTTTTATTTTTTTGCATTTGCATTTGCATTTGCATTTGCTTTTTATAAGATAACTGGGAATCATTAATAGCGACAACAAGGGAAAACATGTTACCTTACCATTTACATTTTGTTAAATGTAAAAACCTGAACAAAGGGAAACCTACAACCAAAATATCAAAACATTCCTGTAGAGTACATTCCACAGCAGCCATATTGTAGAAATAAATCATAAACCGAACATGTAACCCTTCTGAATCGGGTTAAAAAGTTGTTCTGATGTGCTTAGACAAAGATGTCTTTGTAAAAAAAATGCCATGAAAGTTATAAACAATTTTAACCAACATTAATCATGATTATAACTTTAACCATATATTCATTCATTTTCAGAATTGTATTCCTACAAATGCCACTTTTATCACATAATATCAAAAAAATTTCAGTTTGAGATATGTTGATGGTTATCAACAACATTGATTTTCATGCATTGCATCAAACACTGCAGATATGCCCCTAGGGAACACCAGGAGAATAGCGTGTATTTGCCGAAACACAAACTGTAAAACAAAATGGCTCAATCGTTCACACCAAATGTGAAGCAATTTTTTGCGCAAGTAAATTGCATGTAAAGTGAATGCAAAAACGCAAATTCAAGCAGACTCATCGTCATCATTTTGTTGCTACTTCAACATTTTTACCTGTTTATTGTAATCAAATCGGAACAAAGTTGTTTGATTTGGGCGCATATAGCTGCGTAAACAAGACGATATTGCTATTCAGACTGAATGCAGCTCAGTGAAATTCAACGAGCACATGGGTGATGTACTCGGACAGGATGCTGTTTGGTATCTGCAACTTCACACCTTTAAGTGGAGGTAAGCCCCGCCTCCTCTCCGGCGCGTCCAGCCTTTGTGCCACAAACGAACACAAATGATCCCACGTACAAATCAAAGGCACAAGGGTTAACTATGATTAGATGATAGATTGCTGCAGTTTTTATCTCCTCACACTTCTATGCACTTTTTGAACGAGGTGAACTTGTGCCAGAAACTCCAAAATTACAGTCTATTCTGAAGAGTTCTGGTTAGTCATGTAATGTGTTCTTCCTCCTGTCATGACAAAATACTACAGCAGCATGTTTGAGGAGGTCTGAGGAACAAATATTTCCAAATCAACTCAGTTTGGTAGTGTATCCGCTCAGTCTGGTTCTGGTCCAGAAGCCTGACTGCTCTGCAGCTCTGAGTGGTGGATTTACACTTAAAAGGCGTCTGCATGTAATCCTCTGTTTAGCTTCTCTGCTTTGAAGACTGAAGTCGGCAGCTTCAAAGAGAAAAGTCGATGGCCGGAGGCTCTGATGGAGTCTCAACACATCGACATGAAACCGAGTGATTTACATCTGATCTGATACTATCATCGTTAAACTGCCTGATTTAGTTAAAACGCTCAAACCAAGCCTCAACATTTCTGAACAAACTCCTGGTTGTGATACACATGAAGCTGCTTCCAGATCTAAACCCACAACTAACTCATTATTAACACACATTTACGGAAACAGCTGATAAACTAGGAATTTTGGATTATGTGGCTCTTAATTTATTCTAATCCAGAATGTCAATGTTGATCTAAATGAGTCTTAAGGGAATGGATTCAGGTCTGGTCCTGCTGAGTTCAGAGGTAAATGAGTCCCTGTCAGACCTGGAGACCAGTTCTGATTCACAGCTCGGTCGGATGTTTAGCGATAGCTGCCTTTTGAATTCAGAGGTAAAATATGTTTTATATTCATGATGGTTCGGTTCATTATTTTTTGTTGCTGGTTTTATTGTTTGTTTCCTCTTAAAGAACTGATTACTTATATTGAGAAGGTCCTGATGGTAAAAGCTTTAATACCAACCTTCTGTTTGATTTTTTTTTTATATTGTTTTGTTTTCTGTTATTTATTTTGTGATTATTATTTTGTACGTTTTTGCTAATTCATTTTTACCATCAGGGGGAGGGAACTTTTTATTAAGGAGAACAAACTATCTTGTTTGTATTGTATCGTCGTCAGTCTTGAACTCAGAGACAAATCATTGATTCTGATTCAGTCCTATTTATCTTCCCTCCTGGCAGATCAGCCTGTCAGTTCAAACTGACTAACCAGTAGTGACTATTAAAACAATAATGCTGCTGAACTAACCCAAACTCATTTGCCTTTATTCAGGTATTTGTCAACAAATCTAACCAATTTCTAAACAGTCATAGAAAATAATGTAATGTGTAATGTACACATTTTAATAAAATATGTCTTGATTTTGTCTGTAAGTGTTTTTTTTTATGTATTAATGATTTGTAGAGGCAAGCGTCTTCCATTTTGACTCCCCCCGGTCTTGAACGTGCCAAAAATTGGCGTATACCGAGGTCGTAGGCGGCTATTTTCTGTACCTAGGCGACGACCTCAGTACCTCAAGCGATGAAATTGGTACGTTGGGGACGGGAATTGGAACGTAGGCGACAACTTCGGTACGTAGGTGACGACCTCAATACCTCAAGCGATGAAATTGGTACGTTGGGGACGGGAATTGGAACGTAGGCAATGACCTCCGTACGTAGGCGACAACCTCAGTACCTCAGGCAAAGTAAAAAAAAAACAAAAAAACAATTAAATTTATATAGCGCTTTCTTGAACCCAAAGACCCTTTCCAAGTTACACAGCCCCTCCGACCACCACATCAAACATACAGCAGGCATACACATTCACACGAGACAAGGTGAAGTGTTACCCAAGGACACAACGACCATGACACAAGTGACGAGGGCAGGGATCAAACCGCCGACCTTCCGAACACTGGCCAACCCACCCTACCACCTGAGCCACAGTTGCCACGTGGGCAACAATCCTCTGTACGTAGGCGACGACCTCTGTACATAGGCGACAATCCTCTGTACGTGGGCGACAACGACCTCGGTACGTACGCGACAATCCTCTGTACGTAGGACGACCTTGTACGTAGACGACGACCTCAGTACGTACGCGTAATTTTTTTAGTCATGTGTTCAGCACATTCAGAATATGTCTTAATCAGGGTTTTTTTTACCACAGTTTGTGACACACAGCCTCTTGTCTGTTTACAGTCAGTCTGTTGTCATTCATAGCCCTGAAAGCACAAGCTTGAAGAACTCCCCAACGTGACTGCAGCTAGTTATTTAAAGGGCGTAGGACGAACGTCACAGGACGTATTATGATTATCAGAGCTGTCACAACAAATCAGCAACTTCATATTCAGTACAGCTGCTCACATCAACAGCCTACGTACCACACTCCTTTACTAAAACCCAAACCAGACTGCACAACTTAAGGTCAACAAGGATCAAGTATAAAAATAACAAATAGGCACATTTATTAACATTAAATAATGAGTAACAAAACAAATGTGGAAGTCAGAAAATATCCATAAAACAGCAGCAATGTAAATGAAAATATTAGCAGTACATTTCATGTAATTAGTGTGAACCGAAACATTTTTTTACTCTAGAAATTTACTGAACTATTAAGGACAACTGTTTTGGTATTCGATTATCTGTCGATTATTATTAATCAGAAACCGTTTTCATTCAAAAAGCAAAACGTATTTATGTACTAATTAACTTATATTCATATTGTTTTTTTTATTTCACTTATTCACATATTTTAACACTCTCTTGCTTAAGTGTTGGTTTTTGTAAAATACTTTCCCTACACATAAATTGAATTATTAACTTACATTCATCAGATTTTGCTCAGTTTTCCATTTCAGTGAAGAAATAAAGGAATCACTATAGATTGTCTCAACTAATCGTTGATCAAACTAATTGTCAACTATTTTATAATCGATTAATTGTTGCAGCCCTAATGTAATACAATTTATTCACTTAATACATTTTTATTCTATGAGACTGAAGCAATAATAAGATGATTAGTTTAGACTGAGCTGAATATTATTTTATTAGATATTAAATCTCTGACATGTTCATCTAATATCTGCTGCTGTAACGGATGAACAAATAGTCTTTATTTCTAATAAGCTGCTGTCTGACCTTCATCCTCTCATCTCCTCGCCCGTCTTCTTAATTTATTTAAGTTGAAGCCGTCGATATTTAAAAATATGACGTTTTGACGAAGCTTCAGGCGGTTTCACACTGAGGATATTAATTAGGGAACAGAAAGCAGCTGCTGCCTCGAACCAAAGTTCAGTCCTTATATTTTGAGACTTTTCAAGGCTGTTTTGAAAAATAAAAGTATTTGGAACCTTTGATGCATCGACAGTCAGGAAATGTGTTCTCGTTCTTGATGATGTATAATTTGGGATTTCATTTATAGTAATTTGATTATTTTGTCTACATTAATATTTTGTGTATCTGAACGTTAATGTTGCCACTTTATCCAATGATGCGAGAGGAAGTTTCATGCAGTCAGCACGATGAAGAAAAATATTATTACATATTTAAAATGAGCAAATAAATATATATTTTTTCTTTAATTTGTATTTTCCTGATGATGCAACACATGTTAATTTAACACCAGCTGCCTGTTTACGGATTGGTGTGTTTTTGCTGTGGTTCCATAAATATAATACATCTTTAATTTGGCACATTTCAGACTCTGTACAGAAGCTCTGTTTGTTACTGTGACGCAGTTTAACTTGTGTTTATTTGAAAATAAGATCTTATGGTTAGTGTTTATTTTACTGAAGGTCAGAGTCCAGCTGTCAGCATGTTAATGATGAACACAATGTGTCCTCTGGCTGTTTTCATGTTTTAACACGTTTTACTGCTAATCAGTCTGAATATAGAGAGAAGACAGGGAGGAGAGAGAGAGGGGGGGGGGGGGGGTGTTTAAAGAGGAGGAGGAGGAGCAGCATAGTGGGGGATTCAGTCGTTTGGAGCTCAGATGGAGGTTTTTCCTCCCACTGAGTAGAATCTGACGGCATGACAGCGACTTCCTGAGAGAGGGAGGGAGAGAGAGAAAGAGAAAGAGAGAGACATCCTCCCCTCAGTTTCCACGGTGACAGCATCCCTCCTCCTCCTCCTCCTCCTCCTCCTCCATCGTCTCTCCGTCCGGCTGCTGTCGACTCGTCAGCGTCATCAGGATGGGAGATAAAGGAACCAGGTAAGATTAAATATCTGTCTGTGTTTGTGGTTTGTGCACATCGTTCTGCTGCTCTTGGTTCCTCACAGAGCCTTTTAATGTGTGTATGTTCTAGTAGGAGAAGCTCACGCTGTGTTGTTGTCACATTACATAACATTCTGTAAGAACCTCCAGCACTGCGACGTCTGTGTGAGCAGCACACTGATCTGCTCTTTGGAAAGGTTCTTTTTTTTATTTTTGCCTTTATTTTGATAGTACAGACCGACGGGAAACGGGTCAATTACTCTTTAAGAAAGTAATCACATTACTAATTACTCATTGGCAATAGTAATGACTTGCTTTACTGTGGTTTCTCACATCATCTTCTGTTATAAATGTAATCAAACAAACAGGATATACAGAAACATGTTTTACTCGTCCGTCAGGACTCTGATGTGTTTCAGCTCAGTTCACTATTACTTTCTTCTGTTTGTGGGAAACAGTTTGTGTCTGTATTTAAGGTATTTATGGATTTGTATGGAAGTCTAAAGATGACTTAAAGATCCAATTAAAGATTCCAGTCCTGATCCTGGTCTCTACTACTCTCTGAACTGAGTTCACAGAAGCACAAAGGAAATAAAACTGGATGTATTTCACGTCTGTTTTCTTAAAATGGAATTTGAGAGGTCAAAATAGTTCACTTGGACACAAAGGTGTCTCTCTGCTTTGACTCTATTTAATAGTAGAAACAAACTGGATACGGTGTACTCGTCCATCAGGACTGACCTCTTCTGTTTGTGTTTTTTTTATATCCATAGAGGTGGACTAGAAACGGTGATGGATTTTGACATGTAACAAAGGTCAAGAATTAAACCACGGTGTTATGGTTATATGGCGTGTGCTGTAACCTCTTGGCTACCAAGGTGCTCCAGTTGATTTATAATTTTCAAATATTTACTTTTATATTTAAACCTGAGTTGAGTGACACTGAAAAGTGTGATGGGTGGAAAATGGGAAACTCTGAGGTTAGGAAACTAGTAGATTAGCTGGTATTTTAGGGCATTTTTTTACGGTATAACGTTTTACTTGGGGATAGTCACATGGGATTGTGGCATTGAACTCACCACTTTTTCAGTTGTTGCCTGGTTTCGACGTCAAAAAAATATTTTCAACTGCTACAGCAACTTGGTTCTAAATTATTCATGAATTTACTATTAATCAAACAGGTCTTACCTTTTGCGAAAATGGCAGATGATTACGTCTATGTAGCGTGAAATGTATTGGGCAGAAGCAGGCAACAATCTCTGGTTCTGAAAAGTGAAACCAAACTGCATTCTCTCTACTGGCCATCAGGAGGCGACTCATCTCTGATTGTTCAGAAGTCTATGAGAAAATGACCCTGCTTCTCACTTGATTTGTTATCTCAGTAAACATGAGTTAATGGTCTCAATCACTAGATTCAAGTGTTCTTCAATACATCATGGTTCTTATTTAGTAAATGATGGTCCCATTAACTATCAAATAGGCCATTAGCATATGCATGTGTGGCTACCTTGTGATTGACAGGTCCTTACCATGGCGTTGTCCGTCTGGAAGTTGTCTGTTTTTTGTCTTACAACATTAAAATGCTACCACTGCCTTGCTACTGTTGCTACCATGCTACCAATGCAATTAGCTTCAGAGATTACTTTAACATATAGCTGTAAAGTTAACCTTGAATTATGAAAGCTAACTTTGATAACAGCGGTTTTGAAGCCTCAAGTTCAGCAATTTGGCCATTGCCATCTTGGATTTTGGTCGTTGCCATCTTGGATTTTTTGCAACCAATGAACAGACGTATACTGTGTGAGAAGTAGGGTAATTTCAAAAGTTTAAGGCACATCCGCATTGGCTTCATTTTTCAGAACCAGATGTTGCTGCCAAAGTATATTTTAGTAGCATTTTATTGAAGCATTTTATTGAAGCATAATCTCGACAGACATTCAAAAATATCCCACTGTAGATGTGTTTCAAACTCATTAACTGATCAAGGATGCCAGTCTGTCTGATTCACTACAGGCAGATTACCCTCAATCAAGTAATCAATACAAACACCGATTGTTTCTTCCCATGGAGCCGACAACAAGACTGTTGAGGTCTAGTAAACGTCTGCTGTCAGTCAGTCGTCAGACTCGGTGTGGAATAGATGCCTGGATGTTTACGTCTGGTCCAATTTGTTAACATCAAGCATTCGATTTGAACTAATTCTGTATTAGTATTACTGTGTTATTTTCTCACACACCCTTTTTTTTTTTTACAGAAAAAAGGTATTTTGACCTATTCTGATAGTTTTCTTTGCAAGGTCATATATTCACAAACAATTGAGCATTTTTAACAACAACAACAGTAACTGTAACACAGCCATACCTGTGGCCTTATGATTTGGACTCTGGTTACAAGAGGTGCAGAGGTGTCAACTGATTACCACCTGGTGATGATGGTAGAGGAGGCTACCAGACAGACCTGCTAAACCCAAACATGTAGTGAGGGTGAACTGGAAATGTCTGGCTGAGGCCCCGGTTCAACTACCACCTCTGGAAGAATCTTTTGTGCATCCGGTGGGAAGCTGGGGACATAGAATCAGAGTAGGCCATGTTCAAAACCTCCATTGTGGAAGCGGATGTGTGTTGTGGGCGGAAGGTCATTGATGCATGTTGTGGCGACAACCAAAGAACCCGCCGGTGATCCGATCATTTCCATTAACTCTAGTATGTTGTAGTAGTCCAAAACACAACATTTATTGAAAAAAATATGATTTCCAAAATTCTAAAGAAATATTTGTTGGTGTTAATATTAATCTTTCAAAATCAACATTTTCAGTAAAATTGTTTGTTGCACACAAATAGAGGCAGCTCCTGTATTAATGGGGCAGTTGACAATTTATTTACACATTTATACAACCACAATAACAACACAATAAGTCTATTTCCCCCAATATCTTTAGTGTGATGACATCATCTGACAACATTCAACGTCATTCAAAGCTTCATTTAAAAACCTCACAGTAGAAGCTTTGAATGGTAAAAAGACATTTGGTGCATGTTTTAATAGGGTGTATTATGTTTATGTTATTATGTTTATGTTTAATACATGTAGCTATTTTAATATAAAGACATTACGATTACTGTTTTTTGTAGGTCAAAGGTCAAGGGTCAGATCTGGAACATGTTGGTTAGGTTTTACCTGATGATAACCGTAGACCACCCAAGTTATTACAATTCAGGCCATTGCCATCTTGTTTTATTGGAACCAGATGTGACCATATTTGGACGAGAGGGTGGAGTTGTAAGGGCCAGGTACCATTAGCATAGCAAACGCTAAGTTTCCAGCTAACACTAGTGCTATATAGCTAGCTTTGCTAGCAAGGTGCATTCGTAATCCATGTTAACTGTGATATTAATTGCAAATTTTGGCTATTTTAAAATATACTCCTTGAGGGCACCATCACATGTGCACAAAATGAACATGCGAGTGACTGGATGAATGATTTGCTTCTGATGTCACATGACTATTAAGCATCCAGCGATAGTCACATAGACTATTCAATATTGAGAAAGACTATGGTGGGGGATGGAAAGGGGACACCGGTGTTGGACATGTGGTGTATTTTTATGAATATAATTCAGATTATGAAGATTAATCTCGATAGAAATGAAGCACATAGTTAAGAGAGAGTCAAGAGAGTTCAACTTAACAAGAAAGGATGGACATGTGTTGTGATGAGTTTGTGTGTGTTGTAAAGCATGACAGCAGGGCAGTGAGATGTTTTGTGAGTCACAGAGATACACCAGATACAGCATGAACTCATGCTTTCATCTCAGCCTGTATTGGGCAAACAGAATAAAAGCTATTAGGCTCAAACATATTAATAATACATTTTGTGGAAAATCCCAGAAACAATAGTTCAAAACATATTAGCAAGAAATGGGCTTGTGAAATAGGCCAAAGAGGCGTGGCTACACAATGACACCTAAATATCTGTGGAATATTCCCAAATGAATGAGAATGGATGGGTGACGAGTAAACAAGAACCACAACAGGAGGAGATGAATATGGTATATAGGTGAATGCTCGAGGGAACTTCAGTGCTCCATGGAAAAGCCCTTAGTTCGCTGTATTATTCTTTGATACACAGAAGCTCACATTGCATTGAGCTGCTGCTGAATCCATTGTGTTTTACTGACATGAAAAAGAGTTATTATACTACTGAGAAATATAAGTGTTTTGGTGATCCTTGGCATGGTTGAAGGTTTATTTCCACAACAGACACCACGTGTCCCATATATTGTTGTTGAATACACCTAACGTTGGTTTTGTAACAATAGATACAATTTTGTGGCTGTTTCATGAACCGCCGTGAGATCATGTTTGGAATCTTCCTCTTGGAAGCGTGTATATGATCTGGCAACCCGGTCGCTACATTTTTATAGAGAAAACGTAGAAACACAAAATACATAATAAAACCCAGCAGCACTTCTAGTGATGATTGAGAGGGATTATTTTGTCATCCTGCCTTTAAGTTCATGGAGTTTTTCCTGTCTTGCTCTGGAGTTTGAGCCGATGTTACTAAACACAACGCTGCTGCAACATCAGTGCTTTTAATAGAAACGTTCTGTGATGTTTGATTCTTCCAATATAGGTTGTTGACGATGAACCTGGTCCAGACCACAGAACATTTCGAGTCCTGAGTGGTTGTGTGTTTGCAGGCTGAATGAGGAGAATATTAATGAGCTCAGTGTGATCTGTCAGACATACAGAGCAGCACACACTGATCCTGGTTCACACCGAAGCTCATTCAAAAACTTCACAGTTATACACGAGGAGGAGGAGGAGACTTTCCGCGTCAAAATCATTTTAAAGCAAATATTCCCTTTATAATCATTATTTTCGTTCTGATTAGTTTTTAATGATGTTAAAGGCAAAACTCGGAGAGTTGTGAAGATTAAACTCCAGCTTTCTACCTTTTCTCTTATATTTTATTTGCAGTGTCCCGTATTTCACAAATCAAAGAGAACACAATAAACAACAACACGCCAAAAGAAAACAAGACAAGGTTTATAGAATAAGTTAAATTATAAAGTTTTCACAGAACCACTTGACTGGTAAAAAAAAAAACATTTTACCATTTTTAAAAACTGTTTTGGCTCCACATCAGTCACTTTTTGATAACGACAAATAGTGTGTAGACTCTATCCGAAGCATGTTTCTATGCATAGGTTAAAATAGGAATTTTATCCCTACCTATTTCATAATGAGTTTTGAAAATGTCCCTGCGAAACACCTGTTCTTGTCACTTACTGTATATTATAATAATGAAGAAAAAAAAGTGTAAAAATACTGATGTTTAACAAACGTTCTTCTACAAACGTTCTACGTGGAAATACCAAATGCAAAAAATATGTTTTTGTGAGAGAAACTAACTGAAGAAGCAGTCAAACTCCCTTCAAAATATGACATTTTATCCATTATGAATACAAAACACTTCATAGTTAATAATATTTAAACACAGTTTTATGTCATAAAGGCAGAAAATAATAATATATAAGTTAGCTGATGATTTATTTTGAATTCCTCCTGTTAACACAACATCTATCATCCCTGATCTTCCCAAGTTATTAGCTTTCTGTCTGTCACTTTGGTCCAGAAAGAACTGTCTCACCATTTAATGTGTCCAATACTAAAACCTGCAGAATCAACAGCATTCATCCTCAGCTTCTAATGACTGAATGTTAGTATACGAACACGTTCAATTCAGAAGCAGTAGTGGAAACTAGATTTACTTCACTGCTGTGCTAAAATACAGATTTATGATACTTTTACTTTACTTGAGTATTTCTAGTTTTCGCTAATCGTGTACTTTTTACTGCACTACATTTATTTAATAATTTCAGTGACTGCAATTTCAAATAATTAAAACAAAATACTGTGTGAAGATGTGACGATGTGTTCAGGTGTGACTAGGTATTCAGGTGTGACATTGTGTTCAGGTGTGACAATGTGTTCAAGTGTGACAGATGTGTTCAGGTGTGACCATGTGTTCAGGTGTGACCATGTGTTCAGGTGTAACAATGTGTTCAGGTGTGTGATGGTTGTGTTTAGGTGTGACCATGTGTTCGGGTGTGACCATGTGTTCGGTTGTGACCATGTGTTCAGGTGTGACCATGTGTTCAGGTGTGACCATGTGTTCAGGTGTAACAATGTGTTCAGGTGTGTGATGGTTGTGTTTAGGTGTGACCATGTGTTCAGGTGTGACTATGTGTTCAGGTGTGACCATGTGTTCAGGTGTGACCATGTGTTCAGGTGTGACCATGTGTTTGGTTGTGACCATGTGTTCAGGTGTGACCATGTGTTCAGGTGTGACAATGTGTTCAGGTGTAATGATGTGGTCAGGTGTAACAATGTGTTCAGGTGTAACGATGTGTTCAGGTGTGACCATGTGTTCAGGTGTAACAATGTGTTCAGGTGTGACCATGTGTTAGGTGTAACGATGTGTTCAGGTGTGACCATGTGTTCAGGTGTGACGGATGTGTCCAGGTGTGACGATGTCTTCAGGTGTAACAATGTGTTCAGGTGTGACTATATGGTGGTGCTCAGGTATGATCTAGTCTCAGTGTCGGGGGAGTTTTCAGGCAGTCAGTTATTGATCAGTCAGTGTTTCACTCTGTCAGCGTCTTGATCGATCAGAAGCTTCACAACAAACACTTCACATTTAGCAGTTCATTCTCAATATTAACGGCAGCCAAAGGAGATTCATATCAACCTCCAGCATTCACACAATATTTTCTCATTTCAAATTCCTTAATATGTGAAATCCATTGACCTCCAGGTTAAGATTCCAGATTCATTGTTTTTTTTTTAAGATTCTTCGACCTTTTTAGCTGATTAAAACAATTTAAAAATACAGCAGCACAAAGCTGACAGGTGATTATACATAAGTACATGATATGTTGAAAGCCATGTGGAGGCTATAGAAATGCTATAAATATCAAATTTTGCACCTTTAAATTCAATGTTGCAGCCAATCTTACAGGCTGATTTGTGCCTGTGTTGTTTATGTCACAATGACAATCACAGTGACTTCTTAAAATTATTTTTATATGCTTTTTTTATCTGAATTTACCTGTGATCATGTTTTCGTTGTTGGCCGATTGCTTTAAGCGCCTCATGGTGACGGTTTAAGTAACTTTACTGTAATGTATAAATAAATGTTTGCTTTCACAAAACAGCAAAAACAAGAGATAACTACATATTATAAATTGTATCAAATCTGCGGTGTATTCTGCTATACTAATTCTTCTTAGTTCCCTTTATAGAATTTTCCATTCATCTTTTTGTTTGTTTGATTGATTGTTTAAAAATATTCAAAACATTGAAAATGTTTAATTATAAATAAATAGGCATTTCATAATGAAATATTTATATAACAGAATTGCACACTTAGGATTTCCAAAAGATTTACTTGATATACCGTATGTTGTTGTCAGAGCTGCAAGGCTTTTTAATCATCAATTAATGTACTGATTATTTTCTCAGTGAGTTGATTATTTGTGTTAAGATATAAAATTGAAAAGAAAAAAAAATCAGTTGAATGATAATCAAATTTCATTAGCTGTGCTATAACGCTGATGTGAGTTTTCAGAGTTGCTCTGAGTTAAAGTGTAATTGGACTAATTGCAGAGATGATGGCAAGCAGATAATCGCATGCTGAGCGGGCTCCCAGGAGTCCCTGCAGTTTCCGGTAAATCACCATCCTGATGCTGCTGATTGATGAAGGTCCATTGAGGAGGAAGCTGAAAGCTAATGGGGGGGGGGGGGGGGGGCTAATAATGTCAGACAGCATTAGAGACAGGAAGCTGTGCTGATAGTGATGAGGATGATGATTGACAGCAAGACTCCCATCAGAGAAAACCTCATCCATCTATATTTGTGAGGACTTGCCCATTCAAAACAATGTAGCACCATGGTCAGGGTGGCGGCCATTTTTATGTGTACCCTTGCCATAGTGAGCCACTTGTGTATAAAGTAAACTAACTTACAGCAAGTGGCAGACTCAATTATTTGAGGTGTTACAGTAATGACTATCAGTGGAGTAGAAACTTTCCGAAGCGTATGTCCGTGACGGTTCTCAATCATCCAGGTCATGGTAATCTTTGAAAGATTTATGGGAGGCAACTGTACTTGCTTTGCTGGTCAGGAGTTCGTTCGACCACTGAGGCGCCACAACAGAGAAGAGTCTGGACTTTGCTGAGTGACATTTGTTTGATTTCAGTGATGGTGGTACCAGCCGGCCAGCTGAAGTAGAGGAGCGAAGTGCTCGCATCGGGGCGTGTGGTTTCACCAGTGTTTGGAGGTAGATGGGTGCCGTTCCATTGATGGCCTTGAAGGCCAGTGCCATTGTCTTGAATTGGATGTGTGCTGCAACAGGGAGCCAGTGGAGGCCACAGAGGAGGGGGGTCACATGGGGGAATTTGGGTAGAGTGAAGACAAGGCGTGATGCAGCATTCTGGATAAGCTGTAGTGGTTTAGTCGCCAAGGCCGGGAGTTCCGCCAGGAGAGAGTTGCAGTACTCAAGGCGGGAGATGACTGGTGCTTGGACCAGGAGTTGCGTTGCCTCCTTTGCGGATGTTGTAGAGGGCAAATCTGCAGGATCGGTCTGCAGCAGTGATGTCGGAGGTGCAGGATAATTGGTCGTCTAGGATTACACCCAGGTTCCTTGCAGTTGACGAAGGCAATACTGTGATGTCCTCGACAGTGACCGACAGGTCCATGCGAGGGCAGTTTGGTTTTATGCAGGTTAAGCTTGAGGTTATGCGCAGTTGTCCAGGTGGAGATGTCTGCCAGACATTGCGAGATGCATGTTGCAATGCCTGTTGAAATGTCTCCGAAAATCTAGTGCAACATTAAAACTGTGGAATTAGCAAGCAGGCTAGCTAACTAAAGGACAGCTGGCTAGTTAGCTATCCCTTGATAATTCTGTCATGCTTTAATGCTACACTGGTTACAGAAAATGAGCCAAGCAGCAGGCTGGTGAACAGCAGCAGCGCTGAGTCTAACGCTCCCTCCGCCTCCCTCTCCGCAGCTGTGGAGAAGGACAAGATACCTAACTAACTAGCTACCTAGCTAACCAGCTACCTAGCCAGACATCCATCTCCAGAGCTGCGTCCACTCTCTTCCTAGTGAGCTGCAATAACACTTTCTAGTGCACTTTTCTAACTGATCTGTGTTGTCACCACAACAACTAACAACAATCAATAATCAAATGACCACTGAAAACTGCTCAGTCTGTTCTACTCCTATTCTATTACTATGATATGGCCTTTTTGAGAACTTGAGGACAGTCTTCGAAAATTCCAACAATAACTGAAACCATGCTGGAGTCAAAGAGGGATTGTTGTTTCTCTCTGGTAAATTAATAATTCAGCCGCTGCAGCTCCTTTAGCTTTACCTCCTAACAACAACAATTTTTACTGGTCACACAATATTATAATTACGGCAATAAAATAAACTATGTTTTAATGATGAAGCATACAGGAAACACATCTGGTAATATTGACTTTATGTATTTACCTGATTTCCTTTCTGTGTGTTTATTTTCAGAGTGTTTAAGAAGGCCAGTCCTAATGGAAAGGTGAGTCATCTTTGTTTGTTTGTTTCAACTGCTTTAATCCTCAAGGTAAAAATGTAACCCCCAAAAATATATCAAAATGTATGAAAAAAATATATGGACACTTGAAACAAAGACACTGAAACAATACGTAAACAGCCAGCAAACTTAAAGAAACAACACAATCTCACTTCAACTCGTCACATACGGATGCTTGGTCAGGATCTTGGCATCACTTTTAACACACTGGTTAGCCCTTTAGCTTTAAGTCTGACAGACTTCAACAGTGGTTAATGAGTTAACACTATGTCACCAAGGTGATTTAAGTTAAGCATACATTACGTTGTCACTCGGTTAGGAAAAGAAATCGTATGTTATGTATATAAATTAAGTATGTTACGTACATGATGTCAGTTGTGTACTTTGAATAAATTAACTTATTATTCACGTAAGTTAAAATAAGTCGTCATAACTAACATGAATATGTTATGTGCATGATGCAAGCTATATATGTTATGTTATGTAATGTTATCTTGTTTGCGTAAGTCAAAATAAGTTGTTTGTTAAATAATACAAGTTATGTACATCAGTATATGATTGTAAATTAAGCATGTTACATAAATTAGCTTGTAGTTTAAAATAAGTCAACTGAACAGCGGTGTCCTGGGTGAAAGTCCCGTGAGGAGGTTGGGGTGGCTGATGGGTCAACCCCATACAACATCCTCTGTCACGTGGTCCTCCACAAGATAAGAAAAAAAAAAAAAAAAAAAATATTTAACAGGGACAAAAGAAAGAAACCTTGGGGAGAGACATTGAGGGGGGAATCCTCCATCAGGATGGACAGACGTAGAATAGATGTCACGTTTACAGAATATGCAACATGATAACTATAACATAGTCAATCCACATGACAGAAATTATATATGTAATCAGAGCAGAAGTAGTAGTAACAGTAGAAAATGATTACTGCTAATAACAGCAGCATAGTTTACAATAGAACAGTTGATTCTTATTGGCTGTTTGCAGTACTGACAGTTGATTCTGATTGGCTGATTTGACCTCTGTGTTGCTCTGTCAGCTCACTGTCTATCTGGGGAAGAGAGACTTTGTGGACCACGTGGACCTGGTGGAGCCTGTCGGTGAGATCAGTTTTTTACTAATATTTGTTTATTTAGTTTCATCAAAACTTTCTGCTATTAGCTAATTTTGACTCCAGCTAATCTCAGTACAGCTCAAATCATCCGTCCTCTTTGCTTCTTGTTGACTTTCTGACTTCTTCTTGCAGACGGCGTCGTCCTGATTGACCCAGAGTACCTGAAGGAGAGGAAAGGTGAGAAAATCTGAACCTCCAGCCAGCAACAAATGGTTAAATATTCTGATCGACATACTGAGAATAGCTCTATTATTACGTATTATATTATTCTAGCTTTAAGTAGTACAGTATGGGAACTTAAATTGTCCACCGATTCTGCCTAAAAGGGCTTTTCTTAATATTTAAACAACAGATACTTTGACTGGCAAATATATTCCACTTTGCTTGCGTGAAGGTAGATGGATTTCAGTTAATTTTGAGTCAGAAAATACTCAAATCAGCCTTTAAAATACCCACCACCTGTATGTCTTTACTTATAGAAAATAAACAACAGCTAAATCCTAGAAAAAATACATGATGGTGTTTCGTGTTCTCAATGGTTCCTCTGATGACACCCATCGCTATCTACTTTTCCAGTGTAATAATCACACCGTTGCAGAGGTTTCCCATGTCTACAGTTAAGAGCTGCTTCCACCAGAAGATGTAAAATTATCCATTCATTCTTAACCAAAAGCAAACATTACTCAAATAATGATACACACAGTGGATCCCAAACACCTCCTTAGAACATTGTTTGTTCTTCATCTTTAATAAATTGTGAAGTTCCTCAAGGAAGGGTCCTGGAGCCCGTTCTTTTTATTAAACCAATTAGATTTAACTAAACTTTCGTAAATCCCTGTTTTTTTTAATTTAATTTCTGTGTTCAGCAGAGAGCAAGGACCAGGTTGTATTGAGCCTAGCTCAACACAAACACTGGAAACAGGAGGGAAACTACTAGCGTAGCTCCATTATTAGTATATAATGTTAGTCATTGTTCACATATCAGGATGTGATTTGTATGTTTTTTGTTCCCATCAGTATTTGTGACTCTGACCTGTGCATTCCGTTATGGTCGTGAGGACCTGGACGTCCTCGGGTTGACGTTCCGGAAAGACCTATTTGTGGCGAACATCCAGGCGTTTCCTCCGCCACCAGAAGAGAAGAAGAGTCTAACTCGTCTTCAGGAACGCCTGATCAAGAAACTGGGAGAACACGCCCACCCATTCACCTTTGAGGTAGAGTAATGTTGTGTCATTATCTCAGGATACATGTTTCATCATGGAGTTGATCAACAACAACGGAAACCTTGATGGAATTCAGAACCCTGCAGGAACTAATTTTAGTTCTCTTGAAAGAGATAAATAATGTTATTTGCAGTTTGATGTCATGCAGTTACTGTAGAAATCAGATGTTACTGGTCTAATTTAACTAATTGTCACAGTTGTATAGAAGCAGTGGAAACAGGAACAGGGAGGAGCTCATAGGACTTTTAATTCCTCATTCAGTTACTGGAGATTTTTGTTTGAAAAGAGGATAAACAAGAAGAAGACAACAGAGAGGAGGTAGAGAAAGTGTGATTGTTATCATTGGTACCTACTAATAAAGATTACAAAAACATGTCTATAACAAGCAGCAAACGTATTTCAAGCTATTTTTCCTTTGTGTTTTCAGATTCCTCTGAACCTGCCATGCTCTGTTACCCTGCAGCCGGGCCCCGAGGACACTGGGAAGGTAAAGACGTGTTCGTGTCCACAGTCTCTTAACCCCTAAAAAGTCAAGTAAGCAGTTAAAAGTTCTTGCTGTTGTGTGTCTCCAGGCCTGCGGAGTTGACTTTGAGGTGAAAGCATTCTGTGCAGAAAATGTTGAAGAAAAGATCCACAAAAGGTAAAAGTGTGTCCGCTGCAGTTTGACGGGAGAAAGAAATGAATTATGAATGAAAGTGAAGTCAGGTGTCCATTAGCAGAAACCTAAAAAGAAAGAGGATTGCTGCTGCATAATTGACAGGGAATAAACAACAATAATCCAAAGTCATACTAGATCCAGGCTACTGATTCTAATTTACTGATATTTCAGAGTCAGACTCGTTGCCATAGATAATAACACTGATATATAAGAATTATGGGAGGGACCATAGATTATAATTTACTTATGATTCAGAGTTGTGGTCGGGTCCATATATTCTAACTTGTTGTTGCAGGAACTCGGTACGTCTGGTGATCCGAAAGGTTCAGTATGCTCCAGAGAAACCTGGTCCTCAGCCCACAGCAGAAACCACCAGACAGTTCCTGATGTCTGACAAACCTCTGCACCTGGAGGCCTCTCTGGACAAAGAGGTAAGATACATATGTAACACACAAACACACACACACAAACACACACACACACACACACACACACACACACACACACACACACACACACACATATATATATATATATATATATATAAATATATATATATAAATATATCAGTGTGGACGGTCAGCCAAAACGTGCAAGACTTCTGCGTTTACACACAAAAAAACGTTTCCGTGTAGATGGCGGGCCCGTGAATGTGCACTATAGCACGATACAAACGATCTCTCTGTAAAGGCAGATCGCTGAAACATTTGAGACATTTTAATCGTTCATGATCTAATATCGTCATATCGCACATCCCTAGTTTGAATGGAACCAAATGAACACAAACAAGTTTGCCAGGTGGATACAAGACGAAATGCCAGTGGCAAGTGTTTGGACTGTTTCTTCAAACATGATGAGCGTGTCAGCTAATTCCTTAGCCCAGCCAAGCTCAGCTCATGTTGTTGTAGGACTTGTTATTACAAATGGGCAAGAATATAATACGTAAGGAATAATCCGCAACGGGGAAATGTAGTTTACTGGAGAATGTAAACTGACTACAGTTGTCCTCTCCACTACTTAACTCATTGATTTGATAACATCAACAGAAATTGCAATTACATGCAAGCGTAAACAGATCTTCTGAATTGGTCATGGGATTAAATTAACTCAAATGTAGCTTTCTCATATTTTCAAATATGTGATCTGACAGGAGCCAACCACTTTACAACATGTACCCATATTTCTTTATCATGCTATAGCAAGATTTTAGTATCAAACCACGTTAAAATGCATCAAAATACAGGAAATTACATCTAATCTGTTCACTGAACTCTGTCACACGCTCTCTCTCTCCCTCTCTCTCTCACTGACAGCAGAGTCTGTTTAGCTTCATACTGCAGCTGCTGATGGTTTAACATGTTCGTTCAGGTTATTGTTGCAGCTGGGCGGCTTATAGCTCAATGGTGAGAGGTTAGCGTCACGTTCCTGCAGTGGTGTCGGTGTGGTTGTATATTAGTAGTTTTATGAGGCTGCGTGTTTATTGATTGTTCCATCTTTGTTTTTTATGCTTGAACGTCCCATCCAGAGAGCCAACAGTGCTAATGCGTTAACAAAAGTAATGCCTTAATTCCACATATTAATCGCCCTGCGTTAATGCGTTCATTTTGACAGCCATAATACTGTATATAAATACAGCCCTAACCCAGCCCTAACCCTAACCCTATAAATATATAAAGAGACCACTGCAAAATTATCACTTTCTCTGGTTTTACTATTTATAGGCATGTGTTCAAGTAAAATTAACATTGCTGCTTTATTCTATAAACTACTGACAACAATACTTAACACCAAATAACACAGTGGGTGTGAGACACTGTGGCCCGTAGGCCTCTCCAGGTCTGCATCTAACCATTAGACACCAGGTGTTGGGCAGAAGATGACCTTACTCCAGTCCTCTACGGTACAGTCCTTATGGTCTTTTGCAAACCTCAGTCTGGCTCGTTTTTGCTTATCATTTATGAAAGATTTTTTCAGTCCTTCTCCTTTTTGATTTTAAAATGTATTTATTCTTTGAGTTAGTGAAACTACAAGCTGAATCTGGTGTCTTGTGAACATGGACAGGAAGCTGATGTCTGTCTTAACACTGCCAAAGATGTTCCATGGATGCTGCCTCTTGCCATGTATTATTCCTGCAGTTTATCAAATCACACTAAGCAGACATATTAATCAATAAGGAAATTCTGGTGATCTTAGCCCAGAATCACGATATTATCATCAGCATCTGGACTTAAACGAGACATTGAAGCTGATGTGACCCTATTTAGAAGAAAATAGCATATTGATCTTCCCCAACTCTGTAATTATGATTTTTCTTTTTTGGCCCTAATACACTGTAGTAAATAAATACAGACACATACTGTATAGAAAGTAAAGAATAAATGAGAAGTCTATATGTTTAAAAAAAAAGAATAGAAGTGTAAATAGAAACTATACAAATAATAAATTACCAGTTAATGTGACAGTGCTGTGGTTAATAGTATGATTTACTATATCATAAATAATAAGTATAATATATAACAATATATAACAAAATATAACACAGACCAGCATACCTAACATGCCACTTCTCATACATATCTTGGGTCCTTAGTGTTATTATATTTTGAGACTGTGTAGTACCTCTGTTTTTTTGTACCTTAGATTGATAGATAATTATTTATTGTTTATAACATCAGAACATCATCTTATCTTTACTGAAAAAGAGGAGAGGGAGAGTAATGTGAGTGAGGAGAGCACTTGAAAACACAATTAGCGATCTCTTTACTATCACATGATTGATTTTGTATCATTGTAATATTATTTTGCAGCACTTAGTGAGTGTACAGTTTACACAATGTTGATTATTATCCCTCTTGGGTAGTACTAAAGCTACCTCCCACTAATGTTGCATGTTTTAAACTCCTTTAATCTGTAGCAATGATATATTAGATGATTATCATGTGTCCTATGAGAACCATGTATCTCTAAAAAGATAAACAGCCCTGTTTTCAGCTCTCTGTTGATGCATTTTCCAGCTGATCCAAGATGGTTTTTAGAGACTTTATTTAGCTTAAGTAGTAGGAGAAACTTCCAACATGAACACATGCAATACTCAAGTAATTGTAGGCACCTTCTAGCATTGTTTGTTTCAATTTGTAATTAAACATCTGAGCGTGCAAAATGACCTGTGGAGTTCCCCAAGGCTCCATTTTCAGGCCTCTACTGTTTCCACTATTGGTAAATTGACAGCAATGCATAATATTCTATACGATCATCAAATATTTGTTTACCTCTGAGATGAAGTGTAGGAAAAGTGGAAAGAAAAGTACCTCAAAAAGTGCACTTTACTAGTCCTTGAGTAGGGTTGGGCATCATTTGGATTTTAACAATTACGATTCCGATTCAGTTTCTTTGAGAGTCAAAAGTTGTGACTAATTATTTTCACAAGAAAATGTTATTAAAAAAAGAATAAAAACATAAAACATAAAAATGTATTGTTGCAGACACTGAGTTCAATTTGGTTTCTGTCATTAATGATGTATGATTCAATGGTAAATCTATTCCTGTAACTCGTCGAAATGACAACACGGCAAAACCAGCATTTACAGTATGTCGAGGGAGCTGCTGCTCATGTGGGTGTTGACGAGAGAGAAGTAGGAAGTGTTCATGGTGTTTGGTGCACTTGCATAACTGCAACCAAACCAAATGAAAAACTCACACCCCAGTTCAGACAAGCAGGTATAAACTCCATAAATTAAAAACATTTCTTGTTGAGAAAAATGATCACATCCCAGTATGCGCAGTATGCGCGAGCGTTCAGCACAGATCGTGTCTCAGTCCGTGGAGAACACCAGATGTCATCTTGCCCTGCTTTGCCACTAAGGTGAATGGAGGGTCACGTTAGGCTCAGCAGCAGTAGGCTGCCTACTAGCGTTAGCCATCTGCTTACATTCATGTACGGAAAATACATTACGGTATTTGCATTTAACACACGGTTTTCAGCAATTCGGTCAAGTATAACTTGGTTGTTGTCTCGCTATTGAGAATAAGTTTAATTTTCACTTACCTGACTGCGAGGAGTTGCTGTTGTTAGCTCAGGAATGGAAGAGGACGAGGCAGGAGCGGTAGACTGACGCAACACATCAAACATCATAATAGGAACCGATCACCGGAATCAAAATAAAAATGTCTTAAATCCTTTGGAATCAAAATTTTAGAAACGGTTTCCATTAACAACCGATTTTCGATGCCGAACCCTAAGTAAATGTAGTTATATTCCACCATTAATTAAATCCTCATCTCAGAGTTTAACATAACTTATTGGTGTCATTATTTATATTTATACGTATATACTTTGACTACTTGTGTTTGTATAGATCTTGTCACATTACTATGTTTATAGGCTCTTTATGTGAGCAAATACTTTTCTCTTTCATCCTAACATAATTGTTAACAATTGCAGCTGTACAATTTCCTGTGGGATTAAAAAAGTTTTCTGATTCTGATTTAACATAACAGATAACGTTCATTAACTTGATCACAAGTTATGATAATAATGTGGAGATAATAATAATAATATGTTTCTCTCAGATTTATTACCATGGAGAGCCGATTAGCGTCAATGTCCACGTCACCAACAACACTAACAAGACCGTGAAGAAGATGAAGATCTCAGGTACTTGCATACCTGTCTCCTCTGTATCTGTTGATCTGTGTAGCAGTTTATGTTATTGATTGATTGATCGATTTATGTTTCCACAGTGCGACAGTATGCAGACATCTGCCTGTTCAACACGGCTCAGTACAAATGTCCAGTGGCCACAGAGGAGTCAGAGTCAGTTTAATTTCTTTCTGCTTTCATTAAAAGTTCAGTCAACATCCGACATTACGCACCACAAGAGCCTTTCAGGAGTTGTTCTTGAGCTTTCGGTTGTATCAACTGGTTCTCCTCAGTTTATCAAATTGTTTGATTATTTTTTCTGAGCATTTCAATGACATCTCTACAAGACTTTGAATTTGTGCTCCAGTTTGAATAGTTTGAAGTGAATCATGTCAGAAGTTGATATCTGGGTTCATGGTCCGTACGTTTCTGTCTTCAGTGACGTCGTCGCTCCCAGTTCGACTTTCTGCAAAGTTTTCACTCTTACTCCATTTCTGGCCAACAACCGAGAGAAACGAGGCCTCGCTCTGGATGGAAAACTGAAGCATGAGGACACCAACCTGGCCTCCAGCACGCTGTGAGTCCAGCAGCACTTTTCACGAAGAGAGTTCGGGCAGATTGAAGGATGTTTTTGAAGAATAGAGAGGCAAAGTCCTGCCCCTTCTGATGTCCCTCCTGGGAGCTTATTTCGGAACGACGGAGAGACAAAATATATTTTGATCAAATTTGAATGTGCACATGATGTTTGTTAATTCAAAAGATCATTTAACACATTTTACAAGAAGGAGTAGGACAAGGCCTCTTTTTCAGGGACATTTCAAGTACAATTATAATGTTATTTAGTCTTTATTCAGGACTAAACTTCACTCTGATCCAAGGGAGCCATCTTTCCCAGAAACTCCAATATTCCGAAAGCCCATTTTTTCCCGACAGCCTGCTATCCTGAAATCAAATACCAATTTTTCCCAAAATACACACACAAAAAACAGAAGCACATGACTCATTATTACACAGAACAATGTCATTTGAACTTCCCGATTGTGATATTTTTTTCCAACTATGGCGAAGGCATGACCTGACCTATTCTGCCTCTGTTTGGCTTTCCTTGATATTCTTACCTAACCAATCTCACTATGCTTAAAACTAATGCCTTAACTTAATCAACCTAACTAACTCCAGCCAAGTTGTTCTGCATAATCAGCTATTTGCCTCTGTTTGTTTTTCTCATACATTCAATACAGTGAAGTAAGGAATATGATGACGTGTTTGGCTGCTGATTGGTCTGACTGAATGTTTTCTGTCTTGATCAGTTTAAGAGACGGAGCCAATAAGGAGATCCTCGGCATCATTGTGTCATACAAAGTGAAAGTGAAGCTGGTCGTGTCTCGAGGCGGGTCAGTGCACTTTGTGTTTCACTTATTAGTTTATATTATCAGCTGAGATAAGCTTGAAAGTCCAACTGAAATCAGACTTTGATGAATTTCTCTGAAGAGTCTTGGCTGCTGTAAAGTTGTCCAATAAGTCTTGACTGCCACTTAAAATTAACTTTACTTTAACCTATCACATGACTGTCTCTTTCAACGTTAATCCATTACCTGTTGTGTAACAACAAACACAATATGCTTGTCCATGATTTCGTACATTACCTGACTTTGCAGGTTAGTTTGTGACATTGTCCGCGTTACCCTGTAACTTCCTACACTAGTTTGTGACTTTGTACGTTAGTTTGTGACTTTGTTACACTGTGACTTACCTTATTTGTCCTTTTAGACGTACTTGCATGTGTTTCCATGACACATTCAAATGTTGTGTCACTAAACTTGAGTTTTTCTTGCACAAAAAGTGACAAGAAACATTTCAGTCTGACTTCAAAGCTCATTTTCAATTTGCATCTGTAGTTTCTGTTGTCGGTCACCGCAGATGGTTTAAAATTTTAATTCTTCAGGAACAAAACGGGAAATGTCTAAATATGAAGATTATCTTCTAATTAAAAAAATATCTCATGTACTATTGTAGTTTTTCCTCTCCAGTGATTTTGTGTTTTGAAATGGATGACTTTATCCTGAGACTGTTGGATGCCCTGATATATATTATTTCATGTAGGTAATGGGGTGGAGGAGTGCTCAGATCAATCAGGCACAGCAATAGAAATGAGCAGGAAAACTGTGCTGCTGCTGTGAAGCTAAAGGTGTTGAATGTCTATTGATTTCAGGCTCCTGGGAGATCTGGCGGCAAGGTAACTTTTCATGTTCTGTCAATGAGATCATTGATGATACCACTGATACACACTGAGATTTACAAAGGTCACCTGAAGGTCTCACTGATAAGAGACTGTAATGGTGATTGGTTTTTCAGTGACATCTCCGTTGAGCTGCCGTTCACATTAATGCACCCGAAGCCGTTAGAAGAATCCATCTACAGAGACGGTGAGTCATGTTGACAATATGTTTATGTGTTCTTCTGCTGATCATCCACCTCATCAACTCACAGTCAATGTTCATAATTTGAACTATTATTATAATATTTTTCACAAAATGTACAGTGGTGGAATCTTTTTAATAAAATAATTTGAAGTTATAGTTGACTGACTGATAATGGAAACATATTTTTTTTAATTATTACTATTTTGAAACTGTTATTGACTTTTAGTCAATGCACAGAACAAATTATAAATAAATGGAATAAATACATAAGTATGTGAAAGAAAAACAATACTGATCATTTAGAAATATATATACTTTATTATCAAAGATGGAGGAAGAAAACGGCGGGGAAAAATGTAACATGTTTTAATGTAAATGCATCACTAAATGCATTTATAGTTAATTTGGGAACGTTTACAGCTAACGTTTGATGACGTCTTTTCTCATTTTAATTGTGGAGAATTGACTGACATATTTAGTCGTAGTCAACTCCACAATGTACAGAGATTAAATAAATCACAGTTCATTTTTTAAATGTTTTCTAACTTGTCTCTCTCTCTGCAGCTCCAGATGAAGCTCCGATCGACACAAACCTGATCGAGTTTGACACAAAGTAAGCAGCCGTCTCTTCCTATCTGTCTGTCTTCCTGTCTGTCTCTCTTCCTGTCTCTCCAGCTGCTGGCTCTCCTCTGTGATCTGATTGGCTGATCAGTGGTTTATGGCCTCGTCAATAACCCTGACAGCAGAGAGGGTTTCCTCTCCGCCTGCCGAAGCATTAACTGTGATGGACTCGTCTCCGTAGTCTCAGCCTTAATGCGTCTTAATGCTCGCTGCTGTGTGAGGACGTGGCAGGAAATGGGCTTTAAACTGGAAACTCATCCTGCTGTCAGCAGAGCCTCCGAGACAGCGGCTCATGCATGTTACAACCACAAGTATCAACAAAGAAGAGTTCATTCACCAGCGTGGTGATATATATATATATATATATATATATCAACCCAAATCAGAAAAAGGTGAAATGGTATGTTAAATTAAAACTGAAAGCAGTGATTTGTAAATTACCTTTGACCTGTATTACACTGAAAACATTATTTCATTAATCCGTTTGTTTTCCAAATAAACACACCAAAAATGAGTCTTGCAACATATTTCAGATTAAGTTGGGACAATAAAGCAATGACCACTTTGTAATGTTGGCATTCCTTTTCACAACACTTAGACAACGACACACCAAGTGATGAAGAGTTTCAGAGTTCTCCACACTATTGGGAAGTCGGGACTGCAGGCAGGTCAGTCCAGGAGTGGCATCCTCTTCTTCTGCAGCCATGCCTTTCTAATGTTTGGTAGGCTGGCAGCTTTGCCCTTTACACATTAAACTTCCTCAAGATTACTTGAATATTTTAATTATTTTAAGCACTATAGAGGGTGAAATATCCAAATGCCTTCCTATCTTCCTTTGATGAATATTCTTTTTAAATATTTCAATAATCTTCTCATGCATTTGTTGGCAAACTGTGAATCTTTCAAGGGTGCTTCTATTTTTACCAAATCATGATGATCACCTGTTGATCACCTGATCACGTGACTTCACCTGTTTCAAATCACTATCATTATTTGATTATTTTACCCTAATTTCTAGCCCTGAAATTCCTTAGTCCCAAATTTATTTGAAATGTGTTGTTGGACTGAACGGCAGGAATTTACAAATTAAATGAATCACTGCTCTTTCTTTTTTCATTTGCATTTCATATATATATATATACAGTATATATCAGTGGCGAGCGGTGACCTTTTACTCTGGTCATGCTGAAGTGTCAATACCATGCGCGCCCGTGGGGGGGCATTATATTTTTTAATAAAACATATAATATGGTTAGTGGAAACAGCTTGTAGTGATCACGTTGGTCCAGAGTACATTTGATCACTATAAGCGGTTGATTACTAAAACCGAATTGTTATTACAGTATTTCACTTATTTTTTTTATGGAGAACATCATCTAAATGCCAGTTGTATAGTTTTTCAATGAGAAAAATGTAACGAAACGGTCGTCAGCGCGATCCTGTCGTCAACTCCAAACTCACCCGTCTGCACCTCAATCACAGACCACAGCTGGTTTTCCGCACAGCATTTACAGTAACTCACTGACACGTCTCAGATCAGTAGGCGCTGCTGCCGGTGTGTTTTTAAAACGAACTAGGCTAGTAGCGCCGCAGATTTCTCATTCCCCACCGTGTTTGACTGAGAGTGTTTCGAGATGGTTTTCATGAATGAACAGGCAATATGTCGCTGTCAGACCGGATCGTTTGACGGGAGGGGGGTCGGCTAGCTAGCCATTTATGTTTCTCATACGCGCTAGCTTGAAAGTGACGGACGGAATTCTTTGCAGTCTTTGTGATATTTACTTCAGGAGTAGGCCGACCACTTGAAATTATAGCTTTCTTTTCCTCAAAAGGTCTCCGCGAAAACGGCACTGAACGCAAAGCCTGAATATAATTAATATTTTCAGCCATTTTGACCAGGCTACACAATGAATGAACCACTGACAGTTTCCCGCTGAACAATTCAAACAAGTCATTTCTGCGCATGCGCGTTGGCAGATAAGCTGCTTCACTGACAGCTTTTTTGCCATTCAAAACGCTCATCTACAGTAAACACAGCCTTTAGCAGTAACTGTACTAGTTGGTGTCACAGTGCGCATGCGCGAAACAAGCTGTCAGCTTTCCAGCTTTTCGCAAGCAAAACGGGACAGATTAGGCACGGATTTAAGACCAAAACAGTAAAACTAAGGTATTGTATAATTGAACACACTGCCAGATTAATATTTTCAATGCACTGCATTTATAGCTTATTATGACCGCTCGCCCATGGTATATATATATATATATATATATATATATATATATGGGAGTATTCCTGTTTGTGTTGCATACACTTTATGTGAATGAACCATGTGAGTCCCAACAGCTTGCTTTCTTCCACTTGTTGTAAGCAGTAACATGACATTAATAACTCTAGCTCCATGATGATGATGATGATGATGATGATGATGATGATGATGATGATGATGATGATGGAGTTTGTCCTCACTGATTCGGGTCTTAAACTGATTTATTTTTTTTAACTGTAATGCAGGACTGCCCATTTTGTATTCAGATATCCTGGCAAATAATCAAATAAGAAAATATTAACTGTAAATAAACTACAGTGTGTGTGTTCATGAAGGAATGTGTTTTATTCTTTAAGATGCAAATGTTTT
This sequence comes from Eutrigla gurnardus, assembly GCF_963514095.1. Lineage (NCBI taxonomy): Eukaryota > Metazoa > Chordata > Actinopteri > Perciformes > Triglidae > Eutrigla > Eutrigla gurnardus. The sequence continues at coordinate 22,743,826 of NC_139924.1, read as the reverse complement.
TGCATTATAAGACCCCGATCACACCGAGATGCATCTCAACAGGATGCTGCTGGTGAGCTTGTGTAGCAGGGGTGAGTGATCATCCAGGTGAACAAAAGATGAGGAGGAGGGAAGAAAGACCATCAAAAGATACAAAAAAATAAAAAAGTGGTTAAGTGGTTTGCTCCATTAAAGTGGCTGCCTGGGCCAAGTGTGACATTGATGAGTGGTGTGACTCCAGGCTGAAAACTTTTATGTGTGTCTAAAAACCACAAGAAAAATGCAACGCAATAGAGGAGCGCACGCAATGCAGCTAAGGAAAACAATGGTTTTAGGGGCGATGCATTTCTAGGGAAGCGTCTTGGTGTGATCAGCCCCTAAGATGGTCCATCATCCTGCTGTAGATTTAGATGTTTACTCTGTTTTAATCAGACGGTTAATCGACAGTCTAAAGATGAAGACAGAGAACAGACATCTGTTCATTTCTCCTGACTTCAACTCAAAACTAGATTTCTTTCATTGTTTTGTGATAAATTAACTTCCACAACCCTTTCCCCCCAACCCCCTCCCTCCCTCCCTCAGCGATGATGACATCATCTTCGAAGACTTCGCCCGACAGCGGCTGATTGGTGGCGCAAAGGATGAAGAGGAGGAGGAGCCAGTGGAGTCGCCCAAACTAGACAGCAGATAAAAGCTGGGAGTGTTGCCGCCACCACCGCTGCTGTTGTTGTTTCGCTGCTGTTTGTAGTGTGGAGCTGACGGAGGTCACTTTTAGGTCAAACCACAGTCTGGACACCCTTTAAACACTCGGCGGTGCCGTGTTTGTGTTCTTGTCCATGTTCGTCCTCTGGTTCTGCCGGGTGTAAAAAGCTAGAATACTGCAGCCTAGACATCAGTTGTGTTTTCAGATGGAGCAGCTCTCCGCTCCTTCGCCGGCCGGCCGGAGACTTGAATGGGCAACCGCGGTGTCGTGACGACGGCTAGTAGCATGCCTCTAATGTCACTTTGTTCTACGTGTTTCCATTAGGGAACCAACCGGAGTAACGTTGTGTTGAGATTAGTTTCGATGTGTTGTATAAGAGGGTCTTTGGTTGATCTGGAACAGTTCACCACTCAATGTCAGCTGACGGAGGTCCTTGTTGATGGAGGTCCATTGTTGACGGTGGTCTTTGTTGACGGAGGTCTTTGTTGATGGAGGTCATTGTTGATGGATGTCCTTGTTGAAGGAGGTCCTTGTTGATGGAGGTCTTTGTTGATGGAGGTCCTTGTTGATAGAGGTCTTTGTTGACAAAGTCCTTGTTGACAAAGTCCTTGCTGATAAAGGTCTTTGTTGACAAAGTCCTTGCTGGTGGAGGTCCTTGTTGACAGAGGTCTTTGTTGATGGAGGTCCTTGTTGACAGAGGTCTTGTTGTAGAGGTCTTTGTTGATGGAGGTCCTTGTTGATGGAGGTCCTTGTTGACATAGGTCTTCATTGATGGAGGTTCTTGTTGACAGAAGTCTTGTTGATAGAGGTCAAAGCTGCAGATCCTGAAGAAACACCCGAAGAAATCATCTGCAGGACATCCTGATCTGAAACTCTCAGAGAGCCATCAATCAGTGGAGAGGAACTAGTGGCCTAGTGTGCATGAAATCCATCTATACTTTCTATGATTTATTGATATCATGAATGTTCAATCATCATAGAGGATGACCCTGATTTTAAAGGAGCAAACAATGTGTTTGTTTGCATGTGGCTAATTTTCTAAATCTTCATCAGTATTGAGATTGTCGTTCTTCAATCAGCTGCTGGTTTCACTTCACCAGGATGTTATCGCATTGCACCATTTTGTAAGCTTACCGCCGAGCAGAAGTAAGATTACATTCCTGAGTGTTGCAGCTTTATCCCATATGTGATCATTTTCCCCAAATAACACCATTTGGAAATAAACGTACAGGAGCGTTTTGGGAGCTGTGACAAGCTTATGCTTACCAACTGTGTTCACACCAAATGCACAGCTATTTTTTACATGCCACGATTACATAAAAAGTCAGATGGAAATAGATGCTAATCCAAGAAAGATGCAAATTACCTGAAAAGACAAAATTTGCGGCATTTACAAGAAATTCCTATGCCGCTGCTTGAAACAGAATCAGTGTTGATATTGTCCTCCTGTCGTCACTGACGTCCTGATGTTGCTGAATTAGAAATGGAGGAAACAAATCTGGTATCTGTCCGTGGTCTCCCAGAGCTCTATGATAGCAGCTCATATTAGTACAGAGACCCGACCAAACTAGGTGTAAATGTGTTTTTTAGCCAGACACTGTCTATGGTACAAACAACAATGTCACTACTGTATTTATGCAGCAGCTACAATGTTAGCATAGCCTAGCATGGATCAATGAATTCCCCTCTACTCAATTCTACAAATCACCTTTATTATGTAGTTATTTTAGCATCCTTTTGATCCACTTATTGCACTTAAATCCCAGCATGTTCATTTTGGGTTCAGACAGGTGTTTGGTTTTCTGCCGATCAGGGACTTCACAACATGTACAAAGCAGCAAAAGTGGTTGTTTCAGAAACCTTGTTGGTGTCTACATGGAGGTAAGCCCTGCCCCCTCTCTGGTGTATCCAGCACTAGTGACACGAATAAAGACAAATTATCCCTGTGGTGAAACTGACACAAGTAAAACAAAATATTTTTGTGTTTGTTGTGAACGCATCATTATTATTCACAGCTTCTCACAATAGTAAGATTTCAAAACAACGTAATGCAGAAGCCTCCTAGTTCAGGCAAAGAATACATTTCTTCATTTCAACCCGCATTATGAGGAAATATCAATCACCAACCTATTTTTATTTAAACAAAGTTCTCGTACGCCTGACTGTTTGACAACCTTTAACAACTATATGATTGTGTAGAAAAACATGTTTATATTTGTCAAAGTATCAAAGAAAAGTATTTATATCAGAAGTGAAACTAAAAAATGATTCAAACATCTCTCACGGTACCTTTTTAATAAAGGACATTCCACGTTCACAGTCGACTCTCAAGTTTCTGATGTGCGAGTGTCCTTGAATGCGCCAACAGAGGGTCTGTGCTTTCAAGTGCATCACAACATGCTGATAAGTTAACTCCAAGTGAAGGATTATTTACTTAGAAATAAAGTCAAACTGAAGGAGGGAAGTGGATTTAAAATGGTGTTGTAGCAGGATGTGTTAATATTTTAATTTTAATGAACAAATTATTCACGGGAAGTATCAGGAGACATTAATGCAATGTGAAATTACTGAACGTTTATTTAACAAAACACATTTTAATTTGAACATTCAAGTAAAACAGTGACTAAGTGTGTGTGTGTGTGTGTGTGTGTGTGTGTGTGTGTGTGTGTGTGTGTGTGTGTGTGTGTGTGTGTGTTTGTGTGTGTGTGTGTGTGCGCGCGCATTTGTGAATGAGCCGCAACATGATAGAAATCAAAAACATCTAAACATCTTCATTGTTTCTAACGTGATTTGAACAGGCCTTTATTTTGATGGGGCCAGCAGGAAGCCTGTATATTATTCCACTTCAACTTTAATAAAAGGAAGTTTGTGGCAACAATTGTGTGTTTTGGCATTGTGATGTTTTATAAGGTGAACAGGCCGAAACTAAAATGACTTACTTAAAATTATCGAAGGCTCAAATATCAGTGGATATAATTTTTTAATATTTAACACAAACAATAATTTTGATAATAATCCTTACATCTTTGGGAAGTTTTACACTGTAAAACCAGATGTCAGCACTCTCTGGTGGACACAACTTGAAGAATATCTGATCAAATATAATGATGATGATAAACTTTATTTGCTAAATGTCCCTTTAGTCCTCAGTGCATGGCTGCATATGCCCATTGTGTAGTAATAGACCATGATACAAGAATACACCTTTTTTTTAATTAAATTTAATTAAATCTGTTTTAATAAAATCTGGGAAAAGTCAACTTTAAAGAATCTGTGAAGACAAAATCACAAGCAGACAAATCACAGTTTTACATGAATGTTTGAAGCAGCAACATTTTGTCACGTTTGTCTTTTTCCAGCAGGACAAACCTTCACGATCATTATTTTCTTCATTCTGACTTGAAAAAGCTTTAAAAAGCCGTTTTGGATTTCTTTAGTCCTAACTCCATAGATGATGGGGTTGACTGTTGCTGGGAACAGAATGTACATGAGTCCCATGAAGCTGTTGACATCCGTCGATATGGGGATGTTCAGGTTGTGAGAGAGGAACGTGATGCTACCCACCAAGTAGAAACATATCATGACAATCAGGTGGGTGCCGCAGGTGTGAAACGCCTTCCAACGATCCTCACTGGCCGCTGCCGCTCGCAAGACGGCGCTCAGGATCTGCGTGTAGGAGAAGAAGATCAGAGGTATGTCCACGCCCACGAAGCAGACAATCACAGCGAGGCCTGCTGCTCTGTTCTTCTCTGTGCTGTCACACGCCAGGCTGACCAGCGCCATGTGGTCGCAGTAACAGTGCCGGATTGTGTTGGAGCCACAGAACTGTAGCGAACCTGCCAAACTGACCAGTGTCACCATGATGGAGCCGCTGCGGACCAGAGTAAATAGTAGCAGTTTCACAAACATGGACGAATCAATGAGTTTAGTGTAGTGCAGCGGCTGGCAGATGGCCGCGTAGCGGTCCAGCGCCATCGCCAGCAGCAATGTCGACTCCAGCGAGGACAGGAAGTGGGTGAAGAACATCTGAGTCAAGCAGCCAGCCAATGAGATCTCATCCCAGTGGAAGAGGAGACTGAGGAGCATGTTGGGGAGGATGGCAGTCGCCACAAGGACGTCGATGATACAGAGCATGCCGATCAGGAGGTACATGGGGCTGTGCAGCGTCTGCACCCTGCAGATCACATACACAAGTAGAGAGTTTCCCAGCAGCACCGTCAGGTAGGAGGCAGAGGACAGCAGCGCCAGCAGCCAGTGGTATTTCTGGAGCTTAGGGAAACCTCTGAACACGAAGGTGCTGTGGGAAAAGTTCCTGTCCAGCAATGCCTCTGACATGGTGCCAGCTCCACCTGAGTTCAGACAGTCAAACAAGAAGATGAAAGTAGCTGTGCTTTAATTAATACATTAGTACAAGTGACTTGCATTCATCAGCCCCACTAGAATAAAATGTGCATAGTGTTGTGGAATTTGGTTCACCATTAGTTCACATCTGAGTTTTAGTGCCACTGAGACAATTCATAGGTCAAATCATGTGCATTTCTTTGCAGACAACTGCTGACTTTACATATACAACTCTTATACTTCATGAGTTAACTGCTAATAATTAAACACTGATCAAGTAGACTGTACATGTGCTTACAAGACTTCAGGAGAACACTGGTCTATCACTACCCAAGACTCAACTTCAACAATCTAATTCAAGGAAACTTTTACAGGTAAGCCCAGACAGGACTTCTGTCACTTGAAAAAAATTACCTCTAAATGTAGTGCTCAGCTGACGTTGTTAGGACTTGTTATTATCAATGGGAAATAATAAAATATGTAAGGAATAATCCACGGTGGCAAAATGTGGTTTATTTGAGAATGTTTTTTGACTACAGTTGTCCTCCACTTAAATCTTTGATTTGATAACCTCAACAGAAATTGCAATTGCATGCAAGTATGAATAGACTCTCTGAATTAGTCATGGAATCCATTTCTGTACTTTTTGTATTATTTCCTCCTCATGCTATAGCCAGAGAAAAGTAGTAGTACCGAGTTAAAATGCATCAGAATACAGAAAATGACATATTCACTGTTAAAAATGTTCTGGTGGAGGACCACCAGACCCCCCTTAAATTGTCCCACCCACATTTATTTTGCTACCGATGCCCATGAATATACCTAAGCTCTTTATATGTGCATATTTGGTATAGAGGTAATCCAGAAGTAAAGAAGTAATCAAGTTACATTACTTAACTATTATGATACTTGGATTAGGTTACAGAATATTTTTTTAAAAAGGTAATCAGTATTTGTATTGGAATACATTTTGAAAGTAACCCTCCAAACCCTGTCCAATATACGTATAAATTAGAATATCTAAAAATGCCTATGCACATGTAGTCATATAACATTCTCAAATACTGTATAGTTGAAATAATATATATATATATATATATATATATATATATATATATATATATATATTGCATTGACAGTCATACTGAAATGTGATATATACACATAGATAGATAAGGCTTGTCGCTAATAAGCAAAATAATTCTAGATACTTCAGTAGGAGAGGTCACACCTCAGTGTTAAACTATTTAAGTTGATTTTTTGTACAGTATTATCATCAAAATGACCTTTCTGTCAACCGTATAGATAAAAAAGATATTTCTCTGTGAAATATGATGCAGTTGAAGTATAAAGTAGTATAAAAAGACCTCTGCAGTTGAAGTAAATTATTTCATAGGTCTATTATATTTTATCTTTTACTGTTTGTCACATTAAGTTAACTTCATATTAAATTAAAACCATGACAAAATATGATTATAAGTATGAGGTATTTTACATCCAGTTTTAAAGTTGTTTTGAAGTACTGCAAGTACATTAATACACTCACAAATGACAGATAAAACCAAACAATCAATAATGGATTATTCCTACCGGCTGAGGTTCGTTGGCTGCTCGTCGGGAAGAACACTGTCTTGTCTCGCGTCATCTTATACCTGAAGTCCAAACGTCCCACAGGAAGAATGGTCCCAAATGCAGCAGCAATTTCATTGGTTAAAACCAGTTTGAACCAATTAAAAGGTCCCCGAGCCAATTAGAGGAGATCCACGATTAACTTCATTTTCACTTAATTTTAAATCGGATAAATGTCCTTCATTATCCTCAGTTTGATCTGTATGTTTAGTTTAATCTCATCTCCGGGAGAAGTTATTCTTCATGTTTTCATCTTCACATGTTAATACTGTGTGTGTGTGTGTGTGTGTGTGTGTGTGTGTGTGTGTGTGTGTGTGTGTGTGTGTGTGTGTGTGTGTGCGTGTGTGTGTGCACTGAATCCTCGCTCACATCTCTGTTTGGATATGACTTTGTACATTTAAACATTTTTTGTATATTTATATATTATATATATATATATATATATATATATATATATATATATATATAAAATGTAATAAAATAATTACCAAGGTCCGGACCTCGGTGGCTCATAGCTGGCTACGACCATAAAATTGTGTTGGACAATTTTCAATCATTAATCCTTTTCAATGAATCAATCAATTTCTCTTTCATCTCTCTCTTAGCACTAAACGATGTTAATGGAAAGTCAATGAGGTTAATGATGGTTCGTTAAAAAGGATCAGATTCAAAGGAGAAGAGGATTGAGTTCCAGGGAACAGGCCGACTGCCTTAGGCCGATTTGGAAGTCATCGAAACCCCACTCTCTGTCCGGATCAAACGTCGCAGTCCCTCAGATAAGTCTGGGTCCCCCCCCCTCCCCCACTCCCACTCATTCTTGTTGTTGGTTGTTCTTGTAGCGAGACAATTAGCTCCTACGCTTTAAGTTATCTTTTTCGACAGTGCTTTGATATCCTGTCTGGTGCCCAACGGTTATATTTTGCCTGTTAGGAGAGGCGTCTCCACTACACAATCAAAAGGTTCAGGTCTAAGTCAAGTCAGGAGTGAAGTTGCAAGTCTATTTTTAATTTTTGTCCAATCTAAAGTCAAACAGTAATTGAGAGGAAGGAACTAGTTTCCTCTGAGGTTTAAACGGTAAAATCTAATTAAGCTGTAGGCCTAGCGGTTCATCCCTTCGGGAGAGTATTGTTGACTTCATTCCTGGAAGCAAATTGGCCGTGAGGTCAAAACAGCGGACTTTAATTTCCTCGGAGGAGGATGGTGGGATTCATTATCTGCTCTGTTTAATTAGACTTTTCACTCAGAGCTGCAGCTGTAACGAGACTCCAGTTTGATAAACGACTCAGCTGAAACACTGCAGATCAGTCGACCATCACAGACTATTGAAGCTTACATCATGGTTGTTTTGTGTATGCAGACTTCTAATCTAAATGGTTTTCTATCCGGTGACAGTAACTCATTTTGATGAAGTTAATGTTAATTGCACAATGTGAAAGATGTAGGATAATGACACCATCCATGATCTCCGGGAAAAAGAAGGCTCCATTCATGTTACTCAGGAAGTGATTAGTGGTTGAGTCGTGTCTGTACTTAGGAAGCAATAAAATAATACCACAGAGTCGCCATGGTCAGCACAAAAACAGAAAACTCTTTATTGCTCCCACATTGATCCCACATGGCCGTGCATCACAGTTCTTACCTTTTCACAATAAGACATTCGCACTGTGCCACTGCAACGCAACAAAATAACTAGCCATCCCCAAGTGGCATAAAACGCAGATGGTGGACAAATTGGAGCAATGTTAATGTTCACTTTACCCAACAAAGAACCTGGTTTGGCAAAGGAGGCACTGAAGTATCTGGTCAACAACACATTCTAGTCAGGATTTAACTATAACCAGATGTGAGAGAGGGGTAAGGAATGTTGCACGGTTTAGGTGTAGATATTAAGAGTCCCAGCTCTTAACTCAAAATTAGCTTTCTGGTGAGGCCCAGAGACATAAATGAATGTTGTCTCTCTTTGGGTTCATTCTGAAGCTAGCTATAGGAAGCTAGACCATATAAGGGAGTAACAGAGTATCTTTTTGCCTCCAAAACGGCTAAGCTACACATGACCTTATAAGTACAAGGTATAGCTTTAGGATTGAGCTCCCGGCAAACTCTCTCTCTTCCATTGGAGAGGAAAATAATAAATTTACTAAGGTGACAGGATGAGAGGGGAAAAAGGAAGATGAGGAAGGAAAGTGCTTTAAAAGTAGTGCATGAGGCAGGGAGAGGTCAGACTTCCTAACTGAATGCTCAGGCAGAGCACCCCGCAGAACTTTGGAGTAAACTGCTGGAGATTGGGAAGACCGGGGGTACCACGCTGGTCCTGACGCAGGCTTGTCATTTGTTTCAATAAAGATTGTTCTATCATCCAGCCTGGCCTCAGCTGACTCATTTATCACCAGTCTACACATCGACATCTTTAAGGGAGAGCGACCTGAGAAACAGCTCAGATATAACGGAGCAGGAAAGCCTGCCTGCTGCTTCCCATCAGCAACAGAGAGAGAGAGTTTTGTAGAAGATGAGGACGGTTTGTCTAAGTTCCATACATTTCTTATTTGTATTTAGGATTGTGAGAGATGTGTAATTTTAAGCAAGCATAATTTTCTTTCTTTCTTTGCTTCTCCTGTTCCTCCATGCACAAAGGAGCAGATAGCTGCCCTGCTGCACACTGACATGAAGTTGAACTCACAACTGAAACTGCAAACATGACAGGACTCCACATTCTATGAGTCAGTACCAGCTGCTGATTATTAAATCTGCCTGATGGCTATACTGGCTGTAATGATATTAGAGAAGATGTGATGGTGACACACTGACACCTCGTGACGGACACAAGCACTGCAGCTGTTTCCTCTTTATTCTGTACTCGACCAACTGTTATAATAAGATATTAAAGGAATTAACAGAGTCCTTATCAAATCTACACATGACTGTTGTCCTTTTTAATTATTATATTAGAGGAATAAGTGTTTGTATTATTGTTCTTGCATTGTGATGCAAAACAGGTATTTTTCTCATTGTAACAAGGAGATTTTCATGTTCTGTGGTCTAAATAAATTGTTGAGTCAGAAAACACACAAACAGGAATATTTTCTTGTTTTAATGAGATAACTTTGATTTTCTGTGACATGACATAACATACAGTTACTGCACGTTTCTTGTTAGTATATAATTCTTTTTAGCTATATCAACAACATTCTGCAATTGGTTACAGGTTTATGTTCCTGCATTCAAAGCAAACGCAACTGAAAACCTTTCAAATGCAACAAGCAATTTGTTTCCGATGTCAAGAGTTGACCTTCCAGCTTCACTTGAAATATCTGAAATACTCAAATTATGTTGTTAAGGTTGTCCATTTCTTGTCTTGAAATCTACTCTTTCGATGGTACTAGTGTGACACTACGATGCAAAAGGAACAGCCAACAGGAAAAGTCAATGTTGAACTACATTTGACCAATTTGAACTGAAATGTGTGAGGAAAAGAAAACATCGGTTTCTAAAGGAATACCGAGACATCATGAAGTGACTCTTGGCCAACTATGATGGAGCATCATCCAGCCCTGGAGGTTTGGATGTCCAACAGTGGGGAAAAGTCCACTCAATGCAAAACATCAGGTTAAAATCTCCAGACATTTTAATACTACAATGTGACTTTTTGTTATAGTTTTATTCTGTTGTTGTTTGTTGTTCTTATTAATAATTTTTGATATGCATACAATACAATGGTATTCATTATTACTAATTCATGACATGCGTTTGCTAATTTTGTATTTGATACTACTGTGGCATTATATGGCTTTTTTCCTAACATTTCTGACATAATGACATTATAATCTGTAAAATTGATTTACATTTTTGATGGCATTTTTTAATGACTTTGTTCAACATACTATTACTTTGTGTGACTTATTTCGACATGTAATACTGTGACTTTTTTACACATACTACATTATGACTATATAGTATATGACTTTTACGACGATATTTTTATCACTTTCTCGACATATCATACCGTGACTTATTCACTACTTTTTTTCGACACATTATACTATGACTATTTTTCTTTTTTTCACATTATATGCTATGACTTTTAAATTATTTTTTTTATACTTTTTTCGTCGTACTATAGTATGACTTTTAATGACTTTTTAAAAACTTTTTTCGACATACTATACAATGACTTATTAATTACTTTTTTCAACATACTATGACATCAAACATTTTTTTTTACATACTATGACTTTGTGATATTATTTTTTTTACATACAATACTATGATTATTAATTGTCTATATTCCTTTTATAATGTCAACTCCAACCTTGGAAATATAGTAAAATAATGTTTTATTTGTCCCACAGCGTGGACATTTTCAGTTACAGCAAAAGTGCCATAGCAAGAAGCATCAGTTTAAAATAAGATATGACAATAAATAAATAAAACCGTAAAAAATGCAAAATATCATAAGTAGACAGTCTAAACAGTTGTATTCATGTAATATCACTTAGGGGAGGTTTAGCTCAGGAGGTAGAGCGGGTTGGCTGACAACCGCAAGATTGCCGGTTTGATCCCCAGCTCCTCCTAGCTGAATGCCTGGTGTCCCTGAGCAAGACACCTCACCCTTATTGCTCCTGACGAGCTGGCTGTCGTGGTTCACTCCGCCGGTGGTGTGTGAATGTATGCGTGAATGGGTAAATGTCAGTCATTGTTGTAAAGCGCTTTGGACAAAAGCGCTATATAAATGAGGCTATTTACCATTTATATCACAGAGGAAATATTGCTAACGAACAGTTTAACTGCACGAGTGAATTGTCAGTTTTGCAGCAGATGATCGTACATTTTGTGACAGCAGCGGGAAGGAAGGACCTGCTGTCTCTCCTTCACACACCACCTGTCACTGAATATTATTCATAAAAAATGATATAGTCCACATGAACACAAATGATAAGAGCGTTCGGGGCAAAGTGTAAGATTTGCTTTTTGAAATCATAGCAATCACAACATATCCACATCAATCATCAGCCATTGCATCATTACTCTAGCCTAGTGTACATGCAGTCTGATTCTCTATTATATATTGTTAATTTTCCTCTATTTCCTTATCCTCATCTTTCCTTGACCTCATGACAGTTTCCATTCGGATCACGGAAAAGTGGTTAGGAAAAAACATTGGATGTAAGTTTTTGATCGCATTTCAGTACTTATTATACTATGACTTTTTGTATGACTTTTGGATGACATATTATTTTTTGTAATTTATTCCTATACTTGGGTCTTCTGAAGTCAGTCAGACTACTTTATCTGGAGGTGCGTGGGTGGAAATCACTTTACACAACAAGGAATCTTCTGTTTGTGAACATTACTTCAGGAGGGGAGTCCAGAACATACAACATTTCTGTCAGTGAAGGCAGTTATGCTGGGTTGTGGACTGTAATAAAGGTTTTGGGATATACTGAAGGGCATTGACTTAGCAGTAGCTGTACATATTGTAAGTTGCTTTGGTTAAAAGCGTCTCCTAAATGAAAATGTTCTAGACTCTAGAGCAAGGGCAATTATTAGGAAAACCACTGTGAAAACGGGCTTCTAAATGATGGAGACATTTCAGAGTTTTTCAAGAATAAGGACGAGTTGGGACAGGGACACAGCATGTAAGTATTTTCAGGATTTGAACTCTTATCTCCGCTGTTCTGATGCCATAGATGAGCGGGTTGAAACAGCTCGGGAACAGAAGGTACATGGTGCTAAAGAAGACACGAATAGCTGCAGGAAGACCATTTCTGGTCCGATATGACAGGAAAGCAACAAGTGCAATGGTCAGGCTGACGGTGATGACCAAAATGTGGGTGACGCAGGTATGGAGCGCTTTGACACGTGACTTACCAGACTTGAGCACGGAGCTGAATATCACCACATAGGAAGCAGCAATGAAGATGAAGTCGGCCACAGGGTTGAGGAATATAGTCAGTAAGCCAACCAGGTTGTTGATGGTAGTACTTCCACAGGCCAGCTGCACTAACGCCATGTGCTCGCAGAAACAGTGGTTCATCACATTTGCAGCGCAGAACGACAATGATCCTGCCAGGCTCACAAACAGTGTTACCAAGAGGAAGTTCCTGACAACAAGTGGGATGATAAACTTGAGAAATGTTGGTAAAGCCATGCGTTCAATGTACTTGAGAGGAGTGCAGATGGCAAAGTAGCGGTCCAGTGCCATCCACACCAGCAATGTGGACTGAAAAGAGGCTACAAAATGAATGAAATACATCTGAACCAGACAACCAATCAGAGAGATTCCCCTCCAGCCAAACAAGAAGCTCAGCAGCATGTGGGGCACGCAGAACACAGGGACGCTCAGGTCCACACATGCCATGCAGGCGATGAGGATGCACATCGGTGAGTGGAGGCTCTTCTGTGAAATGACGACATACAGCAGCAGGGAGTTGGCTGACATCGACACCGTGAACATGATGGAGAAAGGGATGAAGAGGACAGGCCTCAGCCCTCCGAGTTCATTGAAGCCGTCGAGGAAGAATTGCTTGTGCGAGGTGATGTTCTTCATCCTCCCTTCCTCATGAAACCTCCTCGTTCGGAGCTTTGTGTGTGGAGTACCTGAAGACAGAGATACAAGTTAAATTACTTCTTCAAAACCAAACATAACACATAACACACATCCAAAAGTCTTTTTACATCTGAAACCGTTGCATCCTAAAAAGTAAATACAACCTTAAGTTACGTCAATTACTGACTCCAAAACTTTCGTCCTTCAAAAAAGTTTTCAGAACAGGTTCGATTTTCTGCATTTTTTTTGCATCCGTCAAAAGGCAATTTGAGAGTTGTTTGATCACTCAGAGCTGCTGTATAACCCACAGACATCCATAATGTCAACTGACGAGCTCATCCACCTTGTCGCTTTAAGCAAGGCGCTGTATGACAAATCACCACTGACATCCTGAAGTCCACCTGGAACTGATTGCAATAGTTGCGCAGCTCCCCTACTTTTTCTTCTTTCAAGAATGAGAGGATCACAAAACCTTCCTCACTGCGGGATGATTCTGATTTCCAAAAAGGAAGAGATATAAACACATGGGACTCAGTGTGCAAGGTTTCTGTGCATAAAGAATTTTATGGGATGACGGATTGCATAAAAAAAACGCCTCAGTGTTCAAATGCCGTAAATGTCCAGCTGTGTGAGGACACCTGTGGCTTTGGCATCCATCCAACGTAAATAAAATGTGATTAAATTAAATGTTACAGCTGGAGCCACACATTCAATTACAGCTTTCCATTTCTCTTACCAGGCCTGCTGCTACTAACAGTAGGCTACTACTACATCTAGAAATATGAATATATCAAAATGTGTTCAGACTTCACCTCGACTCTGCATAGCATGACTGCTTGATATCCTTGCTGAACAGCTACTACTTTACTCAGATGAGGACCTAACACTTTTATTTTTTCGCTCTTACATTATGATATGTTGTGGTTTCTTTCTTTCGACAAATGTACTTATTGTAAGTCGCTTAGGACAAAAGCGTGTGCTAAATGCCCTAAATGTAAATGGATGTCTGAAAACAGAGCGTGATCCTGCCTGCATGATCACACAAGTTCAAAGCGTGTTCATGTAAAATGCATTTTAGTTGTACAAAATCAAATTATTAGTGATCAGGCCCACCACCACTACAGGACTGGAGCCTGCTGTCAGTCTCTTATTAACAGATATTTAAATATTGACAGCCAACTATTTAATTGCATGTAGTATTTTAAGTTAATTGTATATGGTTTATATTCTCAGATTAGCCTTAGAGTATACAGTTTGCACTGAACCAGTCACAGGAATTATGGACAATACGGAGAAATGCAATGATAACACAGTGGGGAAATAAAACATAATGCTGTACTTATGTATTCAATTCACATATAAATAAATGCCTGATATGTGAATATAACTGTATTAAAACAAGGGAATGTAGCTGATTGAAAAGCACAATATTCATTATTTGTTTGGAAATCATAATGACATCTGTCTGTCAGTCCAACCATGTTGCCTACAAAATGACTTTCCCTTACAACAAAACTACACTCTCAATTACATTTACAGGGAAAATATTGGACTGTTGGTAAAGATCTCTGAGAAACCATGCCAAACAGCAACATTTATCCTATTTTTGAACGTTAAACAGTAGATATATATCATCTGGCTGCATGTGAACTTTGAAAGGCCTAAAATATATGCCGAGGCAAAAACAACACATCAACAAAACCATGAAACACTTTGGAAACAAACCTCACAAAAATCAGACTTGACTCATCGCTCACATCGATGAGAGAACTGAAAAAGAAAAAACATTTGGACAGTGGAATTAGATCATTTAACTTGTTCCCAGTTCAGTTTAGCTGGTGGTTTCTAGAAAAGCCACTATATAGAGAAAGGAAGATGAAATCACTTGAATCTAAATAAATGCCCCCAAAATGACCTTACCCCACTGTGCGGTGTTTCTCTGGTTTGAAAAAAAAAAGAGCTGCTGACAGTAAAACTCTGCAGAAAAGACAACAGCAGGTTTGACTTGTTCTTGGTGTTTGGGAGTTAGTCCCGTCTGCAGGTGGATGATGTCAGCTACTGACTCTCCCCCATCCATCCCTTCATCCACCTGTCCCTGCTGAACTGCTGACTCTGCACTTTAATACCCTGCATTATGACAAAAGTCCCAGAGAGCCTCAGTATCATTAAAACAATAGTATGAAAAACATTTATTTTTAAAGCACCTAAAATCAAATTCAAAAGCAGTAAATTAGTATTTAAATAAATTTCTCTCAGATTTCACAATTTATTTTTAATTAATGTTATTGTAGCTTCAGGATTAAAATTTACAGGTTGTTACTGCAGTCGACTAGTGCGGATCCATGGTTTAGCCGTGTTCTATTATTGATATAATTATCATAGAAGGAGTAGAAGGGACAGTCCCATTTAAATCGATGTAGGAGAATGGTCAGAGCGGCAGCCATATTTTCTTACTGTCATTGCCATTGCATTGTAGCGGGCCTTCTGTTAAAGTAAACTGACTTTCAGTCACTGACTCACTGAGGTGAGGTTTTACTGTACTATCAGTGCAGTAGTAACCTTATGAAGCATAGAGAGACAGCATTAGGAAATTAGTATAGTTTAACAACAATGCGTCATCCACATAGCTAGCTGACTAGCTGACACAGCTGTCTAGTCAGTTAGTTCGTTTGTTGTTTCACTTCTGGAGTGACATTTCTGAAGGCCCACCAGTGTATCTGATCTGACCTGAGGGTTAGGATTGACCTCTTAGAAATGTGCACAGAAAGTAGTTAAAGGAGTAGAGTAGGTGATTCTATTCAGAAACACTTTCTGTCATATTACTTGAAATCCTCGTAATATACCGATAGCAATGAATAAATGAAATGCTTTTTTTAAATGCCATCTGTGGCCGTGGCAGGAAAAACCCTGTTCAAAAAGTGTCTGGAGAAAATATTTAGACATGTCAATGCTTACTTCCTGATTTCACGCACTCGTTTGGTGTTCTGGGGGAGCAGCTTTGAAGAGAGGTCTGAAAGAAGGGGTTGGGACTTTTTAGATTCAGTGATGCGTTCAAAGTCAAAATCTCCAAATGTTCCAGTTTCCAAATGACCTACTCTGCCTTTAAGTAGTATTAAAGTTTGAGGAAAATCTACATATGGATAGGGGGTGAGGTGGATGTGTCCAATAACACATGACTGCGTGTCCCAATCTGGTGTTGTGAAGTGACACATTCCTGACATTTTACCTAAACCTAGCTAAGCTAGTCTTTTAATCCGAACAATGAGGTTTTGTGGCATAAACCTGACATTTTTGTGGCTTATTGTGTCCCGACTGAAAATGTGGTGCAGGCACGAACAATTCTTCCACCTGAAATACATTATCACTAGATTTCAATTCTGTGACTATTTCACAAACTGCATGAGACAGTGCTGTCATGTTGAAGTGAATCATGAGTGAAAGGTCAGTGAACTTTATTTCCACTGCAGGTCATCCATCTAATAATTGTTCTTGTTTGTGCTAGTGTGATGTGGGACTTTGTCATGTTTACTGTATCATTTTACAGTAATGAGCCCTGGCGGAATCCCCCCCCTGTATCAGCATCATCAACAACACAAGATCAGACCCTAGAGACGTGGACACTCGGACACTCTGGAGGTTCTAACCAGCTTCACTAACAGGCCAATTAGCATTCATGCATTGTATCGTGGGAGGACACTCTGCCGTCGCCATGGTTCAGGTCTATGTTTTGGGTGTTTGTACTCTTGTGTTGCGACAACAGGAAAGTTAATGTTTTGGTTTTCTTTTGTTTTGTCATTTCTCTGGCACCAGGCAAATGAATTACGTGTAGGGTAACACTCTAACATCTAGTATCTAATTACAGTTTATTTTTATTGTATTCTAATAACTATAAATCCTGTTTACTCTCTGCCAATCAGTTTATAAATCATCATTTATATTTAGATTGATTTCCTTCCTTCAAAAGAGCCACTTCAATGAATTTCAAAAATCATCTTTCCCATTAACCTGTACTCTTTAGAATTATGATATCATATGATGATGCACTTAAACAATCTTACATAACTTTGGAAAAATAAGGAAAATTGGGAAAAGGAGCAGGTTCCTTAATGGCTTGTGACTGGTGGCTAGTTTGTCAGTAGATTAAAGTGGCAGTCGGTAAGATTTGAGGTACGTTGCTTCTAGCGGTCTCTTTGGCGGTAGATGGAACTGCAGGAGAGCCTCTGGGACCTCTCTCACCCAACAGTGCGTGATGCCTTCACATGTTCCACACTAAAAGGAGGTCCGTCATTTTCCCTTGTTGGCGGTCTCTTTGCTTCTTGATGACTTGCCCTTCTTCACTTCCATTAGTTTTTTGTTTCTTTTTCTTGGGACTGGAAGTTGAATGGTCTTCTTTCTCTGGCTGTTGATCCTCCATTGTGAGTCAGCAGTAATGAAATGTACCTGGCTGCGCCGGTCAAATGCTTTAGACTAGAGGGACTCAGCTGGAAGTTACTGATTTCAGATTACAAGTAAACGCAGCATACTTCCATGAGTGCTGGGCAGACCAACCATGTAAAAAGCTAAAACTCATTTTGAATTTTACGCGGGAATGTCGCCACAGACACGGAGATCCAATTTCTGGACAAAGCAGCAAGTACAAGCACTTTCATTAGTGGGTCACATGATCAATCACCATTGTTTAAACTCACTCTTTGATAGATAGTAACTTAAAAGACAATTAAATAGATAAAAATGTTACGGACTGCCACTTTAATGCTGAGAATATCTTAAGCTTAGAGCTGGACGGTAATCACAAAAATTACAAGCAACGTGAATAGGTCCCCAATTAAAGATCATGGTTAAAAAGTGAAATGTTAAATTAGTATCATCGTTAATTTGCCACTGCACTAAAAATGTAAAATATCAATTTTCGTTTAAATATATACTTCTACTAATATAGCTCAAACCAGTCTCATGGCAGACCATTAAATAGTCATGAAATGCAATCTATTGGTTGAGTGTACTAATTTGGATTTGTAGCATAATGTCATCCCAACTGAAGTTGCTCTCAACTGACTGCAAGCCCCGGGGCATGATGGGAAACACCTGGCTTTTGCCTCATCTAAGAGCTGATTGGCTCTTAGTTAAGTAGAAAGTATTACGTTAAGTAGAAAATGCAAATTTCCTGTGTGAGTCTAATATTTAACACTAGATCGTGGGCTGTTGGTCTCATGTTGTGTAATTAAAGTTAATCTGTTAACAAACATATCTCATGTGGTTGATAATATTAATAATAATCATAATAACGACAATAAAAGGTTATATATATAGACCATACCCAGATACACATTTAATACAGTATAACTGTCAAACTTTACTTATGTGCACTATGCATACTTCAACAGCAGATCCACTACTATACCGTATAGTGTTTTATATACATACATTATATTTATACATTACTAATATTTATTGGCATTATTTTATACTTAATATTTTTATACTTATTTTACTCTTTCTTTCTTCTCTTTCTCTTATAAAGCAACTGCAGCTGTAAATTTTCCCAAGGGATAACTAATGTGGACGCAAACTACAGATAGCCTCCAGATCGCGTCTAACAGGATGTAACTTTTTCTATGACTTCCTGTCAAATCTTATTGGCCGATGGAAACTGTTCGACTGGAGCGCAGCTTTTAGGCTCCGCCTGCTCTCGTCTACTTTCCGGGTTAGGCGCAGTTCATCTCGAACAAGCCTATTGTTATGATAGCATAATAAATGTGTATTCCCTCTTAAACTCGCTTTGACCTTATGTACATTATTGCCAAACACGCCTGATAGCGCAGCTGTCATTTGCTGCTGGATCCTCCTGGTCCTGCCTCCTGGTCCTCCTGGTCCTCCTGGTCCTGCTGGTGCTCCTGGTCCTGCCTCCTCAGTGCTCTCTATATCCAATCTTGGCCTTTCCACTCAGAAAAATGTCTGTTAATTTTGCGCATTTTGCCGCATCTTGTTACAATTGTTTTTTTCTTTTTAATCTTATCTTCTCTGCGCCACCAATTTCTTTCTCATCTCCACCACGTTTTTTTCATTTCAACATTTCTTGGTTTTCTCTGTAACATCAGAGGGAAGTAAGTGACCCGGCCGAGGGTCAGGCTGAGCCAATCAGATTGAATAAAAAGTGGAGCAGTATGACTGCTGTTTCTTGACATCATCCAAAAGTTTAGTTGGTGTAAAATGTCAGGAAACTTTCACTTACAATATTTTTTTTAGTATCCCACATATTTGGTACCCTATTTTAAAACATAAGCAGTTGCCCGGAGTGAGGAGCATAGATCTGTATTATTCTCTTTTTTGAAGAGAAAAAGAGCCGACCCGAAAAAACACAAATAAGCAAAAAGACAAAAATGTGTTAATTCATAAGGACTCAAGTGTTCAACGTATTGATATGAAGTGATGTGTTTGTGATAGTTTTCGTAAATCTAACTAAGAGGGATTGTTGTCTAAACCTAACTGTACGTTGTTATTCAAAGCCCAAACATGATGGTTTCCCTCAACCTGACTAAGAGGCGTTGTTGCCTAAACCTAACTGTGGTTTTGAAGCATTATGTTGTTCCCGACTGACAGAAAAGGGAAAAAAAAAACGTGCTGAGCAACATGAAAAGAAATGGACGATTAGTTGTGCTCAGCACAAAAACAATAGATGAACTATAGTGACTGTTTGACGAACTGCCATCAGATTGTGTTGTAATAAAACATTCTCAAAATTATTCTCAAAATCATATACACAAACAGCTCTCCATCTCTGTGACACCGGTGGCACCACATACACACACCTAGCGTCCCAAATCAAATGAAAACTTGCCTCCCTGCTCACCTTCTCCTTTGGAATTATCTTTGAAATAACGCAGGGCAGGTTTAATATGCGCAGTCTGTCAAACAAGCTGCTCTTCAATCCTGTTCTTTATGGATTGAATTTGACCAACATCTGCATCATATGTAAAAGTCTTGTCTTTGGTAAAATGTCAGTTATTACAAATTAAAGTCATGTTAAATAGTGTATAATCTTCGATAATAAGGGTAAAGACCTTATTGAACTGTTCATTGGGTAGAACTTGTTTCTCTAAAAGATAATAAAGAACCAAGAGGTGCACTTGCCAAGAACAATCATGTTTTTTTATTTTCCTAAGTATAAGTGAATATATCTGATACACTATGATGCAAGCTGCTTTCATATTGACATTAGAAGAAGAAAAACAGTTCAAACAGTTGACAACAAGAAAATTGACATTGCTTTCATCCTATGGCAAAATTCAGTTCGTATCAATAAAACAGCAAATCTGTCTATTTAAAACAAATCAGTTTTTTACATATGATACGGATGTTGGACAAATTCAGGCCATAGAGTACAGGGGTGAAGAGAGGCTGGCATGTGAGCCAGTATAATGATAGAAATATTTTGAACATATTAGGCACACCGTTCATATTAAACCTGCTTTGTAATATTTCAAAAAAAGCCCCGAAGGAGAAGTTGACTAGAGAGGCAAGGTGAGGTGTGCAGGTACTGACAGCTTTCTGTCTGGTCTGTTTAGAACCAGAAAAACACACTTTTATGATTCTCATGTAGGTGTAAAAGATAAAAGATACAGGGCAGAAGATAGTGAGTATCGTGGCAATGAGTCCATAAATGCTATTGACTGCTGTGTCATAACAGGCCATTTTAACAATGGTGTAGTTGTCACAGTACACTTTGTTAATGAAGTTCCCACACAACTTTAAAGGGACACTCAGTGTTATTGGAACAATGCATACAATAGAACCATGTATCCATATTACAGCAATAATTACTGTGATCTTGTGATAGGTCATACGTGTTTTATATTGTAGAGGATAACAGATAGCAAGATATCTGTCATAAGACATGATGGCCAAGTTGAAAAACTCCACGCAAACATAAGAATACAAACAGAAAATCTGCAGGAAACAAAATGAAGCCGACACAGTGTGAATGTCAGAGAGGATCTGAACCAGAAGGAATGGAAACAACCCTGTACTTCCATAAAGTTCATTTACAAACAGGCTGCACAGGAAAAGGTACATCGGTTCATGTAAGCTTCTGTTCATACAGATAACAACAATGAGCAACACATTGGAACAAACTATTAACACGTATAAAGACATGACAATCGTGAAACACAAGTATTTTAAAGCACCAGTGTCAAAGTAGGCACCGAGTGTGAAATGTGAAACCTGAGTAGTGTTTATCATGATTCTCCAAACAGAAACATAATTCAGTGTAACTGTTGTTTCCTTCATTAAAGCCGTTATGGTGATTGCAAATATATAGACTAAATAGCAAACCACAGTTAATTTAACACATTGTGTGACTTTTCACCTTCTGTATTAGTCCTTCAACTGAGCTGCAAGTGCTGCTTCTTTTAACCTTCTCAAGTCAGAGGACGTGCACAGCAACACAATGCCCTAATGATCAGAGGACAACAAGGACAGAACCTCTCTGGAGGCCAGCCACAGAGACAAGCCAACAACATCAGGATCAACTGGAAGGGCAGCAGCCCCCTGCCACACCAACAGGTGGACTATCTGAGGGTTGTGCACAACCAGGGTTGGAATTTCGTCATTTTATGGGCAAGGCCATTTGGCCTTCACTTTAATTTTCTTTTTAGGGGCACCAAGGCCACATGAGAGGGCACAAAGGCCATTGAGTAAAATGAGATGGTTTTACCATTCAGATTAATACCATAACATCCTAATTCATAACAAAACATATTATATATATATAAAGATGCATGAGCACATACACGGGTAGGCAATGTTCACGATGTAGACTGTAATCAATAGGCAGTCCCTCTCATTATCGCTCAGCGTTCAACTCGGCCTGCTATCGAGCCGTTTTATGACTGAAAATACTGTTGATGTCTGTGTAGGACACAGGGGTCGGGCTTGGGCTTCAGACTCGTGATGTGAGCGCGACTAGAGCAAAACTGGACTATTACTTTTATGATAAAAAAATCAGCTGTGTACTTTCACTGCCCGCTCTGCCTGCTTGCTCAGCTCCACTCGGGTGGCTGTAATTAAGCCCACTACGCTGCCCACCCTGCGCATGACACATATAGGCTGCAGGTCACACTGTCAGAAACTGCACACAGGCGACCTTGCCGCGGGGAAGCTGCGGCGCGGTGTAACGGTGGTGCCGTTGACCGTCATGCAGGCGCTGGTTTGCCAGCCTTTGTTTTGGATGCTAGGGAACACAAACAACACTTTGTTTCCCCTTCCTTGATAGTAGAGTGGGCGACTGACACATCAAGCTACCCGAACTACAACCAGCGTCCTTGTTCCTCCAACAATTAAGGCCTCTGTTATGGGGATGACACATGGTGCTGAGGAATTGCACCATGGTGGCCTATATCAACAGGCAGTGTGCAGTCTGGTCACCTGCCATGTTAAGGGTGGTGGATAGGCTGCAGTTGTGAGCCTCAAAACAGCTGTTGAGCTGATGGTTCTCTACAGTCGTGGGTCAGGAAAGTGGAAGTGCCAACCCATGCAACACGCACTGCCTGCTATAGCACTGCAGGACGATCCACAGTGTTTTCCTAATGATGTCAATTGGAAGTATCGTTTGTGCCTGCACCACGAGGCGACATTATGCTACTAAACCAATGTTAGACAACAAAACATCTTAGTTTGCTTGAGGAAAACCTTCACAAAATGTAATTTAGGATTCACCTGTTGAGCTTGTACAACAACACAGTCTCACAACAGTTTGTGCTGAAATTGAATCTATTGGTTTGGTGCTGGGCAACAGGAAATTGTCTATTGTATTCATGTCAATTATTTTTCTGTCAGTCAGGATGACATAATACTATAACAAATGTTAGTTTTAGGCAACATCCCTCCCCCCACCAGAAGTAGTCTTTCTCAATATGTAACACTGCAACACTAGATCCGGACATTGCATCGTAGTGTGGATTTCTTAAATTCATGTTTCCACCATGAAAAAAGATCCTATAGATCCCTCAAAATAACTTTTTTGAGACCTGTGCCATGAGACCGGGTTGTGACTTCCAAACCACAACAACAGGTGATTAATAAAGTTTCATCATCATATAATTATTTGGTAAATGAGGTCAGAGTGTAGGTGTCCACCTCACTGAAAGGTTTTAAAAAAGCAGTGGGAGAGTTCCAGCTCAGTCATTTACATGTCATGAACTGCCTTGTGTAATGTCTAATCATGATAAACTCTACACAGGTTTCACATTTCATACTTGGTGCCTATTTTGACACCGGGCTGTTTAAATACTTATGTTTCCTGATTGTCATGTTCTTATATTGTTTCATAGTTTGTTCCAATGTGTTGCTCATTGTTGTTATCTGTATGAACAGAAGCTTACATGAACCTATGTACCTTTTCCTGTGCAGCCTGTTTGTAAATGAACTGTTTGGTAGTACAGGGTTGTTTCCATTGCTTCTGAGTCAGATCCTCTCTGACATTCACACTGTTTCTGCTCCATTTTGTTTCCTGCAGATTCATTGTTTGTACTCTTATGGTAATATAGAGTATTTAACGTTAGCCATCATGTCTTATGACAGATATCTTGCTATATGTTATCCTCTGCAATATAATATGCATATGCCGCCTAAAAGGGTTGCCACTCTTATTGCTCTCACATGGTTATATAGTCTTGCTGAAGTTGCTGTGTTGGTATCATTGGGCATCTCTTTACAGCTCTGTGGGAACTTCATTAACAAAGTGTATTGTGACAATTATTTAATTGTCAAGCTGGCATGCTCTGACACCACGGGAAATAACATTTATGGCGTACTTTACATGTTTACCACAATACTTGGTCTTATCATTTTGATCTTTTACACTTACATTAAGATCTTCAAAGTGTGTTTTTCTGGCTCTAAACAGACCAGACACAAAGCTGTCAGTACCTGCGCACCTCACCTTGCCTCCCTGCTCAACTTCTCCTTTGGAATTTTCTTTGAAATAACGCAGAGCAGGTTTAATATGAGCAGTCTGTCAAACAAGTTACGTGTCTTTTTATCATTATACTGGCTCACATGTCAGCCACTCTTCAATCCTGTTCTTTATGGATTGAATTTAACCAAAATCCGCATCATATGTAAAAGTCTTGTCTTTGGTAAAATGTGAGTTATTACTATTTAAAGTCATGTTATATAGTGTACTATCTTCAATAATAAGGGTAAAGTTTATTTCACTAACAAAACAGAAATTATCGGACAGTCAGGAACATAACTAAAAAGGTAAACAACTAACTTAAGGTATACCTTAATCCTTGTGCCCTGTTAAAAAAAAGTTGCGTTGATAGTGTAAACTACAAGATTTGTTTTTTGAACTTTAAACTGCAATAAAATGATGAAAGATCAATATTTTTCACAAACAAATGTTTTTCATTGTTTTCATGAAAGGGTTCTTGTTTCATTTATATCATGATTTAATTAATCACAATAAAAATTAACTGTTTAGATGCCAGTTTTGATCATCTACCACTAACCACATTGCTTATTGGTATGGATTTTAAGTCATATAACAGAATGTGCTCCTGGAAATAATCACCTACTCAACCTTTAATGCTACTTCACTAGCTTCTGTGTACATTTCAAAAAGGTCCTTCCTTCCCTGCAGGCCAGATCAGATACAAAGTCTGTTTTTGCTGCACCTGGTAAAAAAACAAAAAAAACAAGGGGTTGTGGTCCCCATGAGGGGATTTCTTGTTCAGTACCAGCAACTTTGCAATGATATTGTTTTACTGCTGAGAGACACAAAATCAAAATCATGTCCATGTACATGTATGAAAGCAAAATAGTTATTCATTAAGTGACGATTTCACGACCTGCCACAAGACTGGGTTGGTTTGCATGAGATTATTTTCCCTGATAATCAGGAATCTGAAATAATGTAAAGTTCTGTCATAATGACATCACTCTGCTGCTGTGGGCGTCTCCTCTCTGAAAAGTTTAAAAAGAAACAGAAGCAGGCTGCGGGCTCAGTTAACAGGGCGCAGATGATTTCACACAATGCCATTAACTATAACCTGAGTTTTACGTTGATACCGATCAGAAAATGATAGCTTTATTATTGAATTTGTTTCACACTGTTTGTTTTAATGCTGCAGATGGTTCAGAATATGTTGTCTAAAACCTTTTAAAATCTATATCAAAGAGGTAAAATAGTCATTACAAATGGTTTATTCTATGCAAAGTGTAATTATTCAGTGAATCACCAGGTGGATCATGATGATGAACTCTACAACGTTTTCATATTTCACACTTTCACCTTACTTTGACATTGGGCTTTTTAAATACTTCTCTTTCATGTGCATCATGTCTTTATACATGTTAATAGTTTCTTCCAATGTGTTGCTCATTGTTGTTATCTGTATGAACAGAAGCTTACATGAACCGATGTACCTTTTCCTGTGCAGCCTGTTTGTAAATGAACTGTATGGGAGTACAGGGTTGTTTCCATTCCTTTTAGTTCGGGTCCTCTCTGACATTCACACTGTGTCGGCTCCATTTTGTTTCCTGCAGATTTTCTGTGTTTATACTTATGCAAATGTAGAGATTTGTAATTTAGCTGTCATGTCTTATGACAGATATGTTGCTATATGTTGGCCTATGAAGTATAACATGCATATGACCTACAACAGGACTGCCATGCTCATTGCTCTAACATGGTTATATCCTTTCCTTGCCATCTGTGTTTTGATATCATTAAGTGCCTCTTTACAGCTGTGTGGGAACATCATTAACAAAGTGTACTGTGACAACTACTCAATCGTCAAACTGGCCTGTTATGACACAACAGTCAATAACAGCTATGGAATGATTTACACAGCTGTAACTCTCTGTGTTGTCATTTTAATTATTTACTCTTATATACAGATATTTCACGTGTGTTTTACTGGTTCTCCACAGACCAGACAGAAAGCTGTCAGTACCTGCACACCTCACCTTACTTCTCTGCTCAACTTCTCTTTTGGTGCGTTCTTTGAAATAATTCAGAGCAGGTTTAATATGAGATATGTTCCTAATATGTGGCGTGTCTTTTTATCATTATACTGGCTGACATGCCAACCGCTCTTCAATCCTGTAGTGTATGGACTGAATTTAACCAAAATACGTATCATGTGTAAAAGTCTTCTCTTTGCTCAAATGTAAACTATTATGTCCTATTTCCTCAAATTCTGTAACATGAAAATAACTGAATGATTGAAATTTGTAACAATGGAAGCGTCAAGAACTGTCTATGCATCTCTTAAATATGAATATTACATCTTCTGAAAGTAAAAAAACTGGTGTGAATCATTTGATCATCTTAAAGTTTTGTCAGGGATGTACTTTGATTGAAGGAGGTATGGGCCCAAATGCAGTTAAAAAAATAGGTTTATTTAAATAATAAGCTAACAAAAAAAACTCAGGGAGACCACAGGCGCAAAAACCCTACACAAAAACTAACCAAAAACATCCAAAAACTCAGGGACACCACAAGGGCAAAAACACTATAAAAAAACAAAGAACAAAATAATCCAAACTGTAGACAAAACTCACAAACAATAATCCAGACAAAGACCAAGACATAGGCAGGACAGATCAGGTGGTGGACAAACATCCGGGATAAAACAGACAACCAAGCAAAGACAGAACGGAAACGCAAAGACTAAATACACCAGGGCTGATTAGGTCGAGGACAGACAGGTGTGGAAACCTGGAGCCCAGCTGACATTGGGTGAAGACAGGGTACACACAGGTATCCAATTTATCGCAGGGCTGACATGTAGAGACAGACAACCTTTCAAGCTCACATTCACATCTACGGGCAATTTAGAGTAATCAATTAACCCACCCCCATCCTGCATGTCTTTGGACTGTGGGAGGAAGCTGGAGAACCCTGGGGGAACCCATGCTTACATAAAGTAGAACATGCAAACTCTGCATAGAAGAAGCCTGAACCGGGACTCAAACCTCTTGCTGTGAGGTGACAGTGCTAACCACCGTGCAGCCCATCTCTAAATCCCCCCCCACCAGTCCAGTCGGAGGCCCGTCCATCACCTGTACAGTCGGAGGCCCATCCGTCACCTGTCCAGTCGGAGGCCCGTCCGTCATCTGTCCAGTTGGAGGCCCGTCTGTCATCTGTCCAGTCGGAGGCCAGTCCGTCACCTGTCCAGTCGGAGGCCCGTCCGTCACCTGTCCAGACGGGGGGGGGGGGGGGGCACGCGTAACGGAAACTTAGCCTCTCGGACCAAAACATCTCCCTCTCTCTCTCCTGTTTTTTATAATATCGGCATTGTTATTATTATGATACGCAGGCACAGCGCGTGATGCGCGTGGTGGGAGCGGCGGCGCTGCTTCTGTCATCGGGTTGTCAAGTGACGGAACTTGCACTGAACCTCCCCTAACGCATTAAAGGTGAGGAGAGGAGCTCATTTGATTGGTGAAGATCTGAATCGGCTGTATTAATCCCAGTCCACGCCTCGTCTCCTCCTCGTCTCCCACTCACGCCTTCTTCTCCTCCCTCTTTCCCACTTGCGCGGGTGGGCGAGACTGGAGGTGTGCCTGCGCGAGCCTGCGCGGTGCACGACTACGCCTGGTCTACGAAACTAGGGCCCAATAAGTAATTGCATGGTCTAAAACAGTCCGGGCGTAACTGGAATATGTTACTGCATGATCACCTTACAGAGAATGGTTTCGTACAAAATGATACTGATCATTGTGTCTACACCAGAGAATCTGAAAATGATAAAGTGATTCTGTTAGTATGGGTGGATGACTTAATCATAGCGGCAAGTAACAACACCCTACTATGTGAAGGAAATCTTAAAGAGAAGGTTTAAGATGAAAGATATGGGTCCACTTAAACACTTCCTGGCGATTGACTTCAGACAGAGTGAGGGGGAGATCAAAATGACTCAAAAGAGACACATTGAAAAGATGTTAACAAAATTTGGAATGTCTGAATGCAAACCGAGATCCACCCCATGTGAGCAGAAGTTAAACTTTGACACTGAGGGTGAAGTTATTGACTCATCAGGATATAGAGAGGTAGTAGGTAGCTTGATATACATCATGACATGTACCAGACCTGACCTGAGCTGGGTTGTTAGTAAACTATCACAACACCTAGCAGCACCAAAGCAACAGCATTGGGCTACAGCAAAACACCTACTGAGGTATTTAAAGGGTACTGTAGATCAAGAACTACGCTACCAGAAACATGAGGAAACCCTACAGCTTGAGGGATACAGTGATGCTAATTGGGCAGCCGACAAAAACGATAGGAGGAGCACAACTGGATACTGTTTCAGCTTAACTGGGAATGGTCCAGTTATATCGTGGAAGAGTAGGAAACAGCCAACTGTGGCACTATCCACCTGCGAAGCTGAGTATATGGCGCTGGCAGCCACTACTCAAGAGAGTATGTACCTTGTACAACTACTTAAAGGAATGGATAGTAGTAATCAGCATTCACCAGTCAAGATTTATGAGGACAACCAGGGGGCGATAGCTTTGTCTAAGAACCCAGTATGCAGACAGAGAAGCAAACACATTGATATAAAATATCAGAAGGGAAGGGTCTTTAGAATACTGCCCTACTGCAAACATGGTTGCTGATGTCCTTATCAAGCCAGTGACAAAGGCTAAGTTTGAGAGGTTCAAGGGGTATTTGTTTGGAGAGTAATGTGAACTGGCAGATGTAAATGCTAGACATACGTTTTTAGAACACTGCCAGGATACAAAATGTTTTGTTTTTGAGTTATGTATTTTTGGTTTTGTTTACCACTATAGAGAGCTGTAAACATGTCTTTGAGTGGGAGTGTTAAGCATATGTGATAATATGTGTCAACAAAGTCATGTTAAATGTCCTACACAGTGATGTACGCGTGTGTGCCTGCGTGCACTATGATGTTATTGTGAGCATGCGCAGAATAAACGGTCAGTGAGTTCCCGGACCAAAGAGACGATGGCTGTCTGAGTTTTTCTCCCGTGAATATTAATGCTAGCTAACCACTTTGAGGACTGTAACAACGATAAACTGCTGCGGAAATGTCCAACGCTACACTGGTAAAAAAAAACTAACAAGGGGTTGTGGTCCCCAATGAGGGGATTTCTTGTTCAGTAACTTTGCAATGATATTGTTTTATCAACAGGCAGTGTGCAGTCTGGTCACCTGCCATGTTGAGGGGGGTGGATAGGCTGTAGTTGTGAGCCTCAAAACAGCTGTTGAGCTGATGGTTCTCTACAGTCGTGGGTCAGGAAAGTGGGAGTGGATCTGTTTGCCAACCCATGCAACACGCACTGCCTGCTATAGCACTGCAGGACGATCCACAATGTTTTCCTAATGATGTCAATTGGAAGTATCGTTTGTGCCTGCACCACGAGGCGACATTATGCTACTAAACCAATGTAAGAAACAAAACCTCTTAGTTTGCTTGAGGAAAACCTTCACAAAATGTAATTTAGGATTTACCTGTTGAGCTTGTACAACAACACAGTCTCACAACAGTTTGTGCTGAAATTGAATCTATTGGTTTGGTGCTGGGCAACAGGAAATTGTCCATTGTATTCATGTCAATTATTTTTCTGTCAGGATGACATAATACTATAACAAATGTTAGTTTTAGGCAACATCCCTCCTCCCACCAGAAGTAGTCTTTCTCAATATGTGTCACGGCCCTGCTGGCCTTAACCTTTCATCCCTGCAGGAGGTGCTGGTGACGGTGATGAGGCTGATTGGGTGCACCTGGGCTCAGTCCTGTAGGAGGCTTTAAAACCCCGGCCCAGCTCAGTGCTCTCGCGCTTCGCCCTGCCTGCTGATGCACATTTTGGTTTGCTGTCTTTTGGTTTTACATCCATCATGACATCCACACACCGCAGCCACTCACCCACATTTACACTACTGATTATACAGATGAACACACCTCATCTTTTGTCTATGTTAAAAACTTAAACTCTTGTGTTAATAAATTATTTCATTTATTGGCACTCTTGCGTTCCGTTGTTGCTTTTGTCACTGCTTTTTGAGCCAGGCTGTGACAATATGTAACACTGCAACACTAGATCAGGACATTGCATCGTAGTGTGGATTTGTTAAATTCATGTTTCCACCATGAAAAATGATCCTATAGATCCCTCAAAAGAACTTTTTTGAGACTTGTGTCATGAGACCGGGTTGTGACTTCCGAACAACAACAACAGGTGATTAAGAAAGTTTCATCATCATATCATTATCTGGTAAATGAGGTCAGAGTGTAGGTGTCCACCTCACTGAAAGATTTAAAAATAAAAAAAAAAAGCAGTGGAAGAGTTCCAGCTCAGTCATTTACATGTCATGAACTGCCTTGTGTAATGTCTAATCATGATAAACTCTACACAGGTTTCACATTTCATTCTTGGTGCCTATTTTGACACCGGGCTGTTTAAATACTTATGTTTCCTGATTGTCATGTTCTTATATTGTTTCATAGTTTGTTCCAATGTGTTGCTCATTGTTATTATCTGTATGAACAGAAGCTTACATGAACCGATGTACCTTTTCCTGTGCAGCCTGTTTGTAAATGAACTGTTTGGTAGTACAGGGTTGTTTCCATTGCTTCTGAGTCAGATCCTCTCTGACATTCACACTGTTTCTGCTCCATTTTGTTTCCTGCAGATTCATTGTTTGTACTCTTATGGTAATAGAGAGTATTTAACGTTAGCCATCATGTCTTATGACAGATATCTTGCTATATGTTATCCTCTGCAATATAATATGCATATGCCGCCTAAAAGGGTTGCCACTCTTATTGCTCTGACATGGTTATTTAGTCTTGTTGAAGTTTCTGTGTCGGTATCATTGGGCATCTCTTTACAGCTCTGTGGGAACTTCATTAACAAAGTGTATTGTGACAGTTATTCAATTGTCAAGCTGGCATGCTCTGACACCACGGGAAATAACATTTATGGCATACTTTACATGTTTACCACAATACTTGGTCTTATAATTTTGATCTTTTACACTTACATTAAGATCTTCAAAGTGTGTTTTTCTGGCTCTAAACAGACCAGACACAAAGCTGTCAGTACCTGCGCACCTCACCTTGCCTCCCTGCTCAACTTCTCCTTTGGTGCGTTCTTTGAAATAATTCAGAGCAGGTTTAATATGAGACATGTTCCTAATATGTGGCGTGTCTTTTTATCATTATACTGGCTGACATGCCAACCGCTCTTCAATCCTGTAGTGTATGGACTGAATTTAACCAAAATACGTATCATGTGTAAAAGTCTTCTCTTTGCTCAAATGTAAACTATTATCTCCTATTTCCTCAAATTCTGTAACATGAAAATAACTGAATGATTGAAATTTACATTGTAACAATGGAAGTGTCAAGAACTGTTTATGCATCTCTTAAAGTGGTGGTTCGGAGTGAAATGGACCCTAGGTAATTTCCACCAAGACATCCAGCCAAACACCCCCTCTGAAGCATTTTTAGTGATGGTCAGCAGTGGTCAAGATAGGGCGATCAGCCGAACGGCTTTGTAATAGCGCGATGGTACTTACAGTATATGTCGTAAATTTCCCCACTAATAATGCATGGAATGTTACCAACCTTCTGCAGTAGTACACATAGGGTCTGTACTCACAAAACGATGCATTTTAAAGTTTGTAAGTACATCAGGAGTGTATTTAAATGAACACTTGCCTGATAGCTTCTACTGCTAAAGCTACGCTGTTTGCGTAGACCGTGTTTACACAGCTTCTTCTTCGTTGGTGTTTAATGGCAGTCGGCGTATACCCAGCTGTTTCCGTGACGCGAGTTTCACGCTAGCGTATGAAAAAGTTTCGCCGATTTTTTATAAATGCTTGTCGACCTGATAATATAAGCATTTATAAAAAAAATCGAAATCGAAATCTTTTCATACTCTCTGCTGAAAAATGCTTCCGAGGGGGTGTTTGGCTGGATGTCTTGGTGGAAATTACCTAGGGTCCATTTCACTCCGAACCATCACTTTAAATATGAATATTACATCTTCTGAAAGTAAAAAAACTGGTGTGAATCATTTGATCATCTTAAAGTTTTGTCAGGGATGTACTTTGATTAAAGGAGGTATGGGCCCAAATGAAGTTAAAAAAAGAGGTTTATTTAAATAATAAGCTAACAAAAAAAACTCAGGGGCGCAAAAACCCTATACAAAAACTAACCAAAAACATCCAAAAACTCAGGGACACCACAAGGGCAAAAACACTATAAAAAAAACAAAGAACAAAATAATCCAAACTATAGACAAAACTCACAAACAATAATCCAGACAAAGACCAAGACATAGGCAGGACAGATCAGGTGGTGGACAAACATCCGGGATAAAACAGACAACCAAGCAAAGACAGAACGGAAACACAAAGACTAAATACACCAGAGGGGTATTCCACCAAACTCGCTAATTAAAGCGGCGCTTACGCCTGGTTAGAACTATTGCCAACTTCCACTTGCGGCTAAACCCATTCCATTAACGCATTTCAGCTTGTTGAGGCTTATTCAAGTCAGGTTAAAGTTGTCTTGTGTTACGCCGTTCACGGGATATGAAGCCAGACCAGAACCGTGAATGTCGAATCATCGAGAAAATGACAGAAAAGACCAGAGCAAAAAATATTGATGGAACTGTACGAGGAGTACAAACCCATCATAACCAATAAAGGGAATACTGTAGTAATAAATAAAAATCGCGAGGCTGCTTGGGCAAGAATTGCCGAGCGATTTAATACGGAAGTACCGTTAAGAGTAACATGTTCTAATATAACACTGACTACAATTTCTCTAACGTGAGGATAGTGTAGAGGTAATGCGCTGGCTTTACACGTGGCCGGCCACGGTTCAATTCCCGGCTATGGAACATTGTAAAACATCTTTCTTTAGATAGGCCTAGTAAATGCATCTACATTGACCAACTCATTTATCTCAACAATTCAATGAACACATTCAATGAACCTATTAATTAACTCATCTGAAAGGAATTTATGTGGCTGAAAATTGCATGCAGCAATGCCTTTGTCATTGGGATCTATAACATGCTATTAATAATAACATCTTTATGTCTATCATGTTTTTGCAAGTTATATATGGGTTCTGAGGAAATTGTATGACATATTTATCATAGTTAAGGTAAAATGTTGGTCTAATTCTCTGATCTAAAGACAATTATACCGGCAAAAAAAAAAGAAAACACACTTATCTCATGTGTTTTCTTTTTTTTTTTGCCTGTATAATGAGTTCTCGCCGGGATGTGAACCTGCGATGCGCACATCCGAGGGCAGGTGCATCACCACTCACCCAACTGGGGGCTTTAAGTTATGATATGGCCAGTCGGTGTTAAACAAAATAAACAATTTATTCATATATTTTTAATTGCAAGCATGTATTTTTAGACGCTTGATGAAAATATAGCCTGTTTGTACTTCATATATGTAATTTTGGTCATTTTTGGTCTTTCACGTGACGAAATCACGAGGACTAGGCTTGGCGGAACCTTCTGCTGGTACAGTTGTTTCCGACAGACGGACTTCTCTGAAACCCCCGCTAAAGTAAGCCTGATGGTTAGCCTGCCCCGGGGCAGGCTAGTTTGGTCGGATAAATTCCCATGGTTACTTAGCGGAGAGTGCCTCAAGTCACGTTGATGGAACGCAACTCTCGCTAAGGAGGCTTATCGAAATTAGCCCGGCTTTGCGCTTAGCTAGTTTGATGGAATACCCCTCTGGGCTGATTAGGTCGAGGACAGACAGGTGTGGAAACACCTGCCCAGCTGACATTGGGTGAAGGCAGGGTACACACAGGTATCCAATTTATCGCAGGGCTGACATGTAGAGACAGACAACCTTTCAAGCTCACATTCACATCTACGGGCAATTTAGAGTAATCAATTAACCCACCCCCATCCTGCATGTCTTTGGACTGTGGGAGGAAGCCGGAGAACCCTGGGGGAACCTATGCTTACACAAAGTAGAACCTGCAAACTCTGCATAGAAGAAGCCCGAACCGGGACTCAAACCTCTTGCTGTGAGGTGACAGTGCTAACCACCGTGCAGCCCATCTCTAAATCCCCCCCCACCAGTCCAGTCAGAGGCCCGTCCATCACCTGTACAGTCAGAGGCCCGTCTGTCACCTGTCCAGTCGGAGGCCCGTCCGTCATCTGTCCAGTCGGAGGCCCGTCCGTCATCTGTCCAGTTGGAGGCCCGTCCGTCACCTGTCCAGTCGGAGGCCCGTCCGTCACCTGTCCAGTCGGAGGCCCGTCCGTCACCTGTCCAGACGGGGGGGGGGGGGGGGGGGGGGGCACGCGTAACGGAAACTCAGCCTCTCGGACCAAAACATCTCCCTCTCTCTCTCCTGTTTTTTATAATATCGGCATTGTTATTATTATGATACGCAGGCACAGCGTGTGATGCGCGTAGTGGGAGCGGCGGCGCTGCTTCTGTCATCGGGTTGTCAAGTGACGGAACTTGCACTGAACCTCCCCTAACGCATTACAGGTGAGGAGAGGAGCTCATTTGATTGGTGAAGATCTGAATCGGCTGTATTAATCCCAGTCCACGCCTCGTCTCCTCCTCGTCTCCCACTCACGCCTTCTTCGCCTCCCTCTTTCCCACTTGCTCGGGTGGGCGAAACTGGAGGTGTGCCTGCGCGAGCCTGCGCGGTGCACGAAACTTGCAAAGTCCAGGCGGACACACCCCGTCGGCGTGGAGCAAGTGCGCTGCGCGCTGAATACGCCTGGTCTACGAAACTAGGGCCCAATAAGTCATTGTATGGTCTAAAACAGTCCGGGCGTAACTGGAATATGTTACTGCATGATCACCTTACAGATGAATAAAGTTTCATCATCATATAATTATCTGGTAAATGAGGTCAGAGTGTAGGTGTCCACTTCAATGAAGGGTTTAAAAAAAGCAGTGGGAGAGTTCCAGCTCAGTCATTTACATGTCATGAACTGCCTTGTGTAATGTCTAATCATGATAAACTCTACACGGGTTTCACATTTCATTCTTGGTGCCTATTTTGACACCGGGCTGTTTAAATACTTATGTTTCCTGATTGTCATGTTCTTATATTGTTTCATAGTTTGTTCCAATGTGTTGCTCATTGTTGTTATCTGTATGAACAGAAGCTTACATGAACCTATGTACCTTTTCCTGTGTAGCCTGTTTGTAAATGAACTGTTTGGTAGTACAGGGTTGTTTCCATTGCTTCTGAGTCAGATCCTCTCTGACATTCACACTGTTTCTGCTCCATTTTGTTTCCTGCAGATTCATTGTTTGTACTCTTATGGTAATATAGAGTATTTAACGTTAGCCATCATGTCTTATGACAGATATCTTGCTATATGTTATCCTCTGCAATATAATATGCATATGCCGCCTAAAAGGGTTGCCACTCTTATTGCTCTCACATGGTTATATAGTCTTGCTGAAGTTGCTGTGTTGGTATCATTGGGCATCTCTTTACAGCTCTGTGGGAACTTCATTAACAAAGTGTATTGTGACAATTATTTAATTGTCAAGCTGGCATGCCCTGACACCACGGG
Organism: Eutrigla gurnardus; assembly: GCF_963514095.1. Classification (NCBI taxonomy): domain Eukaryota; kingdom Metazoa; phylum Chordata; class Actinopteri; order Perciformes; family Triglidae; genus Eutrigla; species Eutrigla gurnardus. Next base: position 22,708,064 of record NC_139924.1, on the reverse strand, counting down.
AAATAACATTTATGGCATACTTTACATGTTTACCACAATACTTGGTCTTATCATTTTGATCTTTTACACTTACATTAAGATCTTCAAAGTGTGTTTTTCTGGCTCTAAACAGACCAGACATAAAGCTGTCAGTACCTGCGCACCTCACCTTGCCTCCCTGCTCAACTTCTCCTTTGGAATTTTTTTTTTGAAATAACGCAGAGCAGGTTTAATATGAGCAGTCTGTCAAACAAGTTACGTGTCTTTTTATCAATATACTGACTCATATGTCAGCCACTCTTCAATCCTGTTCTTTATGGATTGAATTTAACCAAAATCCGCATCATATGTAAAAGTCTTGTCTTTGGTAAAATGTGAGTTATTACTATTTAAAGTCATGTTATATAGTGTACTATCTTCAATAATAAGGGTAAAGTTTATTTCACTAACAAAACAGAAATTATCGGAGAGTCAGGAACATAACTAAAAAGGTAAACAACTAACTTAAGGTATACCTTTATCCTTGTGCCCTGTTAAAAAAAGTTGCGTTGATAGTGTAAACTACAAGATTTGTTTTTTGAACTTTAAACTGCAATAAAATTATGAAAGATCAATATTTTTCCCAAACAAATGTTTTTCATTGTTTTCATGAAAGGGTTCTTGTTTCATTTATATCATGATTTAATTCATCACAATAAAAATGTACTGTTTAGATGCCAGTTTTTATCATATACCACTAATCACATTGCTTATTGGTATGGATTTTAAGTCATATAACAGAATGCGCTCCTGGAAATAATCACCTACTCAACCTTCAATGCAACTTCTCTAGCTTCTGTGTACATTTCAAAAAGGTCCTTCCTTCCCTGCAGGCCAGATCAGATACAAAGTCTGTTTTTGCTGCACCTGGTAAAAAACAAACAAGGGGTTGTGGTCCCCAATGAGGGGATTTCTTGTTCAGTAACTTTGCAATGATATTGTTTTATCAACAGGCAGTGTGCAGTCTGGTCACCTGCCATGTTAAGGGTGGTGGATAGGCTGTAGTTGTGAGCCTCAAAACAGCTGTTGAGCTGATGGTTCTCTACAGTCGTGGGTCAGGAAAGTGGAAGTGGATCTGTTTGCCAACCCATGCAACACGCACTGCCTGCTATAGCACTGCAGGACGATCCACAATGTTTTCCTAATGATGTCAATTGGAAGTATCGTTTGTGTCTGCACCACGAGGCGACATTATGCTACTAAACCAATGTTAGACAACAAAACATCTTAGTTTGCCTGAGGAAAACCTTCACAAAATGTAATTTAGGATTTACCTGTTGAGCTTGTACAACAACACAGTCGCACAACAGTTTGTGCTGAAATTGAATCTATTGGTTTGGTGCTGGGCAACAGGAAATTGTCCATTGTATTCATGTCAATTATTTTTCTGTCAGGATGACATAATACTATAACAAATGTTAGTTTTAGGCAACATCCCTCCCCCCACCAGAAGTAGTCTTTCGCAATATGCAACACTGCAACACTAGATCAGGACATTGCATCGTAGTGTGGATTTGTTAAATTCATGTTTCCACCATGAAAAAAGATCCTATAGATCCCCCAAAATAACTTTTTGAGACCTGTGCCATGAGACCGGGTTGTGACTTCCGAACCATAACAACAGGTTAATAATAAAGTTTCATCATCATATCATTATCTGGTAAATGAGGTCAGAGTGTAGGTGTCCACCTCACTGAAAGGTTTTAAAAAAGCAGTGGGAGAGTTCCAGCTCAGTCATTTACATGACCTTGTGTAATGTCAAATCATGATAAACTCTACGCAGGTTTCACATTTCATACTTGGTGCCTATTTTGACACCGGGCTGTTTAAATACTTATGTTTCCTGATTGTCATGTTCTTATATTGTTTCATAGTTTGTTCCAATGTGTTGCTCATTGTTGTTATCTGTATGAACAGAAGCTTACATGAACCTATGTACCTTTTCCTGTGCAGCCTGTTTGTAAATGAACTGTTTGGTAGTACAGGGTTGTTTCCATTGCTTCTGAGTCAGATCCTCTCTGACATTCACACTGTTTCTGCTCCATTTTGTTTCCTGCAGATTCTTTGTTTGTACTCTTATGGTAATATAGAGTATTTAACGTTAGCCATCATGTCTTATGACAGATATCTTGCTATATGTTATCCTCTGCAATATAATATGCATATGCCGCCTAAAAGGGTTGCCACTCTTATTGCTCTGACATGGTTATTTAGTCTTGCTGAAGTTGCTGTGTTGGTATCATTGGGCATCTCTTTACAGCTCTGTGGGAACTTCATTAACAAAGTGTATTGTGACAATTATTTAATTGTCAAGCTGGGATGCTCTGACACCACGGGAAATAACATTTATGGCATACTTTACATGTTTACCACAATACTTGGTCTTATCATTTTGATCTTTTACACTTACATTAAGATCTTCAAAGTGTGTTTTTCTGGCTCTAAACAGACCAGACATAAAGCTGTCAGTACCTGCGCACCTCACCTTGCCTCCCTGCTCAACTTCTCCTTTGGAATTTTCTTTGAAATAATGCAGAGCAGGTTTAATATGAGCAGTCTGTCAAACAAGTTACGTGTCTTTTTATCATTATACTGGCTCATATGTCAGCCACTCTTCAATCCTGTTCTTTATGGATTGAATTTAACCAAAATCCGCATCATATGTAAAAGTCTTGTCTTTGGTCAAATGTAAGTTATCACTATTTAAAGTCATGTTATATAGTGTACTTCATTATTATTATCTTCAATAATAAGGGTAAAGTTTATTTCACTAACAAAACAGAAATTATCGGACAGTCAGGAACATAACTAAAAAGGTAAACAACTAACTTAAGGTATACCTTAATCCTTGTGCCCTGTTACTAAAGTTACGTTGATACTGTAAACTACAAGATTTGTTTTTTTAACTTTAAACTGCAATAAAATTATGAAAGATCAATATTTTTCCCAAACAAATGTTTTTCATTGTTTTCATGAAAGGGTTCTTGTTTCATTTATATCATGATTTAATTAATCACAATAAAAATGAACTGTTTAGATGCCAGTTTCGATCATCTACCACTAACCACATTGCTTATTGGTATGGATTTTAAGTCATATAACAGAATGTGCTCCTGGAAATAATCACCTACTCAACCTTTAATGCTAATTCACTAGCTTCTCTGTACATTTCAAAAAGGTCCTTCCTTCCCTGCAGGCCAGATCAGATACAAAGTCTGTTTTTGCTGCACCTGGTAAAAAAACAAAAAAAAACAAGGGGTTGTGGTCCCCAATGAGGGGATTTCTTGTTCAGTACCAGCAACTTTGCAATGATATTGTTTTAGTGCTGGGAGACACAAAATCAAAATCATGTCCGTGTACATGTATGAAAGCAAAATATTTATTCATTTAGTGGCGATTTCACGACCTGCCACAAGACTGGGTTGTTTTTCATGAGATTATTTTTTCTGATAATCAAGAATCTGAAATAATGTAAAGTTCTGTCATAATGACATCACTCTGCTGCTGTGGGCGTCTCCTCTCTGAAAAGTTTAAAAAGAAACAGAAGCAGGCTGCGGGCTCAGTTAACAGGGAGCAGATGATTTCACACAATGCCATTAACTATAACCTGAGTTTTACGTTGATACCGATCAGAAAATGATAGCTTTATTATTGAATTTGTTTCACACTGTTTGTTTTAATGCTGCAGATGGTTCAGAATATGTTGTCTAAAACCTTTTAAAATCTATATCAAAGAGGTAAAATAGTCATTACAAATGGTTTATTCTATGCAAAGTGTAATTATTCAGTGAATCACCAGGTGGATCATGATGATGAACTCTACAACGTTTTCATATTTCACACTTTCACCTTACTTTGACATTGGGCTTTTTAAATACTTCTCTTTCATGTGCATCATGTCTTTATACATGTTAATAGTTTCTTCCAATGTGTTGCTCATTGTTGTTATCTGTATGAACAGAAGCTTACATGAACCTATGTACCTTTTCCTGTGCAGCCTGTTTGTAAATGAACTATATGGAAGTACAGGGTTGTTTCCATTCCTTTTAGTTCGGGTCCTCTCTGACATTCACAATGTGTCGGCTCCATTTTGTTTCCTGCAGATTTTCTGTGTTTATACTTATGCAAATGTAGAGATTTGTAATTTAGCTGTCATGTCTTATGACAGATATGTTGCTATATGTTGGCCTCTGAAGTATAACATGCATATGACCTACAACAGGACTGCCATGCTCATTGCTCTAACATGGTTATATCCTTTCCTTTCCATCTGTGTTTTGATATCATTAAGTGCCTCTTTACAGCTGTGTGGGAACATCATTAACAAAGTGTACTGTGACAACTACTCAATCGTCAAACTGGCCTGTTATGACACAACAGTCAATAACAGCTATGGAATGATTTACACAGCTGTAACTCTCTGTGTTGTCATTTTAATTATTTACTCTTATATACAGATATTTCACGTGTGTTTTACTGGTTCTCCACAGACCAGACAGAAAGCTGTCAGTACCTGCACACCTCACCTTACTTCTCTGCTCAACTTCTCTTTTGGTGCGTTCTTTGAAATAATTCAGAGCAGGTTTAATATGAGATATGTTCCTAATATGTGGCGTGTCTTTTTATCATTATACTGGCTGACATGCCAACCGCTCTTCAATCCTGTAGTGTATGGACTGAATTTAACCAAAATACGTATCATGTGTAAAAGTCTTCTCTTTGCTCAAATGTAAACTATTATGTCCTATTTCCTCAAATTCTGTAACATGAAAATAACTGAATGATTGAAATTTGTAACAATGGAAGCGTCAAGAACTGTCTATGCATCTCTTAAATATGAATATTACATCTTCTGAAAGTAAAAAAACTGGTGTGAATTATTTGATCATCTTAAAGTTTTGTCAGGGATGTACTTTGATTGAAGGAGGTATGGGCCCAAATGCAGTTAAAAAAAGAGGTTTATTTAAATAATAAGCTAACAAAAAAAACTCAGGGAGACCACAGGCGCAAAAACCCTATACAAAAACTAACCAAAAACATCCAAAAACTCAGGGACACCACAAGGGCAAAAACACTATAAAAAAACAAAGAACAAAATAATCCAAACTGTAGACAAAACTCACAAACAATAATCCAGACAAAGACCAAGACATGGGTTGGACAGATCAGGTGGTGGACAAACATCTGGGATAAAACAGACAACCAAGCAAAGACAGAACGGAAACGCAAAGACTAAATACACCAGGGCTGATTAGGTCGAGGACAGACAGGTGTGGAAACCTGGAGCCCAGCTGACATTGGGTGAAGGCAGGGTACACACAGGTATCCAATTTATCGCAGGGCTGACATGTAGAGACAGACAAACTTTCAAGCTCACATTCACATCTACGGGCAATTTAGAGTAATCAATTAACCCACCCCCATCCTGCATGTCTTTGGACTGTGGGAGGAAGCTGGAGAACCCTGGGGGAACCCATGCTTACATAAAGTAGAACATGCAAACTCTGCATAGAAGAAGCCTGAACCGGGACTCAAACCTCTTGCTGTGAGGTGACAGTGCTAACCGCCGTGCAGCCCATCTCTAAATCCCCCCCCCACCAGTCCAGTCGGAGGCCCATCCGTCACCTGTCCAGTCGGAGGCCCGTCCGTCACCTGTCCAGTCGGAGGCCCGTCCGTCACCTGTCCAGTCGGAGGCCCGTCCGTCATCTGTCCAGTCGGAGGCCCGTCCGTCACCTGTCCAGTCGGAGGCCCGTCCATCACCTGTACAGTCGGAGGCCCATCCGTCACCTGTCCAGTCGGAGGCCCGTCCGTCATCTGTCCAGTTGGAGGCCCGTCTGTCATCTGTCCAGTCGGAGGCCCGTCCGTCACCTGTCCAGTCGGAGGCCCGTCCATCACCTGTCCAGACGGGGGGGGGGGGCACGCGTAACGGAAACTCAGCCTCTCGGACCAAAACATCTCCCTCTCTCTCTCCTGTTTTTTTATAATATCGGCATTGTTATTATTATGATACGCAGGCACAGCGTGTGATGCGCGTGGTGGGAGCGGCGGCGCTGCTTCTGTCATTCTGGATTGGTTGTCAAGTGACGGAACTTGCACTGAACCTCCCCTAACGCATTAAAGGTGAGGAGAGGAGCTCATTTGATTGGTGAAGATCTGAATCGGCTGTATTAATCCCAGTCCACGCCTCGTCTCCTCCTCGTCTCCCACTCACGCCTTCTTCTCCTCCCTCTTCCCCACTTGCGCGGGTGGGCGAGACTGGAGGTGTGCCTGCGCGAGCCTGCGCGGTGCACGAAACTTGCAAAGTCCAGGCGGACACACCCCGTCGGCATGGCGCAGGTGACTACGCCTGGTCTACGAAACTAGGGCCCAATAAGTAATTGCATGGTCTAAAACAGTCCGGGCGTAACTGGAATATGTTACTGCATGATCACCTTACAGAGAATGGTTTCGTACAAAATGATGCTGATCATTGTGTCTACACCAGAGAATCTGAAAATTATAAAGTGATTCTGTTAGTATGGGTGGATGACTTAATCATAGCGGCAAGTAACAACACCCTACTATGTGAAGGAAATCTTAAAGAGAAGGTTTAAGATGAAAGATATGGGTCCACTTAAACACTTCCTGGGGATTGACTTCAGACAGAGTGAGGGGGAGATCAAAATGACTCAAAAGAGACACATTGAAAAGATGTTAACAAAATTTGGAATGTCTGAATGCAAACCGAGATCCACCCCATGTGAGCAGAAGTTAAACTTTGACACTGAGGGTGAAGTTATTGACTCATCAGGATATAGAGAGGTAGTAGGTAGCTTGATATACATCATGACATGTACCAGACCTGACCTGAGCTGGGTTGTTAGTAAACTATCACAACACCTAGCAGCACCAAAGCAACAGCATTGGGCTACAGCAAAACACCTACTGAGGTATTTAAAGGGTACTGTAGATCAAGAACTACGCTACCAGAAACATGAGGAAACCCTACAGCTTGAGGGATACAGTGATGCTAATTGGGCAGCCGACAAAAACGATAGGAGGAGCACAACTGGATACTGTTTCAGCTTAACTGGGAATGGTCCAGTTATATCATGGAAGAGTAGGAAACAGCCAACTGTGGCACTATCCACCTGCGAAGCTGAGTATATGGCGCTGGCAGCCACTACTCAAGAGAGTATGTACCTTGTACAACTACTTAAAGGAATGGATAGTAGTAATCAGCATTCACCAGTCAAGATTTATGAGGACAACCAGGGGGCGATAGCTTTGTCTAAGAACCCAGTATGCAGACAGAGAAGCAAACACATTGATATAAAATATCACTTTGTACGGTCTGCACACGCAGAAGGGAAAGTGTCTTTAGAATACTGCCCTACTGCAAACATGGTTGCTGATGTCCTCACCAAGCCAGTGACAAAGGCTAAGTTTGAGAGGTTCAAGGGGTATTTGTTTGGAGAGTAATGTGAACTGGCAGATGTAAATGCTAGACATACGTTTTTAGAACACTGCCAGGATACAAAATGTTTTGTTTTTGAGTTATGTATTTTTGGTTTTGTTTACCACTATAGAGAGCTGTAAACATGTCTTTGAGTGGGAGTGTTAAGCATATGTGATAATATGTGTCAACAAAGTCATGTTAAATATCCTACACAGTGATGTACGCGTGTGTGCCTGCTAGCACTATGATGTTATTGTGAGCATGCGCAGAATAAACGGTCAGTGAGTTCCCGGACCAAAGAGACGATGGCTGTCTGAGTTTTTCTCCCGTGAATATTAATGCTAGCTAACCACTTTGAGGACTGTAACAACGATAGACTGCTGCGGAAATGTCCAACGCTACACTGGTAAAAACAAACAAACAAGGGGTTGTGGTCCCCAATGAGGGGATTTCTTGTTCAGTAACTTTGCAATGATATTGTTTTATCAACAGGCAGTGTGCAGTCTGGTCACCTGCCATGTTGAGGGTGGTGGATAGGCTGTAGTTGTGAGCCTCAAAACAGCTGTTGAGCTGATGGTTCTCTACAGTCGTGGGTCAGGAAAGTGGGAGTGGATCTGTTTGCCAACCCATGCAACACGCACTGCCTGCTATAGCACTGCAGGACGATCCACAATGTTTTCCTAATGATGTCAATTGGAAGTATCGTTTGTGCCTGCACCACGAGGCGACATTATGCTACTAAACCAATGTAAGAAACAAAACCTCTTAGTTTGCTTGAGGAAAACCTTCACAAAATGTAATTTAGGATTTACCTGTTGAGCTTGTACAACAACACAGTCTCACAACAGTTTGTGCTGAAATTGAATCTATTGGTTTGGTGCTGGGCAACAGGAAATTGTCCATTTTATTCATGTCAATTATTTTTCTGTCAGGATGACATAATACTATAACAAATGTTAGTTTTAGGCAACATCCCTCCCCCCACCAGAAGTAGTCTTTCTCAGTATGTGTCACGGCCCTGCTGGCCTTAACCTTTCATCCCTGCAGGAGGTGCTGGTGACGGTGATGAGGCTGATTGGGTGCACCTGGGCTCAGTCCTGTAGGAGGCTTTAAAACCCCGGCCCAGCTCAGTGCTCTCGCGCTTCGTCCTGCCTGCTGATGCACATTTTGGTTTGCTGTCTTTTGGTTTTACATCCATCATGACATCCACACACCGCAGCCACTCACCCACATTTACACTACTGATTATACAGATGAACACACCTCATCTTTTGTCTATGTTAAAAACTTAAACTCTTGTGTTAATAAATTATTTCATTTATTGGCACTCTTGCGTTCCGTTGTTGCTTTTGTCACTGCTTTTTGAGCCAGGCTGTGACAATATGTAACACTGCAACACTAGATCAGGACATTGCATCGTAGTGTGGATTTGTTAAATTCATGTTTCCACCATGAAAAATGATCCTATAGATCCCTCAAAAGAACTTTTTTGAGACTTGTGTCATGAGATCGGGTTGTGACTTCCGAACAACAACAACAGGTGATTAAGAAAGTTTCATCATCATATCATTATCTGGTAAATGAGGTCAGAGTGTAGGTGTCCACCTCACTGAAAGATTTAAAAAAAAAAAAAAAGAAGTGGAAGAGTTCCAGCTCAGTCATTTACATGTCATGAACTGCCTTGTGTAATGTCTAATCATGATAAACTCTACACAGGTTTCACATTTCATTCTTGGTGCCTATTTTGACACTGGGCTGTTTAAATACTTATGTTTCCTGATTGTCATGTTCTTATATTGTTTCATAGTTTGTTCCAATGTGTTGCTCATTGTTGTTATCTGTATGAACAGAAGCTTACATGAACCGATGTACCTTTTCCTGTGCAACCTGTTTGTAAATGAACTGTATGGTAGTACAGGGTTGTTTCCATTGCTTCTGAGTCAGATCCTCTCTGACATTCACACTGTTTCTGCTCCATTTTGTTTCCTGCAGATTCATTGTTTGTACTCTTATGGTAATAGAGAGTATTTAACGTTAGCCATCATGTCTTATGACAGATATCTTGCTATATGTTATCCTCTGCAATATAATATGCATATGCCGCCTAAAAGGGTTGCCACTCTTATTGCTCTGACATGGTTATTTAGTCTTGTTGAAGTTTCTGTGTCGGTATCATTGGGCATCTCTTTACAGCTCTGTGGGAACTTCATTAACAAAGTGTATTGTGACAGTTATTCAATTGTCAAGCTGGCATGCTCTGACACCACGGGAAATAACATTTATGGCATACTTTACATGTTTACCACAATACTTGGTCTTATAATTTTGATCTTTTACACTTACATTAAGATCTTCAAAGTGTGTTTTTCTGGCTCTAAACAGACCAGACACAAAGCTGTCAGTACCTGCACACCTCACCTTGCCTCCCTGCTCAACTTCTCCTTTGGTGCGTTCTTTGAAATAATTCAGAGCAGGTTTAATATGAGACATGTTCCTAATATGTGGCGTGTCTTTTTATCATTATACTGGCTTACATGCCAACCGCTCTTCAATCCTGTAGTGTATGGACTGAATTTAACCAAAATACGTATCATGTGTAAAAGTCTTCTCTTTGCTCAAATGTAAACTATTATCTCCTATTTCCTCAAATTCTGTAACATGAAAATAACTGAATGATTGAAATTTACATTGTAACAATGGAAGTGTCAAGAACTGTCTATGCATCTCTTAAAGTGGTGGTTCGGAGTGAAATGGACCCTAGGTAATTTCCACCAAGACATCCAGCCAAACACCCCCTCGGAAGCATTTTTAGTGATGGTCAGCAGTGGTCAAGATAGGGCGATCAGCCGAACGGCTTCGTAATAGCGCGATGGTACTTACAGTATATGTCGTAAATTTCCCCACTAATAATGCATGGAATGTTACCAACCTTCTGCAGTAGTACACATAGGGTCTGTACTCACAAAACGATGCATTTTAAAGTTTGTAAGTACATCAGGAGTGTATTTAAATGAACACTTGCCTGATAGCTTCTACTGCTAAAGCTACGCTGTTTGCGTAGACCGTGTTTACACAGCTTCTTCTTCGTTGGTGTTTAATGGCAGTCGGCGTATACCCAGCTGTTTCCGTGACGCGAGTTTCACGCTAGCGTATGAAAAAGTTTCGCCGATTTTTTATAAATGCTTGTCGACCTGATAATATAAGCATTTATAAAAAAAATCGAAATCGAAATCTTTTCATACTCTCTGCTGAAAAATGCTTCCGAGGGGGTGTTTGGCTGGATGTCTTGGTGGAAATTACCTAGGGTCCATTTCACTCCGAACCATCACTTTAAATATGAATATTACATCTTCTGAAAGTAAAAAAACTGGTGTGAATCATTTGATCATCTTAAAGTTTTGTCAGGGATGTACTTTGATTGAAGGAGGTATGGGCCCAAATGCAGTTAAAAAAAGAGGTTTATTTAAATAATAAGCTAACAAAAAAAACTCAGGGGCGCAAAAACCCTATAGGCCTACAAAAACTAACCAAAAACATCCAAAAACTCAGGGACACCACAAGGGCAAAAACACTATAAAAAAAACAAAGAACAAAATAATCCAAACTATAGACAAAACTCACAAACAATAATCCAGACAAAGACCAAGACATAGGCAGGACAGATCAGGTGGTGGACAAACATCCGGGATAAAACAGACAACCAAGCAAAGACAGAACGGAAACACAAAGACTAAATACACCAGAGGGGTATTCCACCAAACTCGCTAATTAAAGCGGCGCTTACGCCTGGTTAGAACTAACGCCAACTTCCACTTGCGGCTAAACCCATTCCATTAACGCATTTCATCCGCGCCTTGTTGAGGCTTATTCAAGCCAGGTAAAGTTGTCTTGTGTTACGCCGTTCACGGGATATGAAGCCAGACCAGAACCGTGAATGTCGAATCATCGAGAAAATGACAGAAAAGACCAGAGCAAAAAATATTGATGGAACTGTACGAGGAGTACAAACCCATCATAACCAATAAAGGGAATACTGTAGTAATAAATAAAAATCGCGAGGCTGCTTGGGCAAGAATTGCCGAGCGATTTAATATGGAAGTACCGTTAAGAGTAACATGTTCTAATATAACACTGACTACAATTTCTCTAACGTGAGGATAGTGTAGAGGTAATGCGCTGGCTTTACACGCGACCGGCCACGGTTCAATTCCCGGCTATGGAACATTGTGAAACATCTTTCTTTGGCCTGAACTTTCTCTCTATTTTTTTTAGATAGGCCTAGTAAATGCATCTACATTGACCAACTCATTTATCTCAACAATTCAATGAACACATTCAATGAACCTATTAATTAACTCATCTGAAAGGAATTTATGTGGCTGAAAATTGCATGCAGCAATGCCTTTGTCATTGGGATCTATAACATGCTATTAATAATAACATCTTTATGTCTATCATGTTTTTGCAAGTTATATATGGGTTCTGAGGAAATTGTATGACATATTTATCATAGTTAAGGTAAAATGTTGGTCTAATTCTCTGATCTAAAGACAATTATACCGGCAAAAAAAAAAGAAAACACACTTATCTCATGTGTTTTCTTTTTTTTTTTGCCTGTATAATGAGTTCTCGCCGGGATGTGAACCTGCGATGCGCACATCCGAGGGCAGGTGCATCACCACTCACCCAACTGGGGGCTTTAAGTTATGATATGGCCAGTCGGTGTTAAACAAAATAAACTATTTATTCATATATTTTTAATTGCAAGCATGTATTTTTAGACGCTTGATGAAAATATAGCCTGTTTGTACTTCATATATGTAATTTTGGTCATTTTTGGTCTTTCACGTGACGAAATCACGAGGACTAGGCTTGGCGGAACCTTCTGCTGGTACAGTTGTTTCCGACAGACGGACTTCTCTGAAACCCCCGCTAAAGTAAGCCTGATGGTTAGCCTGCCCCGGGGCAGGCTAGTTTGGTCGGATAAATTCCCATGGTTACTTAGCGGAGAGTGCCTCAAGTCACGTTGATGGAACGCAACTCTCGCTAAGGAGGCTTATCGAAATTAGCCCGGCTTTGCGCTTAGCTAGTTTGATGGAATACCCCTCTGGGCTGATTAGGTCGAGGACAGACAGGTGTGGAAACACCTGCCCAGCTGACATTGGGTGAAGACAGGGTACACACAGGTATCCAATTTATCGCAGGGCTGACATGTAGAGACAGACAACCTTTCAAGCTCACATTCACATCTACGGGCAATTTAGAGTAATCAATTAACCCACCCCCATCCTGCATGTCTTTGGACTGTGGGAGGAAGCCGGAGAACCCTGGGGGAACCTATGCTTACACAAAGTAGAACATGCAAACTCTGCATAGAAGAAGCCCGAACCGGGACTCAAACCTCTTGCTGTGAGGTGACAGTGCTAACCACCGTGCAGCCCATCTCTAAATCCCCCCCCCACCAGTCCAGTCAGAGGCCCGTCCATCACCTGTACAGTCAGAGGCCCGTCTGTCACCTGTCCAGTCGGAGGCCCGTCCGTCATCTGTCCAGTTGGAGGCCCGTCCGTCACCTGTCCAGTCGGAGGCCCGTCCGTCACCTGTCCAGTCGGAGGCCCGTCCTTCACCTGTCCAGTCGGAGGCCCGTCCGTCACCTGTCCAGACGGGGGGGGGGGGGGGGGGGCACGCGTAACGGAAACTCAGCCTCTCGGACCAAAACATCTCCCTCTCTCTCTCCTGTTTTTTATAATATCGGCATTGTTATTATTATGATACGCAGGCACAGCGTGTGATGCGCGTAGTGGGAGCGGCGGCGCTGCTTCTGTCATCGGGTTGTCAAGTGACGGAACTTGCACTGAACCTCCCCTAACGCATTACAGGTGAGGAGAGGAGCTCATTTGATTGGTGAAGATCTGAATCGGCTGTATTAATCCCAGTCCACGCCTCGTCTCCTCCTCGTCTCCCACTCACGCCTTCTTCGCCTCCCTCTTTCCCACTTGCTCGGGTGGGCGAAACTGGAGGTGTGCCTGCGCAAGCCTGCGCGGTGCACGAAACTTGCAAAGTCCAGGCGGACACACCCCGTCGGCGTGGAGCAAGTGCGCTGCGCGCTGAATACGCCTGGTCTACGAAACTAGGGCCCAATAAGTCATTGTATGGTCTAAAACAGTCCGGGCGTAACTGGAATATGTTACTGCATGATCACCTTACAGATGAATAAAGTTTCATCATCATATAATTATCTGGTAAATGAGGTCAGAGTGTAGGTGTCCACTTCAATGAAGGGTTTAAAAAAAGCAGTGGGAGAGTTCCAGCTCAGTCATTTACATGTCATGAACTGCCTTGTGTAATGTCTAATCATGATAAACTCTACACAGGATTCACATTTCATACTTGGTGCCTACTTTGACACCGGGCTGTTTAAATACTTATGTTTCCTGATTGTCATGTTCTTATATTGTTTCATAGTTTGTTCCAATGTGTTGCTCATTGTTGTTATCTGTATGAACAGAAGCTTACATGAACCTATGTACCTTTTCCTGTGTAGCCTGTTTGTAAATGAACTGTTTGGTAGTACAGGGTTGTTTCCATTGCTTCTGAGTCAGATCCTCTCTGACATTCACACTGTTTCTGCTCCATTTTGTTTCCTGCAGATTCTTTGTTTGTACTCTTATGGTAATATAGAGTATTTAACGTTAGCCATCATGTCTTATGACAGATATCTTGCTATATGTTATCCTCTGCAATATAATATGCATATGCCGCCTAAAAGGGTTGCCACTCTTATTGCTCTCACATGGTTATATAGTCTTGCTGAAGTTGCTGTGTTGGTATCATTGGGCATCTCTTTACAGCTCTGTGGGAACTTCATTAACAAAGTGTATTGTGACAATTATTTAATTGTCAAGCTGGCATGCTCTGACACCACGGGAAATAACATTTATGGCATACTTTACATGTTTACCACAATACTTGGTCTTATCATTTTGATCTTTTACACTTACATTAAGATCTTCAAAGTGTGTTTTTCTGGCTCTAAACAGACCAGACATAAAGCTGTCAGTACCTGCGCACCTCACCTTGCCTCCCTGCTCAACTTCTCCTTTGGAATTTTTTTTTTGAAATAACGCAGAGCAGGTTTAATATGAGCAGTCTGTCAAACAAGTTACGTGTCTTTTTATCAATATACTGGCTCATATGTCAGCCACTCTTCAATCCTGTTCTTTATGGATTGAATTTAACCAAAATCCGCATCATATGTAAAAGTCTTGTCTTTGGTAAAATGTGAGTTATTACTATTTAAAGTCATGTTATATAGTGTACTATCTTCAATAATAAGGGTAAAGTTTATTTCACTAACAAAACAGAAATTATCGGAGAGTCAGGAACATAACTAAAAAGGTAAACAACTAACTTAAGGTATACCTTTATCCTTGTGCCCTGTTAAAAAAAGTTGCGTTGATAGTGTAAACTACAAGATTTGTTTTTTGAACTTTAAACTGCAATAAAATTATGAAAGATCAATATTTTTCCCAAACAAATGTTTTTCATTGTTTTCATGAAAGGGTTCTTGTTTCATTTATATCATGATTTAATTCATCACAATAAAAATGTACTGTTTAGATGCCAGTTTTTATCATATACCACTAACCACATTGCTTATTGGTATGGATTTTAAGTCATATAACAGAATGCGCTCCTGGAAATAATCACCTACTCAACCTTCAATGCAACTTCTCTAGCTTCTGTGTACATTTCAAAAAGGTCCTTCCTTCCCTGCAGGCCAGATCAGATACAAAGTCTGTTTTTGCTGCACCTGGTAAAAAACAAACAAGGGGTTGTGGTCCCCAATGAGGGGATTTCTTGTTCAGTAACTTTGCAATGATATTGTTTTATCAACAGGCAGTGTGCAGTCTGGTCACCTGCCATGTTAAGGGTGGTGGATAGGCTGTAGTTGTGAGCCTCAAAACAGCTGTTGAGCTGATGGTTCTCTACAGTCGTGGGTCAGGAAAGTGGAAGTGGATCTGTTTGCCAACCCATGCAACACGCACTGCCTGCTATAGCACTGCAGGACGATCCACAATGTTTTCCTAATGATGTCAATTGGAAGTATCGTTTGTGTCTGCACCACGAGGCGACATTATGCTACTAAACCAATGTTAGACAACAAAACATCTTAGTTTGCCTGAGGAAAACCTTCACAAAATGTAATTTAGGATTTACCTGTTGAGCTTGTACAACAACACAGTCGCACAACAGTTTGTGCTGAAATTGAATCTATTGGTTTGGTGCTGGGCAACAGGAAATTGTCCATTGTATTCATGTCAATTATTTTTCTGTCAGGATGACATAATACTATAACAAATGTTAGTTTTAAGCAACATCCCTCCCCCCACCAGAAGTAGTCTTTCGCAATATGCAACACTGCAACACTAGATCAGGACATTGCATCGTAGTGTGGATTTGTTAAATTCATGTTTTTACCATGAAAAAAGATCCTATAGATCCCTCAAAATAACTTTTTGAGACCTGTGCCATGAGACCGGGTTGTGACTTCCGAACCATAACAACAGGTTAATAATAAAGTTTCATCATCATATCATTATCTGGTAAATGAGGTCAGAGTGTAAGTGTCCACCTCACTGAAAGGTTTAAAAAAAGCAGTGGGAGAGTTCCAGCTCAGTCATTTACATGTCATGAACTGCCTTGTGTAATGTCAAATCATGATAAACTCTACGCAGGTTTCACATTTCATACTTGGTGCCTATTTTGACACCGGGCTGTTTAAATACTTATGTTTCCTGATTGTCATGTTCTTATATTGTTTCATAGTTTGTTCCAATGTGTTGCTCATTGTTGTTATCTGTATGAACAGAAGCTTACATGAACCTATGTACCTTTTCCTGTGCAGCCTGTTTGTAAATGAACTGTTTGGTAGTACAGGGTTGTTTCCATTGCTTCTGAGTCAGATCCTCTCTGACATTCACACTGTTTCTGCTCCATTTTGTTTCCTGCAGATTCTTTGTTTGTACTCTTATGGTAATATAGAGTATTTAACGTTAGCCATCATGTCTTATGACAGATATCTTGCTATATGTTATCCTCTGCAATATAATATGCATATGCCGCCTAAAAGGGTTGCCACTCTTATTGCTCTGACATGGTTATTTAGTCTTGCTGAAGTTGCTGTGTTGGTATCATTGGGCATCTCTTTACAGCTCTGTGGGAACTTCATTAACAAAGTGTATTGTGACAATTATTTAATTGTCAAGCTGGCATGCTCTGACACCACGGGAAATAACATTTATGGCATACTTTACATGTTTACCACAATACTTGGTCTTATCATTTTGATCTTTTACACTTACATTAAGATCTTCAAAGTGTGTTTTTCTGGCTCTAAACAGACCAGACATAAAGCTGTCAGTACCTGCGCACCTCACCTTGCCTCCCTGCTCAACTTCTCCTTTGGAATTTTCTTTGAAATAATGCAGAGCAGGTTTAATATGAGCAGTCTGTCAAACAAGTTACGTGTCTTTTTATCATTATACTGGCTCATATGTCAGCCACTCTTCAATCCTGTTCTTTATGGATTGAATTTAACCAAAATCCGCATCATATGTAAAAGTCTTGTCTTTGGTCAAATGTAAGTTATCACTATTTAAAGTCATGTTATATAGTGTACTTCATTATTATTATCTTCAATAATAAGGGTAAAGTTTATTTCACTAACAAAACAGAAATTATCTGACAGTCAGGAACATAACTAAAAAGGTAAACAACTAACTTAAGGTATACCTTAATCCTTGTGCCCTGTTACTAAAGTTGCGTTGATAGTGTAAACTACAAGATTTGTTTTTTGGACTTTAAACTGCAATGAAATTATGAAAGATCAATATTTTTCCCAAACAAATGTTTGTCATTGTTTTCATGAAAGGGTTCTTGTTTCATTTATATCATGATTTAATTAATCACAATAAAAATTAACTGTTTAGATGCCAGTTTCGATCATCTACCACTAACCACATTGCTTATTGGTATGGATTTTAAGTCATATAACAGAATGTGCTCCTGGAAATAATCACCTACTTAACCTTTAATGCTACTTCACTAGCTTCTGTGTACATTTCAAAAAGGTCCTTCCTTCCCTGCAGGCCAGATCAGATACAAAGTCTGTTTTTGCTGCACCTGGTAAAAAAACAAAAAAAAACAAGGGGTTGTCGTCCCCAATGAGGGGATTTCTTGTTCAGTACCAGCAACTTTGCAATGATATTGTTTTAGTGCTGGGAGACACAAAATCAAAATCATGTCCATGTACATGTATGAAAGCAAAAGATTTATTCATTTAGTGGCGATTTCACGACCTGCCACAAGACTGGGTTGGTTTGCATGAGATTATTTTTTCTGATAATCAAGAATCTGAAATAATGTAAAGTTCTGTCATAATGACATCAGTCTGCTGCTGTGGGCGTCTCCTCTCTGAAAAGTTTAAAAAGAAACAGAAGCAGGCTGCGGGCTCAGTTAACAGGGAGCAGATGATTTCACACAATGCCATTAACTATAACCTGAGTTTTACGTTGATACCGATCAGAAAATGATAGCTTTATTATTGAATTTGTTTCACACTGTTTGTTTTAATGCTGCAGATGGTTCAGAATATGTTGTCTAAAACCTTTTAAAATCTATATCAAAGAGGTAAAATAGTCATTACAAATGGTTTATTCTATGCAAAGTGTAATTATTCAGTGAATCACCAGGTGGATCATGATGATGAACTCTACAACGTTTTCATATTTCACACTTTCACCTTACTTTGACATTGGGCTTTTTAAATACTTCTCTTTCATGTGCATCATGTCTTTATACATGTTAATAGTTTCTTCCAATGTGTTGCTCATTGTTGTTATCTGTATGAACAGAAGCTTACATGAACCGATGTACCTTTTCCTGTGCAGCCTGTTTGTAAATGAACTGTATGGGAGTACAGGGTTGTTTCCATTCCTTTTAGTTCGGGTCCTCTCTGACATTCACACTGTGTCGGCTCCATTTTGTTTCCTGCAGATTTTCTGTGTTTATACTTATGCAAGTGTAGAGATTTGTAATTTAGCTGTCATGTCTTATGACAGATATGTTGCTATATGTTGGCCTCTGAAGTATAACATGCATATGACCTACAACAGGACTGCCATGCTCATTGCTCTAACATGGTTATATCCTTTCCTTGCCATCTGTGTTTTGATATCATTAAGTGCCTCTTTACAGCTGTGTGGGAACATCATTAACAAAGTGTACTGTGACAACTACTCAATCGTCAAACTGGCCTGTTATGACACAACAGTCAATAACAGCTATGGAATGATTTACACAGCTGTAACTCTTTGTGTTGTCATTTTAATTATTTACTCTTATATACAGATATTTCATGTGTGTTTTACTGGTTCTCCACAGACCAGACAGAAAGCCTTCAGTACCTGCGCACCTCACCTTACTTCTCTGCTCAACTTCTCTTTTGGTGCGTTCTTTGAAATAATTCAGAGCAGGTTTAATATGAGATATGTTCCTAATATGTGGCGTGTCTTTTTATCATTATACTGGCTGACATGCCAACCGCTCTTCAATCCTGTAGTGTATGGACTGAATTTAACCAAAATACGTATCATGTGTAAAAGTCTTCTCTTTGCTCAAATGTAAACTATTATGTCCTATTTCCTCAAATTCTGTAACATGAAAATAACTGAATGATTGAAATTTGTAACAATGGAAGCGTCAAGAACTGTCTATGCATCTCTTAAATATGAATATTACATCTTCTGAAAGTAAAAAAACTGGTGTGAATCATTTGATCATCTTAAAGTTTTGTCAGGGATGTACTTTGATTGAAGGAGGTATGGGCCCAAATGCAGTTAAAAAAATAGGTTTATTTAAATAATAAGCTAACAAAAAAAACTCAGGGAGACCACAGGCACAAAAACCCTATACAAAAACTAACCAAAAACATCCAAAAACTCAGGGACACCACAAGGGCAAAAACACTATTAAAAAACAAAGAACAAAATAATCCAAACTGTAGACAAAACTCACAAACAATAATCCAGACAAAGACCAAGACATGGGTTGGACAGATCAGGTGGTGGACAAACATCCGGGATAAAACAGACAACCAAGCAAAGACAGAACGGAAACGCAAAGACTAAATACACCAGGGCTGATTAGGTCGAGGACAGACAGGTGTGGAAACCTGGAGCCCAGCTGACATTGGGTGAAGGCAGGGTACACACAGGTATCCAATTTATCGCAGGGCTGACATGTAGAGACAGACAAACTTTCAAGCTCACATTCACATCTACGGGCAATTTAGAGTAATCAATTAACCCACCCCCATCCTGCATGTCTTTGGACTGTGGGAGGAAGCCGGAGAACCCTGGGGGAACCCATGCTCACACAAAGTAGAACATGCAAACTCTGCATAGAAGAAGCCCGAACCCGAACCGGGACTCGAACCTCTTGCTGTGAGTTGACAGTGCTAACCACCACACCACCGTGCAGCCCATCTCTAAATCCCCCCCCCCACCGGTCCAGTCGGAGGCCCGTCCATCACCTGTACAGTCGGAGGCCCTTCCGTCACCTGTCCAGTCGGAGGCCCGTCCGTCACCTGTCCAGTCGGAGGCCCGTCCATCACCTGTCCAGTCGGAGGCCCGTCCGTCACCTGTCCAGTCGGAGGCCCGTCCGTCACCTGTACAGTCGGAGGCCCGTCCGTCACCTGTCCAGTCGGAGGCCCGTCCGTCACCTGTCCAGTCGGAGGCCCGTCCGTCACCTGTACAGTCGGAGGCCCGTCCGTCACCTGTCCAGTCGGAGGCCCGTCCGTCACCTGTACAGTCGGAGGCCCGTCCGTCACCTGTCCAGTCGGAGGCCCGTCCGTCACCTGTCCAGTCGGAGGCCCGTCTGTCACCTGTCCAGTCGGAGGCCCGTCTGTCACATGTCCAGTCGGAGGCCCGTCCGTCACCAGTCCAGACGGGGGACCGTCGGACGCCTGCTCCACGCAGCCTATCAGGGGTTCGCTCGTCGCCTGTTCCTGTTCCTTTCCCGAAGGGAGACCATCCTACGCCTTCTCCACACAGAGGAGGGGATACTTTAATATTTACTGTAACACAGGTATATTGGTGTATGGTTCCTGTTAGGATATTGATACATATTGATACTTCTCAGACCATAGGGGAGGGGAACCATAATAGGCTACCAACGAGAACTTTGCTATTTAGCGCGACACAGGAAATATCCATCTGAGACCCTCAGAGCAGATGCCCCCGTTGTATCTTCACCATCAGTAGAGACACAATTTACAAAAAAATGTGTTAACTTCCAAAAATGGAAAGTTCTCATGGACCAGCTCCCCACTTGAATGACAGGGAAGACTTAGAACTGCTAATGTTTTTTACGTGATTTGCATGTTTTTCCGATAGTTACATAATACTTATTCTGGAAATATAAAGGGGGGGTTATGGATATTTTTATTTGCCATTAATATCTATAAAAGAACAGCAATGCTGTAGAACCGCAGAATACAATTAACAAATGTGTACCATGATTCACAAGTATTTCACTATCCACAAACCTGTATTCTTTAACTTGCAAATATGTTTATCTTACTCTGAATATAGTCTGTGGCGCCTCCGGGGTTACGAGAAGGCGCTACGTGACCAATTTCAGGGAAAAGAGGGCTGTCCACACCAAATTCACAATTACTGTTCTTTATTAAAGACTGTTGCAGGGATGCTGTCGATGCCGCGGAGTGCGGGGCTGGCTTGAGGGGGCTGAGGCTGGGGCGACGTCGTTGGGCGAGAACGGGCAGTCATACGGTCCGGGGCTCGGCGGGAGGGGCGGCGGTCAGGCAGGCGGGGGTCGAAGCAGAGGCGGGTAGTCAGACGGTCCGGGGGTCGATCAGGGCGCGGGGTTCTCTTCCAGAAGCGGGTCATACACAGGGCTTTTAGTTGTCTCTCTCTCTCTCTCTCAATCATCTCCTTACTCTCCACACGAACGTGTTCTCCGTCGTCTCCTTTTATCCCCTCCGTCGTCTTGCGCTGATTTCCTCCCAGCCGTGTTCCTCCACGCCGGTGATTCCGATGGCCAATCGGAACTCCATATATGGCCCGCCGTCCGTTCCCTGCGCGGTGCCTTGGAGGGATAGAGTGCGGTGGCAACAGCGCCGTGGCTGTCACATGCCACGGCGCCACGGACCTGTGGGTGACCTTGAATGAGTACGGCTGGAGAGCCAGGAACCATCGGGTTACTCGGGCATTGGTTTCCTTGTGTCGGGCCATCCACACCAACGGAGCATGATCCGTCACCAGGGTGAACTGTCTTCCCAGGAGATAATATCTCAACTTCTCCACGGCCCACTTGATCGCCAGACATTCCCGTTCCACGGTCGAATAATTCTTCTCGCTGGGCGTCAGCTTACGGCTGATGTATGTGATGGGATGTTCCTCACCTTCTTGTACTTGGGCCAGGACGGCACCCACCACGGTTTCCGACGGGTCTGTTTGGACCAGTAGGGGTAGGGAGAAGTCAGGTGTCACCAGCACGGGATCGGAGCAGAGGGCGTCCTTCAGTCCCTGAAACGCTTTCTCTGCCTCCGGGGTCCACCGTATCCGGTCCGGCTGTTGCTTCTTTGTATACTCCGTGAGGGGTCCTGCGAGAGAGGAGAAGTGAGGGACGAAGCGGCGGTAGTAACTGGCTAAGCCTAGGAATGTTCTCACCTGGCGCTTGCTCTGGGGGCGGGGCCACTCGCGGATCGCCTCGACCTTCCCCACCTGGGGTTTCACACAGCCCCTGCCGATGACGAAGCCGAGGTAATTGGCTTCTTGTAGGCCGAGGCGACATTTCTTGGCGTTGGCGGTGAGCCCCGCCTCCCGCAGCGCCTGGAGTACTGCGCTCAGTTGCTCCAGATGGGTTCTCCACTCCTCCCCATGGATCACGATGTCATCCAGGTACGCCGCCGCGTATTCCCGGTGGGGCCGGAGTACCTGGTCCATCAGGCGCTGGAATGTGGCGGGGGCCCCGTGTAATCCGAACGGGAGTCGGCGGTACTGGAACAGCCCGTCGGGGGTTGCGAAGGCGGTCTTTTCGCGGGCTTCGGGGGAGAGAGGCACCTGCCAGTACCCCTTAGTCAGGTCGAGGGTGGAGATGTACCGGCCCTTTCCCAGGCGTTCGATCAGCTCGTCCACCGGCGGCATGGGGTAGGCATCGAACTGGGATATGGCGTTGAGGTGCCGGAAGTCGTTGCAGAACCGTAACGAACCATCGGGTTTGGGGACTAGGACGATGGGGCTACACCACTCACTCCGGGACTCTTCTATAACGCCAGCTTGTAGCATTTTCTGGACCTCTTCTCGAATGGCCTGTCTCCTGGCCTCGGGGACCCGGTAGGGTCTTAGTTTTACCTTCCTGCCTGGGGTTGTGTGGATGGGGTGTTCGATGAGGGTGGTGTAGCCCGCCTCGGTGGAAAAAACCCGGTGGTGCCTCTGCACCAACTCCCGGAGGTCCTGGGTCTGTCGGGGCGTGAGCTGCTCTCCCATGGGCACTGCCTCCAGCACTGTCTTGTGCGGCTTCTGTGGGGGAGAGAGAAACAGACACGCCTCGCGGGCCACCCATTTTTTCAGGAGGTTTACGTGATATATCTTGGTGGGGTGTCGTCTACCTGGCTGTCGTACCCTGTAGTTGACTTCGCCCGTCCTCTCGATCACCTCATATGGCCCCTGCCACCGTGCCAGGAACTTGCACTCCACCGTGGGAATTAACACCAGGACTTTGTCCCCCACCTGGAACTCGCGGGGTTGCGCTCCCCGGTTGTAGACCCATGCCTGTGCCGTTTGGGCCTCGGCCATGTGCTCTCTCGCGAGCGGCCACAGCGTCGTCATTCGCTTACGGAGGTCCTCCACATGTTCAACCATCGTTCGGTGGGGAGAGGGTTGCTGTTCCCACGCCTCCTTGGCCAGGTCCAGCAGGCCTCGGGGTCTCCGACCATAGAGAAGCTCAAACGGGGAGAAACCGGTGGATGCCTGGGGAACTTCACGTATTGAAAACATTAGGAAAGGCAGTAGCTGATCCCAGTTTCTCCCGTCCAGTTCCATCACTTTTTTCAACATCTTCTTCAAGGTCTGATTAAACCTTTCCACTAAGCCGTCAGTCTGTGGGTGGTATACGGATGTGCGTAACTGTTTAATGCGTAGTAGTTTGCACATCTCGCGCATCAGTCCAGACATAAAGGGGGTACCTTGATCGGTCAGGATCTCCTCAGGGATGCCGACCCGGGTGAACATCAGTACCAGCTCCTTGGCGATGCCCTTCGTAGCCATGGTGCGGAGGGGAATGGCCTCCGGGTAGCGGGTGGCGTAGTCCAACACGACAAGGATGTATTGGAACCCGCTACTGCTCTTTGGGAGGGGCCCGACCAGGTCCATCCCTATTCGGCTGAACGGGGTAGTTATAATTGGGAGGGGGACTAAGGGGGCTCTTACGTGCGGCCGGGGCGCCACCATCTGGCAGTCGGGGCACTGTCGGCAGTGGTCCTCCACCTCCCTCTTCACCCGATCCAGTAGAACCGGCCGACCACCCGTTCGAGGGTCTTTTCTGCCGCCAGGTGGGCGCCGAGGAGGTGGCTGTGGGCCATCTGGAGGACAGACGGGACAAAAGGGTGGGGCACTAGCAGCTGCTCGACCTGCTCCCCGTCCTTCATTATCACACGGTACAAGAGTTTTCTCTTTATGGCAAAAAATGGGTGTGAGAGTGGCCTTACCCCTTGCACTGGGTGGCCATCCACCACGGCGACCTGGCTCAGCGCGCTGGCGAGGTTGCGGTCCTCCAGTTGGGCAGTCCCGAACCTTCCGGACAGCCGTGGCGTAAGGGGCGGAGCGTCGGAGCCCAGGGGGAACAGGTCGAGGAGGTTCTCCTCCTTGTCGGCGGGGGAGAGAGGGCGTCGCCCCGGAGGCGCGGCTCGGATCTCCTCCTCTGCTCGCTCGGCTGCAGCGCTAGCAGCGCCCTCGGAGAGGGGGTCGGTGGAGTCGCCGGGACCGACCTCATTTAGTCCACATAGAGGGTTATCACGGGGCACTCTTCTGGGGAGGGGCGGCTTCCTGGCCCCGTCTCGTTTCGCCAGGGAGCGCCAGAGGGGGTGAAACAGGGCCGTGTCTCGGCCAATGAGTACCTCTACTGGCAGGTCCGGGACGAGGCCCACTGCGCCCTGGAACGTGCCCTGCGTCGTCTGCACCTCGACGTGGGCAGTGGGGTAGCGGCGGGTCTCGCCGTGAATGCAGGTCATGGCCACGGTGTCTGGAAGCGCCGGGCCAGGGGCGAATTCGGGGCGGACTAGCGTCACTGCGCTCCCGGAGTCTAGGAGGGCCGAGGCGTCGCGTCCGTTGACGCGGATGAGGGTCACGGGGTTGGGTCCGTCTGCTTGGCCCCAGCAGGCGGAGAGGAGTCCACAGGTTTTCCGGGGGTTCGGATCGGAGGAAGCCGAGGGCATCGAGACATCCTGGCGAAGGGGACACCCCCAGGATAGGTGTCCCAGGACACCGCAGGTGAAACACCTCCTCAGGTCAGCCGCTGGCGCTGGGCGCTCCATGGGGGGGTGGGGAAGAGGTTTTACCGGCTCAGAGCTCCGCGGACGTCCTGGGGCCTCCACCTTTGTCGGACGGCTGACTCGCAGTACCGCTTGTGCCGCGAGGTGTCCCTCAACGAGCGCCACCAGCTGTTCTGCGCTCTGGGGGTTGCTCTGGCATGCGAGCCGCTTCGCCTCGTAGGGCAGGGCACGGAGGTATCGGTCCATGATCGCCCTCTCCACCGGACCTGGGACAGCGGGCTCGCTGGTCAGCCACCGGTTCATGAGTCTGGTCAGCTCGTACATTTGCATACGCGGGGACTCGGCGGGTTTGAATGTCCACTCATGTACCCGCTGGGCCCTTGAGATGAGGGTGTGCCCTAGCCGCTTCAGGATCTCCGCTTTCAGCTCTTCATACGGGACGGTGCGTACCTCGCAGAGGTCCCGATAGGCAGTCTGTGCCGCTCCGGAGAGGAAGGGCGCGATCAGGTCCGTCCACTGGTCGCCGGGCCAACCCTCCCTGGTGGCCGTCCTTTCGAACGTTAGGAGGAAAGTCTCCACCTCGTCTTCTTCCCTCTGCTTCACCAGAAACCTTGCGGGGTCTATTCGGCTCCCCTGGTCCCGTTCGAGGAGCCTTCGAGTCAGCGCGCCGGTCTGCTCCAGCTGCGCCCGCTGTAGCTCCAGCAGCTGTGCGCAGAGACCGGCGTAATCAGGATCGGGATTCATGATGATGACTTGGTGTGGCTTTCCCCTGATATTGGTCAGATCTACAATGCCCGCATTCTCCACCAGTGTGGCGCCTCCGGGGTTACGAGAAGGCGCTACGTGACCAATTTCAGGGAAAAGAGGGCTGTCCACACCAAATTCACAATTACTGTTCTTTATTAAAGACTGTTGCAGGGATGCTGTCGATGCCGCGGAGTGCGGGGCTGGCTTGAGGGGGCTGAGGCTGGGGCGACGTCGTTGCGCGAGAGCGGGGTTCGGTACACGGGGACGGGCAGTCATACGGTCCGGGGGTCGATCAGGGCGCGGGGTTCTCTTCCAGAAGCGGGTCATACACAGGGCTTTTAGTTGTCTCTCTCTCTCTCTCTCTCTCTCTCTCTCAATCATCTCCTTACTCTCCACACGAACGTGTTCTCCGTCGTCTCCTTTTATCCCCTCCGGTCGTCTTGCGCTGATTTCCTCCCAGCCGTGTTCCTCCACGCCGGTGATTCCGATGGCCAATCGGAACTCCATATATGGCCCGCCGTCCGTTCCCTGCGCGGTGCCTTGGAGGGATAGAGTGCGGTGGCAACAGCGCCGTGGCTGTCACATGCCACGGCGGTACATACACGTTATTAATTATGCTCCCCGGTTCCCTCCTCCTTACCTCTGTCCCGCGGGCGCCACAAGTCATATTTACGGATTTACGGATCCATTTCTACATGTGAAACAGGGTTTGCATACTTGCAGCTCGCTTCCTGTGAGTTGTGAGCAACATAACATTTTTGACTTCTTTCTTATTGATTTGCATAACTTTGTCCAACTTTTACCACCACGGATCGGTAGAATAAACCTTGCAAATGTGAGGTGCAATAATTTCTACGTGTGTATTTGTAAGTTGGAAAGTTATACCCCAAAAAATAAAGATTTAAAAAATAAAGATTTGCAAATATGTTGAACTTAGGTTGTAAATGTGTATTTTAATTTAATATCAAAATTAGATGTTATGAAAATGTAAATAGTTTCACCACTAAAAAATAAAAAATAAATACCATTCCAGTCACATTTACACATTTAAGGATCAATTTCTGGATGTATAAAGGTGAGGAGGGGTTATGTTTATTTAATGGGTTATTTTGGTTGTCAACAAAGAAACATGAAGTACCTGAATTATAAACCTGGTTAACAATTTTGATAATAATAATTTACTGAAAATGCAATTGTTGACCACAAGGATAACAGATGTTAGAACATTTGATTATAACAGAAGGGTTCAGTTATTTGTCTCTGGATTCATGACTATTGTGATGCATGTGGCTGTATAATACATTATAATCACCACCATAAACACGAAAACATTTGCTCTGTTAAGTTTTATGTTTTTGATTTCAAGAAAAGAGCTCATGAATCATTTACAGTTTTGGTATTACATCATTTGTGACCGTCCACATTTTATGACAAAGGAGATGTTTACATGTATACCGTATTTTTGACAGCTGGAATCCAAATATGATAGGATTCAAAAGTGGCTGTATGATGAGAAAATACAGTGAGAGAATAATACGCAGCATACTGGGTACACCGGTCATATCAAATCTACTCTGAAGTATTTCAAAACAGCAGCCAAAAGAAAAGTTAAGGAGGGAAGCAAGGTGAGGTATGCAGGTGCTCATCGCTTTTTGTCTTGTCTCTTTGGAACCAGAAAAACAAATTTTAAGGATTGACATATAGGAGAAAAGGATTGGAAGCAGAGGGATCAAGATGGTGAGAACAGTCCCAAAAAGTCCATATATGTTAATCACTTCAGTGTTAGAGCACGCCAACTTAACAACACGGTAGTTAACACAATACAAACTGTTCATGATGTTTCCACACATTGTCAAACGGATGTTTAAGGATAAAGTTATTATGATTTTCACAAAAGAGTACAACCATATTACAGCAATAAAGATGACCACCTTTATGAATGTCATACGTGTGTTATATTGTAGTGGACAACAAATAGCTACATATCTGTCATAAGACATGATGGCTAAGTTACAAAACTCTACATTTGCATAAGAATACAAACAGAAAATCTGCAGGAAACAAAATGGAGCTGAAACAGTGTGAATGTCAGAGAGGATCTGACCCAGAAGGAATGGAAACAACCCTGTACTACCATACAGTTCATTTACAAACAGGCTGCACAGGAAAAGGTACATAGGTTCATGTAAGCGTCTGTTCATACAGATAACAACAATGAGAGATATGTTGACAACAACTATAACAATATATAACATTGCCATTATCATAAAATACAAGTACTTCAAGCTTCCTACATCTATGTAAGTGCTAAGAATGAAGTAAGACAATGATGAATTTACCGTCATTGTAGTTTTAGGTGAAAAAAGAATGTAAAGAGGTTTGCTTCTCATTTCTCAACCCAAACTGAATCATTTGCTTTCATTAAAGACATTGTTCCGAAAAGCATTGGTGTTGTTTTCATATTTGCTGAGCTGTACACTGAACACACTTTGCTTTGTGTCAAATCAAGCATAGAGACAAAAGGAAAACTCACAAGCAGCATCAACTTACCAATTACTTCACAGCCTCATTGAATGTACACATACATTTAAATAGATGTCTATGAATAACAGAAGTGTTGGGGAACTAGCAGTCCCAACAGAAGCATTCACCTGATACACAGCTCAACATTTGTCTGCAGCCTGGCGTAAGCAGTCTGCAACTATCTGCTCTTTATACCTCTTCATGGTGAGGCAGGTCCCACCTCATTCATGTTACGTCAACCGAGGAATACCATAGTTAACTGTCAAATACACTGAGCAATCAGTGTCCTGAAGTCAAGGAGTCTAAAATGATCATGATACAAGTTAACAAAAATTTTAATAAATTGATAAATAAATATGTAAAATGAAAATTTGCAGTTATGTTGAAGCGCTGAAACCAGTTCAAGTTTCAGGGTAAGGTAAATAGAGTTTAATTGCCAGTTGAAATGAAAGTACAAAGGTCTAAAGGTGTGTTCACACCAAATGCAAAGCAAATTTAGGCATGGTGCTATTTCACACAAAATCAACGCAAAAATTGAAATAGACACAACTTCTCACTGAGCGGCAACGGACAAAAGACGCGACTCGAATGATGCACATTTTTATTGAAATATTTCAACTCAAGCAGAGAGATTCTCTGTTGTCAATGAATCAGAAATGGAGAAAAAACATATTGGAGCTGTTTGTGGTCTCCCAGAGCTCTACAATAGAACCTCACATTAGTACAGAGCGCAAACCCTATAATCCAGAGACTGTCCATGGTTTCCACCTCAAGGTCACTGGTGTATTTATGCTTTGATGACATTATTTTAAGTGTTTATGGAGCAGCTACAATAGCATAGCCTACCTTTGACCAATCCAAACTCCATTGAGAGAACAAGCATTTTAAAAGTTATTTGCTTATCATCTTGAAGAGAGAGCTTACAAACCATGACTTCTGACTTCTAGTGGACCATTTATTGCAATTAAATCACAACTAATGTGTTTAATTGCCCCCCCCCCCCCCCCCCCCCCCCCCCAAAATAAAAAATACAACCCTTACCTATAGCACTCTGATCATAGCACTGTTGCTCTTAAGGTACTACTTTACTCAGATGAGGACCTAACACTTCCACTTCTGTTTTTAGCTCTTACTTTATCGGCAATGATGCGTTGTGGTTTCTGTGGTTTCTTTGTTTCCTTCTTTTGACAAATGTACTTATTGTAAGTCGCTTTGGACAAAACCGTCTTCTAAATTACCTAAATGTAAATGTAAATGTTTATGTGGGGTTTTTACCGCTGTAGTAAACCAGCCGAGTAGTGTCTTGCTATTCACAGTGACTACAGTTGAATACGAGTTTTGTGTGAACACACATTAACAGCTAAAATTAAATGTTGAAATTATCTTTATTGAAGACACGACTATACAGTAGTTGTCACAGCGGATAGGTTTTTTTTTTAACCAGTAGAAACAGCAATAGTATTGACAGTAATAGTCACACAGCTACTGTACTTAATGTTGCAGATAATTGTATTATCATTGCTAATATTATTAACAGCAGTAATAGTACAAGCTGCAGGATTAGCAGGAATAGTTGGAATCAGGCTGGATTATTGGTTCTACTGGTTGTAGTAGCAGCAGTGGTAGCAGTAGCAGTAACAGCTGTTGCAAACGCAGTACTGTGATAGTTTTAGAAGTACCAGTAGTAGTAGCAGCCAGGTAGTATTACTATTATCAGAGGTTGTAGCAGAGGCAGACATGCAGGCTGTTTCAATATTGTGTATATATGCTTTATACATATCAGTAGAAGTCACACAAGGGCTACTAATTGTAGCAGCAATACTGTCTTCCTCATCAGCTGAAGTGACAGGAGAATTACAGAGCTGTCAGTCGAGCAGAAATATGTCACACATCCACGGTACGGTACAGAAACCATGCAAGGGAAAGGGAAACAAGGAAATATGTTTTCAGAAAAATGAGAAGCCTTTTCCTATGAAGAGTCTGAGAGAAAAATGTAAAGAAAAGTTACAAATTTACAAGAATATGAAGTCATAACTTAAAAAAAGAAAAATAACTTGCTGTGTATGATGCCTTCAGTGGATGACCCAATCAAATTATACTTTAAAAGAGAACAACCATAAAACAGCAGTGGTTTTTGTTTGTTGTTTTCTGATCAGCTGTAGAGAAGCTAATTTTTTTGTAGCCTTGTACTTTTGTACCTGTGTCTTTTCTTTGTACCTATTAGCTCTAGTGTAGCGAAGTTTACGTTTTATAGCCTTGTGCTTTTCCTCTGTTGGAGAGATTTTCATTTTGTTAGTTTTATAGTTAATCCACAGAGTAGTCTCAGCCTCTTTCTTTGCCTCCCTTGGAAGTGATTTTCTGTTATCTTTTTCCCATAAGGGTTCCCGTGTTTTGTTAGTGCTTTCACGGTTCTCAGTTTTCAGCCAGAGTGTTTCATAGCCAGTTCTGTTCTCACTCTGTCAAGGAAGTGTGAATAAAGATCTGCCTGAACTGTTCTACCTCTGCACCTGAGTCCTCGTTCTGCCCAGGCCTGACAGAATACTCGAACCAGTATGGACTCAGCAGGGGTCAGGCAGTTGGTGGAACTTCTTGTCCTGCCTGGAAGAGTAGTTCCAGACAGCGATGGCCTCTCACCTCGGAAATCTTTCAGCGTGACTCCGGGGCTTACAGAAACACCTCGCTCCACCTACCCCAGCAGCTCCACCGATCACAGCCAAGCTACCAGCCCATGCCTCAGCCACAGCCTAGCTTCCAGCCCATGTCTCAGCCACTCCGGACTCAGACCATGCCTCAGCCAGAGCGCAGCTACCAGCCTATGCCTCAGCGCGATCCCCAGCTCAAAGTCTGCTGCCCAGCCGATGCCACCAGTCCAGTCGGAGGTCCGTCCGTCACCAGTCCAGGCATAGGCCCGTCCGTCACCAGTCCAGGCGGAGGCCCGTCCGTCATCAGTCCAGTCGGAGGTCCGTCCGTCACCAGTCCAGGCATAGGCCTGTCCGTCACCAGTCCAGGCGGAGGCCTGTCTGTCACCAGTCCCGACGGGGACCGTCCGACACCTGCATCACACAGCCTTCTGGGGGTCCGCTCTTCACCCGTTCCTGTCCTGACGGGGGACCGTCCAACGCCTGCTCCACGTATCCTGCCGGGGTTCTGCTCGTTGCCCGTTCCTGTTCCGACAGGAGACCGTCCGACGCCTGCTTCAAGCATCCTGTCATCCCAAGTTTGGTCCTGCTATTGTCACATGTCAATCCACACCTATGTCATGCCGTTGTCATCTATGTCCTGTCGTCCCCAACAATGTCCTGCCATCGTCACCCATGTCCTGTCATCCCCACCTATGTCATCTCATACCCTATGTCATGTCATCTCTACCTATGTCCTGCCATCATCACCTATGTCCTGTTGCCCCTACCTTTGTCCTGTCACCCCCACCTACATCCTATCATCCCCACATGTGCCCTGTCGTCGTCACCTACCTCCTGTCATCCCCACTTCAAATGGATTCTGACATTCACCAAGGTTTTCTTATTTGAGATTTGTTACGCAAACTCAAGAGCACACTTACGCACATTTGAGTGCTGACATGTTTGTGCAAAATAATTGGTTATCACATTTTCTTCAATTCTACAGTTGTATAATACTGTAGGATTTAAACCAATACTATTGAATTTTTCATGTTGTTCAATTATTTTCATTATATTACAAAGCATTATTGACTGCTTCACAAACCGCAGATGTTTTTCCCCTTCATCCACCACAAAAAGCGGATGCGCGTCCTGACCGACTCCCGGGACCGCACAACAGACCTGACCCACTCTTGGGACCAGACAACAGACTTGCAGTCCAAGTCCGTGAGCAATTAATTTGTCGTTTGTAAATAAAGACTTTCAAATTTCTTTAAGTGTCTCAGAGTTTTAAACGAATAGCTCTGAGCAGCCTTTCCACCTCTAGTGGTCTACATCTCTGTTCTGTGTTTGGAGAACTCTTTTTTTGCCTCAGATTTTACATCAAACCGTTTCTTTTTAACACGTTCTTGGACAGCAGTCTAAGTACTTAGGAACTTCCTCAAGAACAAATATAAGAAAAAACTTAACTTGATATTGGTGAATGAGCCACATAGTCTGTAATGCAAAACCCACACAGCATCATTGAGGCAGCCCAAAAAATATTTCATGTTTATGCAGTATTTTTCCTTTGGTCTTAGCACTCCTATGAATTAGTCACGTGCCTCATGATTTGTGTTTTCAATTTAACAATATAAGGGCTTGATGTCCGAAAAGAATACAAGAAACGCAATCAACCGCTTGACTTTTCCCACTGAGTCCCCTTTAAGATCATTTCATGTTTCCCATGTTTGGAAAACTATTGCTGGAAATAATTCAGTTCAACAAACCACTTTAATCAGTGACAGTTTTTTAATTGGAAAATAACCACTTTAATCTTTAACAAGATCAATTTTGACTGATGTTTTGTTATTACATCTACATAGTATCTCTGTGACAGACCAACATTTTATGACAAAGGACATTTTTACATGTATTGCGTATTTTTGACAGCTGGAATCCAAACATGACAGGATTCAAAAGTGGCTGTATCAGAAGTAAATACAGAGAGAGAATAATACGCACCATACTGGGTACACCAGTCATATCAAATCTACTCTGAAGTATTTCAAAGCAGCAGCCAAAAGAAAAGTTAAGGAGGGAAGCAAGGTGAGGTATGCAGGTGCTCATCGCTTTTTGTCTCATCTGTTTGGAACCAGCAAAACAAATTTTAAGAATTTTCATGTAAGAAAAAAATATGAGACACAAAGGGACTGAAGTGGAAAAAGCAATGGCAAAAAGTCCATAAATGTTATTCACTTCAGTGTTAGAGCAGGCCAACTTAACAATAGGGTAGTTAACACAATACAAACTGTCAATGGTGTTCCCACACAGTGTCAAACGGATGTTTAAGCACAAAGTTATTAGGAATTTCACAAAAGAGAACAACCATATTACAGCAATTAAGATGACCACCGTTTTGAATGTCATACGTGTGTTATATTGTAGAGGACAACAAATTGCTACATATCTGTCATAAGACATAATGGCTAAGTTACAAAACTCGACATTTGCATAAGAATATATGCAGAAAATCTGCAGGAAACAAAATGGAGCTGAAACTGTGTGAATGTCAGAGAGGATCTGACCCAGAAGGAATGGAAACAACCCTGTACTACCATACAGTTCATTTACAAACAGGCTGCACAGGAAAAGGTACATAGGTTCATGTAAGCTTCTGTTCATACAGATAACAACAATGAGCAACACATTGGAACAAACTATTACCATATATAAAGACATGACCACCATGAAACACAAGTACTTCAAATCTCCAAGATGGACATAAGCTCCAAGAATGAAATACGATAAAGTTGAAGAAGTGGAATTTAACATCCTTGATGGCAAAAAAGGACAACAACTGACCTGTAAAACCCCCACAAACAGCGTAAATGTAACATTTACTCCTCTCCGTCTCAGAGTTAAGGACCTATAAATCTGTAAATGAAACATAGGATCACACCACACAGTTCAGGATGGGCTGCAGACTGCTGCAATCAGCTGATTTAAAGCTTTTTAAAGCCCCCCCCCCCCCCCCCCTCGTTTCCCGCCCCTATTGACTTTGTCCTGTCGTCATCACGTCTTGTCGTCGTCAGCACTTACTTTACGTCCTGTTGCCGTCTCCTATAACACCCTACCTCTGTCTAATAGAGAACTCTCAGCTGTATAGTTGTTGTTTTGCATTTCCTTTAACCTGTACATGGCAAATTCACTTTTTATTGTCACATCCTCACCAAATTTGCACACTGCTTGTTCATTGTATATGGAATATAATCCTATTTTATATCCTATTTTTTTATTTATTTAATACTGTAGTTGTTGAAATGGTACATTTATAGTATATACTAAAACATTCGGTATACTGTGTATTCTTTAGAGATATATATTTCACTTTAGATTTATGGTTGTTTTGGATAATTGGCCGCTCTAACAAAAATAATTTCCCTGTTTGGGATTAATAAAGTCCATTCAACCATCCATTCATCCTTCATCCATCCATCCAACCTCACCCACGTCCTGCATCCCATTGCGAGTATACCACCGTCTACATCCCTTCACATCCGTCCACATCCTGTTGTCATGACCTACTTTGTTTCCTGTCTTCCTGACTTATGTCATTTCCTGTCTTCCCCACCTTTGTCCTGTCGTCCCTACCTATGTCATGCCATTGTCAACTACAGTAAGGCCTGTCGTCCTCACCTTTGTCATTTCATCCCCATCTATCTACTGTCATCGCCACCTATGTCATGTCATCCCCACATTTGAGTCCTGACATGGTTTGTGCAAAATAATTGGTTCTCGCGTTTACTTCAATTCTGCAGTTGCATAATACTGTAGGATTTAAATAGATAATATTTGTATAATTTTTCATCTTGTTCAATTAGTATTTTCAGTATATTTCAAAGCATTATTGACTTTTAAAATGTAACAAAACACTACACTTAGTTCGGTTACATTAATTTGTATTATACTACTCAACAGTTCTGTGGGTTTGCGCCTCGAACAAGGAGCTGCTTGAGTCACATGGCTCAGATTCGCATCTTTGAATAATTCATCATAAATTCCAGCAACACATGGGCTCTATTCCCATAATGAGTTATTTTACCAGGAGATGGAGGATCTGCTCTGGCCCCCTGGTTGATGACACCACTCACCAACCCCCAGACTCACCGGAGGTGTCGTATAATCAGCGTACTCACTCCACCATTGAGCGCATCATCGGCCTCTTCAAATACGCTGGCACACTGCTTCACAAACCGGAGATGTTTTTCCCCTTCAGTCACCACAACAAATGGATGCGCGTCCTGACCGACCCGGGGCCGCACAACAGACCTGACCACTCCTGGGACCAGACAACAATCCTGACCCACTCCTGGGACCAGACAACAATCCTGACACACTCTTGGGACCAGACAACAGACTTGCGGTCCAAGTCCGTGAGCAATTACTTTGTTTGTCAATAAAGGCTTTCAAATTTCTTTAATTGTCTCAGAGTTTTAAACGGATAGCTCTGATCAGCCTTTCCACCTCTAGTGGTCTACATAGTGGTGTTGCTCTATTGCGACTCGGACTCGTGCTGCCACTGCTGCTTTTTTTCTCGTTTTTATTTAATATCTGTCGGTTGTTTTTAACGGGTACTGAACGGAGCGTGTATGCTGTGCTCACCATGGCTTTACGGGCACAAGGACTTCTATTTCTGTTGATTATCGGGGTGTTGCTGCTGCTGGGAACATGCCAAACACTCTCACGCGTTGTAGGTGAGTTGCTCACTTACGCTCTCCCTCCGTTACACGGGAGCTGATCCACCTGCCAACCTGCCCGTGGCCATCAGAATACAGCCGTCTGACCGGGAACGAAAACAACCACGAAGACGACCACGGAAAAGGGGCCGGAGAGAGGGGGCATACATCAGTGCCTTCGCCGGAGATGCTATAAGCCACCGCTGCTGAGGATGATTCTCTGCAACACGCGCTCTATGAGGAAGTATCTGGTCAGTTCAACGGTCATTTGAACAAAAAACAACACATTCTAGTTGGGACTTAACTATACCCAGATGTTACATGTGTAAGGAATGTTTAGGTTAGGAGTAGGGTTGTAAACGATAAACCCAGGCCCGGCCCTAACCAATCTGGAGCCCTAGGCAAGATTTTAGGTGGCGCCCCCCTTGCATCGGCAGTGTAGTGTACTCACAAGAAACCGAATAGCTTTGTCTTTGACCTTTTTTTTACTTAAAGAAAGCTAATTCACAATCACAATAGTTAACAAGATAGAAAAAATTATGAATAAATAAATGAATACAAAAAATAAAATGAATATATGAAATACAACCATTTTTACATACATTCATAAATAGTCTTAAGTATAAGATCTAACTAAACACAAAATAAAATGTGTCAACAAGTTGCATAAAATAAATTAAAAATACAATATAAATAAGGCACTGCACAAAACAAGATATTAAAGGTGGGGGCAACAGGAAGACAGCTTGATGCTGCTGCATCATGGCTGGGTTGTGCTGCTGAGGTGGAGGCAGCAGTGGTAGATGTGGTAGATGGCCCAGGGGTGGGATTTAGAAACTTCAACAGTGCATCTGAAGAGAGGAGTATGTGACACCATTGAGTATTACAGTCTAATAATAAAAACATTATTCCAGGAATAAAATGAAATGATATAATATAATTGAAAAACCAAAGAGATATATGATGTTAACTGATATGCAAATTAGATTAGATTACATTTATTGTCATCATTACAGTGAAATGCTGAATAGCAGAATGCAAAGTAGCAGTAATATGAGAATGTTATGTTATGATTATCTTTGACCGAATCACAGCAGTGCTCATATTCAAAACAGCATTCTCTCTCATGTGATATTGCTTAATTAACATTAATGATGTGCACTTTAACAACTAGGCTTACAACTATAATATATAAAGGGGTGGAAAAGTGACTAGGGCAAACGTTAGCTAACCAGAAGGCAATAAAAATGTAAACAAATGTAAACACCTGCTTAAAGGATCTAATACAAATGTCCCTGAGGAATGTAAGGTGGGAGTACTGTAATTACCTAACCTTACATTATTACTTTCCATAACAACTTAGCCCCCTCCACAATATTAACTGACGTTAAAACAGTCAACTAACGTTAGCTATTTATTGATTAGCAATTAGCGAATCATGTAACGTTATCCTAATGCTAAAAAGCCAGGTGTCTATCTGTAACAGATAAATAATTTCATGTAACATTACCTCTGTCTTTTTCTCGTTTCTCCTCCTCTTCTTTTCTTTTTTTTCTTCCCTGGGCACCCGACAGTTTTGGCCGTTTTGACATCTTGTGTTGATTTTTTGATGTGGTGACGTCCAAAAACAATCATGATAGGCTACGGGAAGGGAGGGGGCGCACCGTGCATGGGGGGGGGGGGGGGGGGGGGGGGGGGTTGTAATGTTGTTACAACTATTATTTCTATTAAATAGGCTTTTTTTTTTTTTTTTACCATTTGTGGCACTGGTGTGGCGCCCCCCGATGGACGGCGCCCTTAGCATTTGCCTATACGGCCTATGCCACGGGCCGGCCCTGGATAAACCGATGCGACCGGATATTCGGCTCAACAAGTGAGAGATACGGATGCATCGGTAGCAGCCTCCTCAATCGATATAAATTATCAATGAATTCCTAGATGAATCGATTATAGAGTCATGGATCGGGTATCGCAAGACTTTGAAGCGGTTGGCAGCATTACACCAGCTTCTCTAAAACAACGCGAGAGCTGAAGCTGCCGGCGAAACGCCGTAGCTGCCTAGCTGGTATGAGTTATAAACAAGGGACAACACGGAACATGGAGGAGGTGGAGGTGGAGAGGCGGGCGCAGCACAGGTAGGCGGCTCCGACGCTGCCGCGTGCCGCGTGACCGCAGTCACTCCACGACCACACGTGAGAGATGGAAGGCTTTGAATGTCAATCGCTTGTGTCTCAACTTGCGCCACAAGAGGCGGCCGCAGCACGGGTAGCGTCCACGACACTGTCCTGTGACCGCTATCCGCGATTCAGCAAGAATTTTTTTGGTCCATGTCTAAAAATAAATACAATGGGCCCTAGTTTCGTAGACCAGGCGCAGTCAGCTTTCAGCGCACCTGCGCCGCGCCGACAGGGTGTGTCCGCCTGGACTTTGCAAGTTTCGTGCACCGCGCAGGCTCGCGCAGGCTGTGGGAAAGAGGGAGGAGAAGAAGGCGTGAGTGGGAGACGAGGAGGAGACGAGGCGTGGACTGGGATTAATACAGCCGATTCAGATCTTCACCAATCAAATGAGCTCCTCTCCTCACCTTTAATGCGTTAGGGGAGGTTCAGTGCAAGATCCGTCACTTGACAACCCGATGACAGAAGCAGCGCCGCTGCTCCCACCACGCGCTTCACGCGCTGTGCGTGCGTATCATAATAATAACAATGCCCATATTATAAAAAACAGGAGA
Organism: Eutrigla gurnardus; assembly: GCF_963514095.1. Taxonomy (NCBI): domain Eukaryota; kingdom Metazoa; phylum Chordata; class Actinopteri; order Perciformes; family Triglidae; genus Eutrigla; species Eutrigla gurnardus. The sequence continues at coordinate 22,669,699 of NC_139924.1, read as the reverse complement.
GAGAGGGAGATGTTTTGGTCCGAGAGGCTGAGTTTCCGTTACGCGTGCCATCCGCCTTTGATCTGACGTCAGATGTGACGGGACAATCTATATAGATATAAATTCACGTGTTGATTCAATCAGTTGCATTAAATAGTGTTTGTTGTGTTTATTTATTGCATTTAAATGTGCCTGGAACTGTGGAAACCTGCCTGTGAGGTCTCGGTGACGTGTGCGCACTGCACGCCGTCAGCCAAACTTCCACTCCGCCAGCTGTGATTCGCATTGAATGAATGGACTTTATTTACGCCTTGCGCCTTGCGCCGAAAGTAGACCAGGTTGGAGCTGGCGAGCTTTCAGCGCAGTCTCGGCGAGGCTTTTTGCCACGAAACTTCCGCTACGCCAAGCTGAATCTGTCACGCCTCCCCCTGCTGCGCCGCCACACCCATCTTGGCGCAGGCGATCCACCAAACTGCCAAACTGACGGCGATCCACCAAACTGCCAAACTGACGGTGCGCAAGGCTGCGCAGGTCGAAACTTGCATTGCGCCGGCTCCGCCACCCTGCGCTGCGCCACGAAACTAGGGCCCATTGACATGTGATTTTGTTGTTCTGTTTTTGTTTTTTGTTTTTTTTGCCAGTGTCATACAGCCACAATGCTTGGGGATATGTGGTATTTTACATATTTGAAAAGAAACTATTGTACTGTCACTTTCATAGAATTGGCTTCTTTATTTTATAAAATATCTACAACAAATATTAACCGTAGAATCAAATCGTATCGTTCTTACACTGTATGGAATCGATTCGAATCGAATCCTGTCTGTAATAAAATGATATCGTTTTTGAATCGAATCGTAACCTGTGTATCTAGATGCATATCGAACAGTTTATCACAGAGAGATGTGCAACCCTAGTTAGGAGGAAGATGAGAAGAGGCCTAGCTGTAAATTAAGCGTAGCTGTCTGATGAGGCCCTGAGACATAAATTAGTAGGGGTGTGCATTGGCACTGCCCTCACAATTTGATGACAATTCACGAGGTAACGATTCAATTCGATTCTACGATGCATTGCGATGCATCAAAATTCTACAGCACAGGCACATTTTTCATCAGTCATGAGGCAATACAAGCAGTCAGATATTGAACAACAGATTTTATTGGCTGCTATGTGTGTATTATCACTCTCCTGTATCCTTGACATAAATGTCATTAAATAAAATAAAATTGAATGGTACAGGGTATTGGATATGGCATTTTCAAACCTGAAAAAGAAAACATAAATCACTGCTTTCAGTGCCTTGATTGAGAACTGTTTCTCTTCTCCCTGCTTTTGATCATATTCACTGAAACCGACACTATGCTCCGATAGAAGTAAATAGTGACATAATCAATTTTGGCACGTTGCCGCATCGATGCTGAATCGTGCATGCCCCGCTTTGCGATGCATCGCCGAATCGATTTTTGTTGACACCTCTACCGGTCTGTAATCATTATTTTCCATGGGGTAGGATTTTTTTGGTATGGGAATAATGGTAGACTTTTGCCAGATGGCAGGTACTTTATGTAAATCTATAGATGCTTGACAAATGGGGCACCAGGCTGGGAATAGTTCTTCTGCAAACGTCTTTAGGAGAAGAGGCCTGTGGATTTACTCTTACATACCTGGTTGAATAATGCCTGTATTTTGAGAGGATCAACTACTAGTTTTGGGTAGGCATCGGTTGTAATAGACTGTAGTACTTTATTACATTCAGAAGAGGAATCCTGTTTATCAAATCTTCGGAAAAAATCATTAAGCTCATTTGCCATTTCAAGTTCATTATTAATTATGAGACGTTTTGGGCAAGTAGACATATTAGTGGCAGCCTTCATAGAGTCCCATAGCATTTTAGAGTTCATGGAGGTAAAATTCTGTTCAATAATTTCCTTGTGTTTTCTCTTTGCTTCCCTCAGCATGTGATTGAGTTCCTTCTGTATGGCCTTCATGCTCATCCAGTCTGTTTCTAAAAGCCAGTTTCTTACGATTAATACAGTCCTTAATCTCTAAGTACTTAGTACCTTCAGAACAAACAGAAAAAACAGAAAAAAACTTGATATTGGTGAATGAGCCCCATAGTGTAATGCAAAACCCACACAGCATCATTGAGGCAGCCCAAAAATATTTCATGTTTACGCAGTGCTTTTCCTTTGGTCTTAGCACTCCTATGAATTAGTCACTGGCCTCATGATTTGTGTTTTCAATTTAACAATATAAGGGCTTGATGTCTGAAATTAATACAAGAAACGTTATCAACCGCTTGACTTTTTCCACTGAGTCCCTTTTAAGGTAATTTCATGTTTCCCATGTTTGTAAAACTATTGCTGGAAATAATTCAGTTCAACAACTTATAGTTCAAGTTTTTTATTTGGAAAATAAACACTTTAATCTTTAACAAGATCAATTTTGTTTTGTTATTACATCTACATGGTATCTCTGTGACAGACCAACATTTTATGACAAAGGACATTTCTATAGGTATTTCGTATTTTTGACAGCTGGAATCCAAACATGACGGGATTCAAAAGTGGCTGTATGATGACTAAATACAGTGAGAGAATAATACGCAGCATACTGGGTATACTGATCATATCAAATCTGCTCTGAAGTATTTCAAAGCAGCAGCCAAAAGAAAAGTTAAGGAGGGAAGCAAGGTGAGGTATGCAGGTGCTCACGGCTTTTCGTCTCATCTGTTTGGAACCAGCAAAACAAATTTTAAGAATTTTCATGTAAGAGAAAAATATGAGACACAAAGGGACTGCAGTGGAAATAGCAATGGAAAAAAGTCCATAAATGTTATTCACTTCAGTGTTAGAGCAGGCCAACTTAACAATAGGGTAGTTAACACAATGCAAACTGTCAATGGTGTTCCCACACAGTGTCAAACGGATGTTTAAGCACAAAGTTATTAAGATTTTCACGAAAGAATACAACCATATTACAGCAATTAAGATGACCACCGTTTTGAATGTCATACGTGTGTTATATTGTAGTGGACAATAAATAGCTAGATATCTGTCATAAGACATGACGGCTAAGTTACAAAACTCGACATTTGCATAAGAATATATGCAGAAAATCTGCAGGAAACAAGATGGAGCTGAAACAGTGTGAATGTCAGAGAGGATCTGAACCAGAAGGAATGGAAACAAGCCTGTACTACCATACAGTTCATTTACAAACAGGCTGCACAGGAAAAGGTACATAGGTTCATGTAAGCTTCTGTTCATACAGATAACAACAATGAGCAACACATTGGAACAAACTATTACCATGTATAAAGACACGACCACCAAGAAACACAAGTACTTCAAATTTCCAAGATGGACATAAGCTCCAAGAATGAAATAAGATAAAGTTGAAGAAGTGGAATTTAACATCCTTGATGGCAAAAAAGGACAAAAACTGACCTGTAAAACCCCCACAATCAGCATTAACATCACATTTACTCCTCTCCGTCTCAGAGTTAAGGACCTATAAATCTGTAAATGAAACTTAGGATCACACCACACAGTTCAGGATGGGCTGCAGACTGCTGAAATCAGCTGATTTAAAGTCCCCCCTCCCTTCGTCCTGTTGTCATCATGTCCTGTCATTGTCACCACTTACTTTACGTCCTGTTGCCGTCTCCTATAACACCCTACCTCTGTTTAATAGAGAACTCTGTATAGTTGTTGTTTTGCATTTCCTTTAACCTGTACGTGGCAAATTTGCACATCGTTTTTTTATTGTCACATACCTCACCAAATTTGCACACTGCTTAATGTTCACTGTATATGGAATATAATATTTTTATATCCTATTTTGTTATTTATTTTATACTGTAGTTGTTGTAATGGTACATTTACTACTAAAACATTCGGTATACTGTGTATTCTATACACCAGCTATAGGAAGTAAAGCCCATATAAGCAAGTAACTAAGTATCATTTTGCCGCCGAAATGGCTGAGCAAAACATGACCTTATAAGTACAAAATATAGCTTTAGGATGGAGCGCCTGACAACCTCTTTCTTCCATTGGAGAGGACAAGGATAAATTTACTAAGGTGACAGGATGAGCGAGAAGTAGGCTGATCAGGAAGTAGAGGGCTTTAAAAGACAGACATGTGGTAGGGAGCGTTGGCTTTCCTTAAATTCGAGAGCAAGAAAGGGCTTCCCAGGTGGAACAGGTGCAGAGACTCTAGGAAGGACTCTGCCAGGGATTCGGAAGAACCAAGTGTGGCCACGCACAGTTTCGGACGCAGGCTTGATATCTGTTTAAATAAAGATCATTCTCATTCCACCTCAGGGCCGTGGGAAGTGAGTTTTGGTTGGGGGTGCTGTAGTGGGGGGTAGTTTGCCAGAAATCCATAAAATAGGCTTTATTTGAAATGGTACAAAATGTATTGTATTTTATTGAAACGCCTCTGTAACAGGACAGCATACTAGCATTGCATGGCACACAGCACAGGCATACATCACTGTAAAAAAAAAGCAGACAAAATGCAAAACGCACACAGATTGATCCTAACGCAAACAAAGTAACCGTTTGCTAAGGTAACAAATGTTGCTGTACAGTCTTGCACCGAAATTGACGGTGAAAACAAACACGTGAAATATAAAACTGTTATAAATTATAAAGTTGTTGACGAGCTGAAAAGGCGCTGTTACCGTGCCTGCTAGTGCCAGCAGCAATCGGTGGAACTGAGGTAGGCTCTTGGGGTCTCCTACTCAACACTCGGACTTGAAGCAGACAGCGGAGGTGTGGTAATCGGTGTTGGGTTTTGTTCAGTACTTTTGGAAGATTGATTGAAAAAATCGGGAATTATTTTCTGTGCCATATCTCACTGACATATCTAGGTTAACCGCCATGAGCGTAACTCACTGTAATATTCGGCTACTTAATATGACGTATCTGTCGTACCATAAAGCTTAGCGGCTTAGCGTCATAGGATATCTCACTCAGATTTTTTTTTGTTAATTTGTTTTGTTTTTGTTTAGATCTCCTAGGTTTAATATAACATTATATTAGTGCATAATAGACAGGGGGACGGAGAGTTTTTATTCATTTTTTTAAATATTTTTTTTTTGATCGTGAGTGGTATGACACATAAATTAGGCTTTATGTGGTATGACACATAGGTTTATGTGGTATGACACATAAATCCCCACTTCCCACGGCTATGTTCCACCTTCCTGACTTTGAATATTCATTTATCACCAATCAACACATCGACATCTTTGGGGAGTTTACCTGATCGACCTGGAGGGCTTCTCACCACTCCTGCAAGAACTACACAGTGAGGGAGACTGTATGCAACGCTGACGTTGAGCTTGTGCCTCTCTCTAAGACCCTTCTACCTCCCCAGAGAGTTTGACATCTGCTCAGTCTATGTTCCTCCTAGTGGAAATGCAGCTCAGGCAGCAGCTCGAATAGCCGACTGTGTTCCTAACCAACTGCAGGAGCCTCAGTTTTCATTCTGGGTGATTTTAACCAATGTACACTTGAACTGTCACTCCCGGGTTTTGAACAGTACATCAAATGCACCTCAAATGCAACTTGTCCCCTCAAAACCCTCAGGTTTCAGGGCACGGCATAGTACAGAGTCAGCACTGCTAAAAGTCACGAACGACCTACTGCTCTGCCTCGACTCTGGTAAACCCGCCTTATTAATACTCTTAGATCTCAATTCTGCCTTCAACACTGTTGACCACTCCCTCTTGCTGAACCGGCTTGAGCACCAGGTCGGTATCCAAGGCAGCGCTCTCCAGTGGTTTGCCTCCTACCTTTCTAACAGATCCTTTTCTGTTAACATCGGTAATATTTACTCTTCATCTGCTCCAATCACATGTGGCGTACCCCAGGGTTCCATCCTAGGCCCCATCCTATTCGCCCTATACCTGCTCCCTTTAGGCTCCATTCTCCAAAAGCACAATATCGCATATCATTGCTACGCCGATGATACACAGTTATATCTTCCACTCGAACCTGGTCATAGCAACAACTCCACCTTGGAGTCCATTCTTGACTGCCTCCAAGACGTCAAACAATGGTTGGCAAATAACTACCTCCAATTAAATGATGGGAAGACAGAAGTGGTCTTTTTTGGCCCCCCAAACTCCTCCATAGGTATAATAAATCACTTAGGTCCCCTGGCGCCCAATCTTCATACCCATGCCAGAAATCTTGGGGTGATCTTCGATCAAGATTTAAAATTTGACAAACAAATAAACTCTGCGGTGAAAAGTTGTTTTTTCCAACTACGAAACATTGCAAAACTTAAATCAATTCTCTCCCTCTCTGACCTTAATACAGTTACCAACGCCTTGATTACCTCTAGGCTGGACTATTGCAACTCACTGTATTTAGGTATTAGCCAGTCATCTCTATCCCGCTTACAGTTGGTTCAGAATTCTGCTGCCAGATTGATAACAGGAACTAGGAGGCAAGAACACATAACACCCATACTAGCATCCCTTCATTGGCTCCCCATCAAGTACAGGACAGAGTTTAAAGTTATTTTATTTGTTTTTCAAGCACTACATGGCCTGGCCCCCCAATACATTTGTGACCTACTCTCCCCCCTTTCCAACCCAAGGATTCTTAGATCCTCGAATCAACTGCTCCTGACCGTTCCCCGGTCTAGGCTACGAGGAAAGGGCGATCGTGCCTTTGCCATTGCAGCCCCAAAACTATGGAACAGCCTACCCACTTCAATTAGGTGCTCCTCCTCTGCAGCTGCCTTTAAGGCAAATCTAAAAACCTTTTTGTTTGCCCAGGCCTTTAAATGTCCCTGATGGTCTCAAGTGTGGGCTCAAGTGTGTGTCATTTTTGTTTGTAATTTTGTGTTCACTGAACTGTACTTTGGTCAACTTTGGTTGTTTTTAAATGTGCTTTACAAATAAATTGATTTGATTTGATTTGATTTGATCTTATGCCAACCTATAAAACTGTTTTTAAGAGCGGCAAACCCAGCAAATTGTCACACGACATCATAGAGACACTCAAGGGGTCCTTTCTCTGTACAATTTGGGACATATTTCATGACTTGGACATTGATGAGGCTGCTGAAATTATTACTGATTCTATTCTATTCTGTGTAAACTGTGTTATCACAAAAAAGGTTGTCACATTGTATCCCAACAACAAGCCCATATAACTAGTGAGATTAAGGACTGTATTAATCGTAAGAAACTGGCTTTTAGAAACAAAGACTGGATGAGCATGAAGGCCATACAGAAGGAACTTAATCACATGCTGAGGGAAGCAAGGAGAAAACACAAGGACATTATTGAACAGAATTTTACCTCCATGAACTCTAAAATGCTATGGGACTCTATGAAGGCTGCCACTAATATGTCCACTTGCCCAAAACGTCTCATAATTAATAATGAACTTGAAATGGCAAATGAGCTTAATGATTATTTCCTAAGATTTGATAAACAGGATTTCTCTTCTGAACATAATAAAGTACTACAGTCTATTACAACAGACAAAACTAGTAGTTGATCCTCTCAAAATACAGGCATTATTCAACCAGGTATGTAAGCGTAAATCCACAGGCCCTGATGGTATCTCAGCTCTTCTCCTAGAGACGTTTGCAGAAGAACTAACCCCAGCCTGGTGCCCCATTTTTCAAGCATCTATAGATTTACATAAAGTACCTGCCATCTGAAAAAAGTGTACCATTATTCCCATACCAAAAAAATCCTGCCCCATGGAAAATAATGATTACAGACCGGTGGCATTCACCTCAATTAGCATGAAGTGCTTTGAAAAATACATGGTGACAAAACTAAAAGCAGAGATTGAACCTAAATTAGACCCACAACAAGGCAAGGGAGGGGCACCGATGTATAGGCAAGGGAGGGGCACCGATGATGCAATCACTGGCATCACCCACCTTGGCCTTAAGCATCTCGAAGCCCCTGGGGCCTATGCGCACCTTTGTGTGGCGGGCGGTATTAGAGAGGTCGACCAGCAAGCTGGTATAATTAGAGGAGGAGCCAACAACGCCACCCTGGGAATTTCACCCAAGGAATAAGATTCTTTTTACCTCTGACCAAACTGGTCACTCAAAAGAAAGGCACAAAGGTCCATTATACGATGAGGCCAGAGACGTAATTCCATCCACAAGACTTTTATTTTTAAATCCAACAACAGACCAGCATACACATAATCAATAATTAAAAAGGCAAAGAAACATGGGGGAAGCTGAGGCTTACCAGTGGGGAGGTGGGCCACCAGGAGGGGAAAGGTCCATAAGAGGGGGTCACCCCAATCACACGTGTAAGCACATCCACACACACACACACACACACACGTGAGGGATCACACCCGGGGGAGACCACACAGCACACAGGAGGGGACGCCACCACCGGGGAACACCAACCCCCACCACTTTAGGCTCTCGTCTTCTAAAATGAACAGGGAACAGAATACAAATTAGTGAATAGATCACAAAAATGAACAAAACAATCACATTAACTGCTGTAAAAATAAAGATGATACGGTTAACAGAACAAAACCAGATGAATGGTGGGGATGAAATAACAAAAACAACTGAAGATCAAAGAAATAAACACTCAATTTCCCAAAACAATATAAAAAGGGTTTAACCAATTAGAAAATACACAAAACTATAGAATAAGCACACTGACACTACTTTACTAAAATGGCCAGGACTAAAATAACTACGGACAAGATGAGCAATACGTCATCAAACAGACAGACGATGCGCAAATCAGCGGCAGGTAACGCCGCGCTGACCGCAATAACAGTGGAGGGCAAAGTCTTGATGACCGCAATAACAGCGGGAGGCAAAGCAGCAGCGTGGTTAAAGGTGGAAGTAGCTGCTACACTCCTGGCTACCGGACACAAACCCGCAGTTCCAATCCGGCCGTACTTATGAGCCAGCTGAGTGGATACCAGCTGTGATCGTTGAGCGCCTCATGGCAGAGGAAAGGACGAGGGTCCACGGCATCTGCTGCAGCAGCGGGCACACCGGAAGTGAGGTATAGCTACGGCGTCAGAGGGAGAGCAAAAAGGACCACTACCTGTCTTTATAGTATACCGGCACACACGGATTGGCTGTCGATTGAAAGCAATCACGAGCACAAGAAAACACAGGACCATGCAAACCGGAGCAGAACACAAGACTCTATCCTGCTACAATCGGTTCATTGATTTTAGTTCTGCTTTTAATTAACTTCAACCATACCTATTAACTAAAAAATGAAACAGATGAGTGTAAGCCCTTCCATCATTAAATGGTTCCACACGTTTTTAACTCAGAGAACCCAGAGGGCCCTAGTTTCGTGGCGCAGCGCAGGGTGGGGGAGCCGGCGTAATGCAAGTTTCGACCAGCGCAGCTTTGCGCACGGTCAGTTTGGCAGTTTGGTGGATCGCCTGCGCCAAGATGGGTGTGGCGGCGCAGCAGGGGGAGGCGTCACAGATTCAGCTTGGCGTAGCGGAAGTTTCGTGGCAAAAAGCCTTGCCGAGACTTCGCCGAAAGCCCGCCAGCTCCAACCTAGTCTACTCTTGGCGTAAGGCGCAAGCCGCAAATAAAGTCCATTCATTCAAGGCGAATCACAGCTGGCGGAGTGGAAGTTTGGCTGACGGCGCGCAGTGTGCACACGTCACCGAGACCTCACAGGCAGGTTTCCACAGTTCCAGACACATTTAAATGCAATAAATAATCACAACAAACACTATTTAATGCAACTAATTGAATCAACACGTGAATGTATATCTATATAGATTGTCCCGTCACATCTGACGTCAGATCAAAGGCGGATGGCGTAACGGAAACTCAGCCTCTCGGACCAAAACATCTCCCTCTCTCTCTCCTGTTTTTCATAATATCGGCATTGTTATTATTATGATACGCACACACAGCGCGTGATGCGCGTGGTGGGAGCGGCGGCGCTGCTTCTGTCATCCCCTAACGCATTAAAGAGCCTGCGCGGTGCACGAAACTTGCAAAGTCCAGGCGGACACACCCCGTCGGCGTGGCGCACGTGCGCTGCGCGCTGACTACGCCTAGTCTACGAAACTAGGGCCCATAATGTCAGAGTTAATAGCACCTTCTCTGACTCTGAACTCATCAGCACAGGTGCACCCCAGGGCTATGTCAGTTCACTAGTGCTTTTTACGCTCTACACAAATGACTGCATCCGCAGCCACTTTTTCATTTTTAAATTCTCAGACGACACTGCCATCCTGAGCCTGCAGCACCAGCACACTGCCCCCTCATCATATTTTACAGAAGTCTAGAGCTTTGTTCGGTGGTGTGATGAGAACCACCTCACCATAAACATAAGACAGAGGAGATGGTGCTAGACCCTAAAGCCATAGGGGGCCGTACTCCACTGTGCATCCATGGGGAAACAATCAACCAAGTCAGCTCTTATAGGTATCTTGGTGTCCATCTCGGTAACTGTTTTAGTTGGCAGGTTCATGGTTGATCACCTGTGTGCTCGTGCTCGTCTCCAGCAAAGATTATACTTCCTGCCTAGACTCAGGGTTTTACCAGGTGGTGTTAGAGAGTGTTCTGAGCACTTTTATGCTGATGATACTGTACTCTACAGTTCAGCACCCACCCCAGAAGGGGCCCTCTCCCAGTTGAAACTTGCTTTTAACACGGTTCAAGAACATTTGTATGATTTAAAACTTGTTTTAAATGCTGACAAAACTAAGGTCATGCTATTGTGAATGTGTGGCTGGAGGCCACCAGAACCTGACCCAAACAACGCCACCTGGGGAGTTTCACCCCAGGAAATATCCTATGAAATTCTGAATAAGACCTCAATACTTTCACAGACAACACAAGTTCGTATACTAAGACAAGACAGAGACGTGGTTTCCAAATAAAGCCAAATTTATTTGCTTCAATTGAATTAATTAATAACTGGAGATATCTGTAAACAAAGGGGATTAATGGCACAAAAAAGATGAATCAAATTAGGAAAGTATAACAAATTTTATTAACAGGGGATTCTTTTATAAAAACACTAAAATTACTATTTTGGTGACACTTATTCTGAAATTAACAAAAAGGAGTGGACAGAAGCCAACTATAGGGAGGCAGCCTACCTAAGGATGTGTTCCAGAGGTGCAACAACTTACCCACCACGCGTGCTCACGGCAAATCACTGCAAATGGTGCACACTGCAACTGTGTCCCGGTGCGCTTTAACACTACAAACGGTGAAGGGAACCACTCTATCGTGACTAGCCTCCGCTATAAGCCGACTAATGCCACTAAAAGAAATAAAGCAAAACAAACATTAACACAAGCAACAAAAACACCAGTTGGTCCAGACTAACAATAATCAACAATAAAGGCAACACTAAAAGCAAGGCAAAACAGCAGCTGACAATGACCTATAAATTCAAGAAAGGTCAGTTAATTATAATAAAACCAAACATGCATTTCAATTCAATTTGTCTGCTTACAGGTCAAAATCACAAAGCCTACCTTAATAAAAAGGTGCACCGGCTAACCCAGGTACCAGCTAATGAGTACCCACATTGGAGAACTCCATTCATTCATTCGTAGATGCAGACACCAGTAAGACCGGGGGAGAGAGGGAGAGGAGAGCTGTGGCAAACAATTGCAACCTGGTCACTACATATAATTGATTTAAAGTAACATTTAAACTAGTGGCTCTATTTCCTACCTCAGAGTCAGAGGAAGCCCACACAGCAGCCAGAGAGAGACAACGAGACAGCCAAGAGGTCACAGGTGATTTAAATGCCCTCAGTCTAATCAGGAGGCAGTAGAAAGGGGTTGGCCTGAACACAAGGGTGTGTTCAAGAACCAACAACTGCAACTCTGGTTTCCCCGTCACAATCCACCCCCATTTTTTTTAATCGTTGGCCCTAACGATTACCTTATTGCCAAGGTCTAAAAATGGCCACATCAGCTACACGTACATGGGAGGCAGTAGCCCTTGTTGCCCTGCTGCCCGCTGCCTGTGGGAGACGATGGACGTTTGTGTGTCTCCCCGCTGTGGGACGGTTGGTCCTCCTTACTGCACCAGCATCAACGACGGGTTGGTCCTCTGGTTGAGAAGGTGGGTGTGTAGCCAGCAACCGTCCCTCTGAGGTCGTATTGGTTGTAGGATCAATCTGTGGTTGAACGGAGGGTGAAGTGTCTGCCTGGGGACATAAATTCACAGGTGCATGAGTCGTGGTGCTCTCTGGCCTTACCACATACAGATCACCTTCGAACGAGTCTTCAACAGGGGGTTCCTCTTCTGGGGGACAGGCCACAGGGGATCCCTCTTCTGGGGGACAGGCCACAGAGGTTGCAGCTGCATCTGCATGTCCAAGACGGTCTTTCAACAGAGAGCGATTAACATTCCTTGTCTTACTGAGATCATCTACTGGAGCAATGGTGTACACAGATCCTCCATCTCTAGGGGCCTTCATGACCCTGTACACAACTGAGCTCCAGACATCTTGAATCTTATGGCGGCCCCTCAGCCCCACATCCTTGAGGTACACCAGCTTTCCCTCTGGTATAAAAACATCTTTTACCTTCTGATCATGACGTGCCTTTCGTCGGCTGGCAGCAGCCTGCAGGTGTTTGGTGGCCCCTTCAAACGCCACTTGGAGCCTGGCCTGATGCTCCTGGATCCAATCATGAGTACTGCCTGTGGCCGGGGTGGGATTCCTTCCTAAGAGGAAGTCAACAGGTAAAAGGGGATCTTGTCCAAACATCAAAAAGAAGGGGGACTCACCCATAGATTGATGTGCTGTGGTGTTGTATGAAAAAACAACTTGAGGCAGGTAGGATGACCAGTCCCTTTTCTTTGTTGTAGGCAAGGTGCGTAGACGGTCATGGAGGGTGCGATTGAATCGTTCGCATTGGCCGTTCCCAGCCGGGTGGTAAGGGGTGGTATGGGACTTTTCAATACCATAGAGACTGCATAACTGTTGAACCAATATGCTTTCAAAATTTCTTCCTTGGTCAGAATGGATACGACTGGGGACGCCAAACCTGCAGAACCACTCATTTACCAGTACTTTAGCAACAGTTGAGGCCCGTTGATCGTTGGTGGGGACAGCCTGAGTGTACTTTGAGAAGACGTCAGTCATCACAAGCACATTCTCCATCCCGTTCCTGGATGGCTCTAATACTGTAAAGTCCACCACCAGAATTTGATTTGGTCGTGCAGCAAGGAGGTGGCCCATGTATGTACGGGTAGACGGCTGGATGTCCTTAGCTATCTGGCACCTTTCACACTCTTGGCACCAGCGCTTAACATCTTGGTGCATGCCCGGCCAGTAACATCTCTGCCATACCAAGCTTACAGTTCGTTCCACACCCTGGTGGCCATGCTCATGGTGCAGTTGATGTAAAACCTGGCTCTTCATGGACGAGGGCAGGACCAGTTGGAGAATCTCATCACCATCGGGGGAGGAGACCTTGCGATGGAGCACACCATCTTGCTCTACAATTCGATCCCACTGTTTGACCAGTGCAAGAGCCTCCTTGGACATTTGACGTCGTTCACCTGCATCCGGCCCCCTCTTTCTGATCCAGAACACCAGGAAGTGGTGTATGGTGGCATCTGCTTCCTGTAGGCCACGTAAGTTAGAGAGAGAGTGGCATGGGAAGGCAGAAACAGCATTTTTGCTTTACCTCAGGCACTGCTCTACAGGCTTGCTGCATGGACTCAGGAAGCGGAGTGCTGCGGGCCAGATGATCTGTGGTGGACGTGCTGGGTAAGTACTGCCGTGAGAGGGCATCAGCATTGCCGTTACGCTTGCCAGGCTTGTACTTTAGGACATAGTCGAAGTTAGCAAGCTCTGAGGCCCAGCGCTGCTCCACTGCGCCCAACTTTGCTGTTGAAAGGTGACTGAGAGGGTTATTATCTGTGTATACTACACATTTCTGGCCCAGCAGGTATTCCCTAAATTTTTCGGTCATAGCCCATTTAAGGGCCAAAAACTCTAACTTCATGGAGCTATAGTTGTTCATATTGCGTTCTGCAGGCTTAAGGCCACGGCTAGCGTAGGCTATAGGTTTCACTTTACCGTCTTGTTCCTGAGAAAGGACTGCCCCCAGCCCACTGTGGCTGGCATCCACTTCGAGGATGAACGGCAAGGTGAAATTGGCATAGGCAAGCACTGGTGCTTCCACAAGCTTACGTTTGAGGCCTTCAAAGCACTGTTCACATTCGTCAGTCCAGGCTGTGCTTAACCTCTGTGCCACCTGCCTCCGGGTCTTGGTGTTCCTCAACTCAGCAGCCAGTCTATGCAGGGGGGCCGACAGCTTAGCGAAACCGTCCACGAACCTGCGGTAATAGCTGGCAAAACCGAGAAAAGACTGTAATTCTGTTACGTTGGTGGGACGTTTCCACTTTGCAACAACATCAATCTTACGTGGGTCAGTAGCAACACCTTCTTTGGAAATAACATGTCCCAAATAACCAACCTCCTCTTTGAAAAAACAGCATTTCTCCAACTTGGCCTTGAGGTCCTCCTGCTTCAGTCTCTCCAGCACAACTTCCAGGCGTTCCATATGTTGGGCTACAGATGAAGAAAAGACAATCACATCGTCCAAATATAACAACAGAGACTGGCAATGTTGGGCCCCAAATATTCTCTCCATGAGTCTTTGGAATGTGCTCGGAGCGTTACAAAGCCCAAAAGGCATTCTATTCCATTCAAATAAGCCAAATGGAGTACAGAAAGCTGTTTTCATCTTATCTTTTTCTGTGACTGGCACTTGATTGTAGCCGCTAGCCAAATCCAGAGTAGAGAACCAGCGGGCCCCGGAGAGCGCATCAAGGGACTCTTCGATGCGTGGCAAGGGAAAAGCATCTCTTCTGGTCTTGCAGTTTAGTAGCCTATAGTCCACACACAACCGAAGGGTGCCATCTTTTTTCTTAACCAAGACAATGGGCGATGCAAAGGGGCTACTGCTCTCCCTGATAACCTTAGCCTCAAGAAGTTGGTGGATATGGGCTTTCACTGCCTCGTACTCGGAGGGAGGGATACGCCTATACCTCTGTCGTACTGGTGTCTCATCAAGCAGAGGAATATCATGTGAAATCAGGTTTGTACACCCCAAATCTCCCTCATGAGCTGAAAAGATATCAATATGCTTTTGTAATAAGGATCTAACCTGGCACTGATCTTTTTCCGACAGGGCGCCAAGGTCGACAGCATTGATCTTATCTTGAATGGAGTTGGTAACCATCTGGGAGGACATTGTGGCTGAGACTTGTCCTTGGCCTTCTGTGACCCCTGTGGGCAGACTTGCTACATGGGCATAGCTCACAGTACCTATCACTACATTTGGGTAAAGTACAGCATCATTAACCCCCACATTAACAATAGGAACGTAAACTGTACCTCTGGTTTGTTGGACCAGAGCTGGGGATACAAGTAAACCAGCAGGTAACCCGGTACTCAGGGGTTCAAACAGGACATCACTACCAGAGTAATGTTGGGAGCAGGTTGCTGCCACCAGCTTCATGGTACCACCAGGAACTCAAAAGACCCTCCCACCCTTAACCCTTACCCGACTTGATCGGTCAGGTGGTGCATCGGCTTGGGCCTGGTGACACTGTTGTAGTGCTGTTTGGAGTTGGCTAGGGGCCTGTGACACAGAGGGCAAATCAAAAAGAGCAGAACCATGATGTGCAAACAAATCAATGAAGCATGTTTTGATAATATTCATGCCTAGAACACCTGGGACAGAGGAGGGCTGACCAAGAGGGTCCTTAACAACCAGGACACCACGCTTTGTAATAACCTTATCACAAAGTTCAACATCAAGTTCAAGGTAACCAACATAAGGTATATCCAACCCATTAGCAGCTTTAAGTTGTAACCAATGACATGAGTGTAACTTCTTTTCACCCCAAGGCTCAAAATTTTGGATGAAGAAACTCTCTGTTATGGTGGATACCATGGACCCCGTGTCAACCAAACAAGGAACTGCAACCCCCCCCCCCCATTGATATGGTTAGGTGTGGACAGGCTGCCATCAATTCAACAACATTTGGGTTCTCTGTATCCTGCTCTGAGCCGACTGGACCCCCACCTGAACTTTGGCTCAGCAGTTCAGGGGGTGAAAGTTTCCCGACTGCTGATTGTGGGAGTATGGTCCATCACTAGGAGTTGGGCCTGCATGGGAAGATGGCCGAGTTACTGTCTGGACTCTCTGACCATCACACTCCCGTGCAAAATGACCAGGCTTCTGGCACCTGTTACAAATAATAGGCTGTTTAACAGGGCGAAAAGGTGGCTTGGGAGTATTCTGGAGCACAAGAAGACTACTACTGAGTTGATTTAGCTGCTTTTGCTGCTGCTTTAACATCTGCTTTAACTCTACCAACTCAGACCTTGTGTCCAGGTTACTTTGCCATGAAGGGGGACCGCCTGCCACTGCAAATTGAAAACCTGCGGCAGAGGGGACTGAGTGACTCCTACCCCTGACACCCCCTGGCATCCCCTCCCGCTCCCACCTAATGGCCTCGCTACGAACCTCAAGTAGGGTGGCATCAGGATGGCGTCGAACAAGCTGTTTCAATTCTCTACGTAGGGCACAATCACACACATGTTCAACAAATTGGTCACGCAGTAACACCTGAGAATTGGGCAAGCCACTGGGGGCATTAGTCACAACTTTGTCCATCAGACACATCAGAGCGTGGGAAAACTCCTGTAAAGTCTCATCATCCTGTTGCTTTCTTGAGAAGAAATCCTCCTGCAATGAGATATAAGATTTAGAACACTATCCATAACTCCCGCAGGATAGCAAGGATTTGATCTGGATCTTCCCTTTCTTCCCTAGAGCGATATTTTATCTCCTCTCTCGCCTCACTTTCCAGATGATCATAAATAAACAGTGCTTGATCAGTCCTGGACAAGTGACGGGCACAAATACATGCTTGAACCTCCTCTGCCCACTCATTGATGCTCAAACCAGTCTTTCCTCTAAACATTGGACATTTTCTGTCTCTTGGAACATAAAACAGTCGTTCAACTGCTGGAGCAGTAGAGGGTTGGGGAGGAGGAGCAGAGTCACTTGATGCAGTACTGGTTCCAGATGCTGCATCCTGATCTCGCAGCAACCGGTTCTCCTCTCGCAATTGGGCCACCAAGTCTCTTAGCTGATCCAGCTCGGCCATGATGAAGGAGACAAGAGCAGGAGAGGTTAGCCAAGGCCTGTTGCTTGAAGTTCTAGACCGTTACAGAATCAGCTGCTGTTTTGCCTGTCACACACCAACTATGCAAATACTAAAACTGTCATCGATGAGGACTACACACTAACTGAACCAACTGGTGAGGGAAAAAAAAGAACAAAAAAACAAAACCAAACACAAGCAACAAAAACACCAGTTGGTCCAGACTAACAATAATCAACAATAAAGGCAACACTAAAAGCAAGGCAAAACAGCAGCTGACAATGACCTATAAATTCAAGAAAGGTCAGTTAATTATAATAAAACCAAACATGCATTTCAATTCAATTTGTCTGCTTACAGGTCAAAATCACAAAGCCTACCTTAATAAAAAGGTGCACCGGCTAACCCAGGTACCAGCTAATGAGTACCCACATTGGAGAACTCCATTCATTCATTCGTAGATGCAGACACCAGTAAGACCGGGGGAGAGAGGGAGAGGAGAGCTGTGGCAAACAATTGCAACCTGGTCACTACATATAATTGATTTAAAGTAACATTTAAACTAGTGGCTCTATTTCCTACCTCAGAGTCAGAGGAAGCCCACACAGCAGCCAGAGAGAGACAACGAGACAGCCAAGAGGTCACAGGTGATTTAAATGCCCTCAGTCTAATCAGGAGGCAGTAGAAAGGGGTTGGCCTGAACACAAGGGTGTGTTCAAGAACCAACAACTGCAACTCTGGTTTCCCCGTCACACTATCAAACACTAAATCAAAACCCCCAAATCTGCCCTCAATCTTCTCTTCTCAGGGCTTAAAGATTGAGTGTGTTTCCAAATACAGATATCTTGGTATATTAATTGACGAATCCCTCTCTTTCGCAAATCATATTCAGCAGCTGGTAAAAAGATTGAAGCTGAAACTGAGTTTTTATTTTAGGATTAAATCCTGCCTTTCTTTTAACTCAAAAAAGAGACTGGTTGCTGCTACTTTTATGTCTGTTCTGGACTACGGCGATGTTGTATATATGCATGCCTCGTCTCAAAGCTTACATGCTCTTGATACTGTGTATCATGGAGCTCTGAGGTTCATCACTGGTTTTAAAGCACTGACTCATCACTGTAAGCTGTATGAGCGGGTTGGATGGTCCTCCCTATCAATTCGCAGACTGAGACACCTGCATATTCTAATTTACAAGGCAATCTTAGGTTTTCTTTCCTTTTGGCCTACATTAACCAAAGTAATGCTTGTACTTACAATCTTCGGTCTCAGGATTTGTTCTTGCTGTCTGTCCCTAAAGTCAGAACTGAACTGGGAAAGAAAGCTTTTAGATTTGCTGCTCCTTCTGCCTGGAACATATTACAAAGAACTTTGAAGCACAATGAATTGGTCTCGTTGAACTCTTTTAAGGTGAAATTGGATGACTTGGAGGCAGAAACATCTGGTTGTAGTTGTTTTGCCTGAGGCTTTTTATTACTGTAGCTGACCTTCAATTGTTGCTGTTTTTGTGTCGTTAATGTTTATGTTGTAGTTGTGTGTATGTATGATAATGCTGCTGCCTGTCTTGGCCAGGACACTCTTGTAAAAGAGATTTCTAATCTCAATTAGTCTTTTCCTGGTTAAATAAAGGTTAAATAAAAAATAAATGGGATGGCTGCTTGGTATATATATATATATATATATTAGGGCTGTCAAAAGATAGATTTTTTTAATCGCGATTAATCACATTTTTTTGGCACATTTTTTTTCTTCTAAATGTACCTTAATGTATTTAAAAAAAAATACATTAAGGTACTATCTTACCAACGTTAGTTCCCTGGAAGGCAGGTTATATGTGCTGTTGGATGCTATACAAATTATTTCAAGCAGACCATCATCCTCAACAATGTTAATCTGCCCGCAAGCTGTACCCACCCATTTCGCTATCGCTGTTGTGAGCTGGTTGCTTGTAGACTTGTCAAGGCGCCTTGTTTGAAATGTATCCAGGGTCGTCTGTTTTGGCCGAGGGGGCGGCGGCGGGCTCTCTGCATCTGCCGTGTGTTTGGCTTGCAAGTGATATCTCAGACTGGACGTACTTCTATGGTAGCTCATTTCATACCCACAGTACGCGCAGATGACTTTGGTCCTATCGACTGAACCATCCGGCAGTCTTTTGAAGGTGAATTTGCCGTTCACAAGTCCTTTCTCCATTTCTTCGCTTCCTCCTTTGTCCCGTAGTGGCGCCAATCCTGCTTCTTCTTATGCCTCCCTCTGGATCAAGACTACAGGTGCCACCGACGGCCATAAATCATAGAATGCGTGTTTTAGTTTTTTTTTAAATACCAAGCGTTAATCGCGCGTTAAAAAAATGAACGCCGTTAAGAGGATGTTGCGTTAACGCAACAACGCGTATATATATATATATATATATATATATATATATATATATATACACACACGTGAGGAGGAAGATGAGAAGAGGCCGAGCTGTAAATTAAGCTAAGCTGTCTGATGAGGCCCTGAGACATAAATTAGTGATGTCTCTCTCTGTGTGTGCATTACACACCAGCTATAGGAAGTAAAGCTCATATAAGCAAGTAACTAAGTACCATTTTGCCGCCGAAATGGCTGAGCAAAACATGACCTTATAAATACAAAATAGCTTTAGGATGGAGCACCTGGCAACCTCTCTCTTCTATTGGAGAGGACAAGGATAAATGTACTAAGGTGACAGGATGAGCGAAAAGAAGGCCAATCAGGAAGTAGAGGGCTTTAAAATCCAGACATGTGGTAGAGAGAGTTGGATTTCCTTAGATTCGAGAGCGAGAAAGGGCTCCCCAGGTGGAACAGGTGCAGAAGCTCTAGGACTTCTGCACCTTTGGCCACGCACGGTTTCGGACACAGGCTTGATATCTGTTTAAATAAAGATCATTCTCATTCCACCTGTCTGATCTTTCATATATATATATATATATATATATATATATATATATATGTATCTGGACTGTTACTACTGTAAAGCAGCTTTTTATATGACAGCATTGGAGGCCAAGACAAGTTTCCTTCCGAGGACAATAAAGTGTATCTGTTATCTTATCTTATCTCTCTTCTGTGCTTGGAGAAATCTTTTTTTGCCTCAGTTTCTTTTTAACACATTCTTGGACAGCAGTCTAAGTACTTAGGAACTTCCTTCAGAACAAATATAAGAAAAAACTTACCTTGGTGTTGGTATTGGTGAATGAGCCCCATAGTCTGTAATGCAAAACCCACACAGCATCATTGAGGCAGCCCAAAACATATTTCATGTTGACGCAGTGCTTTTCCTTTGACCTTAGCACTCCTATGAATTAGTCACTGGCCTCATGATTTGTGTTTCCAATATTAAAAAAGGGCTTGCTGTCCGGAATTAATACAAGAAACAAAATCAACCCCTTGACTTTTCCCACTGAGTCCCCTTTAAGGTCATTTCATGTTTCCCATGATTGTAAAGCTATTGCTGGAAATGATTCAGTTCAGTTTTATTTGGAAAATAACCACTTTAATCTTTAACAAGATCAATTTTGACTGATGTTTTGCTAGGTATCTCTGTGGCGGACCAACATTTTATGACAAAGGACATTTTTAGAGGTATTCCGTATTTTTGACAGCTGGAATCCAAACATTAGAGGATTCAAAAGCGGCTGTATTATGAAAAAATACAGAGAGAGAATAATACGCAGCATACTGGGTACACTGGTCATATTAAATCTACTCTGAAGTGTTTCAAAGCAGCAGCCAAAAGAAAAGTTAAGGAGAGAAGCAAGGTGAGGTATGCAGGTGCTCATCGCTTTTCGTCTCATCTGTTTGGAACCAGCAAAACAAATTTTAAGAATGTTCATGTAAGAGAAAAATATGAGACACAAAGGGACTGAAGTTGAAATAGCAATGGCAAAAAGTCCATAAATGTTATTCACTTCAGTGTTAGAGCAGGCCAACTTAACAACAGGGTAGTTAACACAATACAAACTGTCAATGGTGTTCCCACACAATGTCAAACGGATGTTTAAGCACAAAGTTATTAAGAATTTCACAAAAGAGAACAACCATATTACAGCAATAAAGAAGACCACCTTTATGAATGTCATACGTGTGTTATATTGTAGAGGACAACAAATTGCTACATATCTGTCATAAGACATGATGGCTAAGTTACAAAACTCGACATTTCCATAAGAATACAAACAGAACATCTGCAGGAAACAAAATGAGGCTGAAACAGTGTGAATGTCAGAGAGGATCTGAACCAGAAGGAATGGAAACAAGCCTGTACTACCATACAGTTCATTTACAAACAGGCTGCACAGGAAAAGGTACATAGGTTCATGTAAGCTTCTGTTCATACAGATAACAACAATGAGCAACACATTGGAACAAACTATTACCATGTATAAAGACACGACCACCAAGAAACACAAGTACTTCAAATTTCCAAGATGGACATAAGCTCCAAGAATGAAATAAGATAAAGTTGAAGAAGTGGAATTTAACATCCTTGATGGCAAAAAAGGACAAAAACTGACCTGTAAAACCCCCACAATCAGCATTAACGGAACATTTACTCCTCTCTGTCTCAGAGTTAAGGACCTATAAATCTGTAAATGAAACTTAGGATCACACCACACAGTTCAGGATGGGCTGCAGACTGCTGAAATCAGCTGATTTAAAGTCCCCCTCCCTTCGTCCTGTTGTCATCACGTCTTGTCATTGTCACCACTTACTCTACGTCCTGTTGTGGTCTCCTATAACACCCTACCACTGTCTAATAGAGAACTCTCAGCTGTATAGTTGTTGTTTTGCATTTCCTTTAACCTGTACATGGCAAATTTGCACATCGTTTTTTTATTGTCACCTACCTCACCAAATTTGCACACTGCTTAATGTTCACTGTATATGGAATATAATATTTTTATATCCTATTTTTTTATTTATTTTATACTGTAGTTGTTGTAATGGTACATTTACTACTAAAACATTCGGTATACTGTGTATTCTATACACCAGCTATAGGAAGTAAAGCCCATATAAGCAAGTAACTAAGTATCATTTTGTCGCCGAAATGGTTGAGCAAAACATGACCTTATAAGTACAAAATATAGCTTTAGGATGGAGCGCCTGACAACCTCTTTCTTCCATTGGAGAGGACAAGGATAAATTTACTAAGGTGACAGGATGAGCGAGAAGTAGGCTGATCAGGAAGTAGAGGGCTTTAAAAGACAGACATGTGGTAGGGAGCGTTGGCTTTCCTTAAATTCGAGAGCAAGAAAGGGCTTCCCAGGTGGAACAGGTGCAGAGACTCTAGGAAGGACTCTGCCAGGGATTCGGAAGAACCAAGTGTGGCCACGCACAGTTTCGGACGCAGGCTTGATATCTGTTTAAATAAAGATCATTCTCATTCCACCTCAGGGCCGTGGGAAGTGAGTTTTGGTTGGGGGTGCTGTAGTGGGGGGTAGTTTGCCAGAAATCCATAAAATAGGCTTTATTTGAAATGGTACAAAATTGATTGTATTTCATTGAAACGCCTCTGTAACAGGACAGCATACTAGCATTGCATGGCACACAGCACAGGCATACCGTAGATGACCATTTAGTAGCCCGGGCGTTTAATATGCTAAATCGACTTGGAGCCCAGGCGTTTATAAGAACCAGGCGCGTATTTGCAACAGGCTACAATTTATTTTTGCAATGAGCAGCACCAGACCATCATGCAAAGAACAAGGAGCTCACCATAGCACCACTGGAACAAAACTACTTTTCCCCCCCGACGCATCTTTATTGACATCAGACAATAAATACAAAGACAGTTTGTCTGTGTTACCGCGACACAGGGAGCTGATCAGAGCAGTGTTATGAATGATAACGGAAGGGGGGGTCGATCGCGGTAATTTCAACACTGTACATTAGCGCATTTATCTATATCCCTATATCCCTCAGTCTAGCGCGCCTGTGTTTGTGTGTCTGTGTGTGTGTGTGTGTGTGTGTGCGCGCGCCTGCATGCGAGAGAGAGAGAGAGCGCGAGAGGAGGGGCTGACTGACAGAAGAGGTGAGAGCCGGTGAAGTGCTGTTAAAAAAAAACTTTTGTTTTCTGTGCAAGACTATGGTAAACACTTAATCGCCCGGGCGTTTAATTGAACCAGCGTTTATTATGCCAAATGAGGTCGGACCCCCGGCGGCTATTAGAGCACAGGCGCGTATTTGCACGCGGGCGATTATTTGGTCATCTACGGTACATCACTGTCAAAAAAAAGGCGACAAAATGCAAAACGCACACAGATTGATCCTAACGCAAACAAAGTTGTCACGCCGGTGTGGTAATGTCTTGTCTTGGGGTTTTGTCTTGTCATGTCCTGTTTTGTTTTGAAAATAACTCCCTTCTCGTTTCAGGTCACTTGCCCTTCCTCATGTGTTCCCTGGTCTTATGTCATCCCTGATCCCTGATTGTTGCCACCTGTTGCTCGTTATCCCTCTGTGTATTTAAGTCTGCGTCTCCCCTTGTCTTGTGCCAGTTCGTCCTGTCTCTCGTCACGATCCACGTCACGGTCCTCGTCACGTCACGTCACGCCACGCCACGTCACGTCACGCCTTTTGTCAAGTTAAGTTTGTGTTTTTCCCGTCTTTGTTCATTTTGTTTATAGTTTATTCCCGGAGCCTGTTTTTCCTCCGGTTGGAGCGGTTTTTGTTTGTTCGTTTTTATAGAATAAAAGCCTTTTTGAAAACTGCTTGCCCTGCATCTGAGTCCTCCCTCCATGCCTTGGTTTGACAGAACGAACTGGCCAGTAAGGACTCAGCAGGGCAGAAGCCAGCATGGACCCAGCCATCTTCCGGATGGAGTTTACTGAGGTTATGGACAACCTCCAGTACCTCCAAATCTGCTTCGACTGTGCAGAAACCAAGGGGGAGAGGAAGACTTTCCGGAAGGAGGCGGGGGAACTGGTTTCCTCCAGGCCGTGGCTCAGGGGTTCTCTGCCTGACTGGGTTATACCCCTGGTTTCCGCCCCTGAACCCCGGCCATCCTCGGCTCCAGCCATGCCACCAGCCCAGGCCTCAGCCACAGCCAAGCATCCAGTCCAGGCCTCAGTCACAGCCAAGCATCCAGTCCAGGCCTCAGTCACAGCCAAGCATCCAGTCCAGGCCACAGCCAAGCATCCAGTCCAGGCCTCAGCCACAGCCAAGCATCCAGTCCAGGCCTCAGCCACAGCCAAGCATCCAGTCCAGGCCTCAGCCACAGCCAAGCATCCAGCCCAGGCCTTAGCCACAGCCCAGCATCCAGCCCAGGCCTTAGCCACAGCCAAGCATCCAGCCCAGGCCTTAGCCACAGCCAAGCATCCAGCCCAGGCCTTAGCCACAGCCAAGCATCCAGCCCAGGCCTTAGCCACAGCCAAGCATCCAGCCCACGCCTCGGTCACAGCCCTTGTCTCGGCCTGTGGTCTTCAGTCGGCGGCTCGGCCGACACCTGCCATTGGCCTTCAGTTGGCGTTCCGGTCGACACCTGCCAGTGGTCTTCAGTCGGCGTTCCGGTCGACACCTGCCAGTGGTCTTCAGTCGGCGTTCCGGTCGACACCTGCCAGTGGTCTTCAGTCGGCGGTCCGGTCGACACCTGCCAGTGGTCTTCAGTCGGTGGTCCGGTCGACACTCTCCAGTGGTCTTCAGTCGGCGGCCCGTCCGTCACCAGTCCCGGCGGAGGATCGTCCGGCACCAGCCCAGACAGGGGACCGTCCCACACCTGCTCCACGCAGCCTTCGGGAGGTCCGCTCGTCACCCGTTCCTGTCCAGACGGGGGGCCGTCCGACGCCTGCTCCACGCAGCCTTCGGGAGGTCCGCTCGTCACCCGTTCCTGTCCAGACGGGGGGCCGTCCTACGCCTGCTCCACGCAGTCTTCGGGAGGTCCGCTCGTCACCCGTTCCTGTCCAGACGGGGGGCCGTCCGACACCTGCTCCACGCAGTCTTCGGGAGGTCCGCTCGTCACCCGTTCCTGTTCCGACGGGGGTCCGTCCGACGCCTGCTCCACGCAGCCTTCGGGAGGTCCGCTCGTCACCCGCTCCTGTCCAGACGGGGGTCCGTCCGACGCCTGCTCCACGCAGCCTTCGGGAGGTCCGCTCGTCACCCGTTCCTGTCCAGACGGGTGGTCGTCCTATGCCTGCTCCACGTCGCCTTCCTGAGCGGTCCCGCCCGCTAGGTCGCCCTCACGCCCGGCCTCCTGAGCGGCCCCGCCCGCTAGGTCGCCCTCACGCCCGGCCTCCTGAGCGGCCCCGCCCGCTAGGTCGCCCTCACGCCCGGCCTCCTCAGCGGTCCCGCCCGCTAGGTCGCCCTCACGCCCGGCCTCCTGAGCGGTCCCGCCCGCTAGGTCGCCCTCACGCCCGGCCTCCTGAGCGGTCCCGTCCGCTAGGTCGCCCTCATGCCCGGCCTCCTGAGCCCTGCCTCCTGGCCCCCTCCGCCCGCCCTACGTATCATGGACCCTAGGGACATCTGGGATCTGTCCCTTAAGGGGGGGGTACTGTCACGCCGGTGTGGTAATGTCTTGTCTTGGGGTTTTGTCTTGTCATGTCCTGTTTTGTTTTGAAAATAACTCCCTTCTCGTTTCAGGTCACTTGCCCTTCCTCATGTGTTCCCTGGTCTTATGTCATCCCTGATCCCTGATTGTTGCCACCTGTTGCTCGTTATCCCTCTGTGTATTTAAGTCTGCGTCTCCCCTTGTCTTGTGCCAGTTCGTCCTGTCTCTCGTCACGATCCACGTCACGGTCCTCGTCACGTCACGTCACGCCACGCCACGCCACGTCACGCCTTTTGTCAAGTTAAGTTTGTGTTTTTCCCGTCTTTGTTCATTTTGTTTATAGTTTATTCCCGGAGCCTGTTTTTCCTCCGGTTGGAGCGGTTTTTGTTTGTTCGTTTTTATAGAATAAAAGCCTTTTTGAAAACTGCTTGCCCTGCATCTGAGTCCTCCCTCCATGCCTTGGTTTGACACAAAGTAACCGTTTGCTAAGGTAACAAATGTTGCTGTACAGTCTTGCACCGAAATTGACGGTGAAAACAAACACGTGAAATATAAAACTGTTATAAATTATAAAGTTGTTTACGAGCTGAAAAGGCGCTGTTACCGTGCCTGCTAGTGCCAGCAGCAATCGGTGGAACTGAGGTAGGCTCTTGGGGTCTCCTACTCAACACTCGGACTTGAAGCAGACAGCGGAGGTGTGGTAATCGGTGTTGGGTTTTGTTCAGTACTTTTGGAAGATTGATTGAAAAAATCGGGAATTCTTTTCTGTGCCATATCTCACTGACATATCTAGGTTAACCGCCATGAGCGTAACTCACTGTAATATTCGGCTACTTAATATGACGTATTTGTCGTACCATAAAGCTTAGCGGCTTAGCGTCATAGGATATCTCAGATTTTTTTTGTTAATTTGTTTTGTTTTTGTTTAGATCTCCTAGGTTTAATATAACATTATATTAGTGCATAATAGACAGGGGGACGGAGAGTTTTTATTCATTCTTTTAATATTTATTTTTTGATCGTGAGTGGTAGGACACATAAATTAGGGCCGCACCCCCACTTCCCACGGCTATGTTCCACCTGCCTGACTTTGAATATTAATTTATCACCATTCTACACATCGACATCTTTGGGGAGTTTACCTGATCGACCTGGAGGGCTTCTCAGTTGTCTGTGCTGACAGGGAAGAGACCCTGTCAGCACATGTTCCACTATGTTCCTCCTAGTGGAAATGCAGCTCAGGCAGCAGCTGAGCTGCTATATATATATATATATATATATATATATATATATATATATATATATATATATATATATATATATATATATATATATATATATATATATATATATATATATTAGGGCTGTCAAAAGATTGATTTTTTAATCGCGATTAATCACATTATTTTGGCACATTTTTTTTCTTCTAAATGTACCTTAATGTATTTAAAAAAAAAATACATTAAGGTACTATCTTACCAACGGTAGTTCCCTGGAAGGCAGGTTATATGTGCTGTTGGATGCTATACGAATTATTTCAAGCAAACCATCATCCTCCACAATTTTAATCTGCCCGCAAGCTGTAGCCACCCATTTCGCTATCGCTGTTGTGAGCTGGTTGCTTGTAGACTTGTCAAGGCGCCTTGTTTGAAATGTATCCAGGGTCGTCTGTTTTGGCCGAGGGGGCGGCGGCGGGCTCTCTGCATCTGCCGTGTGTTTGGCTTGCAAGTGATATCTCAGACTGGACGTACTTCTATGGTAGCTCATTTCATACCCACAGTACGCGCAGATGACTGGTCCTATCGACTGAACCATCCGGCAGTCTTTTGAAGGTGAATTTGCCGTTCACAAGTCCTTTCTCCATTTCTTCGCTTCCTCCTTTGTCCCGTAGTGGTGCCAATCCTGCTTCTTCTTATGCCTCCCTCTGGATCAAGACTACAGGTGCCACCGACGGCCATAAATCATAGAATGCGCGTTTTGGGTTTTTTTTTAAATACCGAGCGCTAATCGCGCATTAAAAAAATTAACGGCGTTAAGAGGATGTTGCGTTAACGCAACAACGCGTATATATATATATATATATATATATATATATATATTATATGTGGCCTGTGGCTCATATGTATGTATTGTCTATATCTGTACTGTGACTACTGTAAAGCAGCTTTTTATATGACAGCATTGCAGTCCAAGACAAGTTTCCTTCCAAGGACAATAAAGTGTATCTTATCTTATCTTATCTTATCTTATCTTATCATCTTATCTCTCTTCTGTGTTTGGAAAATTCTTTTTTTGCCTCAGATTTTACATCAAACCGTTTATTTTTAACACATTCTTGGACAGCAGTCTAAGTACTTCCTTCAGAACAAATATAAGAAAAAAACTTACCTTGATATTGGTAAATGAGCCCCATAGTCTGTAATGCAAAACCCACACCCAAAAAATATTTCATGTTTACGCAGTGCTTTTCCTTTGGTCTTAGCACTCCTATGAATTACTCACGGGCCTCATGATTTGTGTTTTCAATTTAACAATATAAGGGCTTGATGTCCGAAATTAATACAAAAACGCAATCAACCGCTTGACTTTTCCCACTGAGTCCCCTTTAAGGTAATTTCATGTTTCAAATGTTTGTAAAACTATTGCTGGAAATAATTCAGTTCAACAAACCACTTTAATCAGTGACAGTCTTTTATTTAGAAAATAACCACTTTAATCTTTAACAAGATCAATTTTGACTGATGTTTTGTTACTACATCTACATGGTATCTCTGTGACGGACCAACATTTTATGACAAAGGACATTTTTAGAGGTATTCCGTATTTTTGACAGCTGGAATCCAAACATGACAGGATTCAAAAGCGGCTGTATTATGAAAAAATACAGAGAGAGAATAATACGCAGCATACTGGGTACACCGGTCACATTAAATCTACTCTGAAGTGTTTCAAAGCAGCAGCCAAAAGAAAAGTTAAGGAGGGAAGCAAGGTGAGGTATGCAGGTGCTCACGGCTTTTTGTCTCATCTGTTTGGAACCAGCAAAACAAATTTTAAGAATGTTCATGTAAGAGAAAAATATGAGACACAAAGGGACTGAAGTTGAAATAGCAATGGCAAAAAGTCCATAAAAGTTATTCACTTCAGTGTTAGAGCAGGCCAACTTAACAACAGGGTAGTTAACACAATACAAACTGTCAATGGTGTTCCCACACAATGTCAAACGGATGTTTAAGCACAAAGTTATTAAGAATTTCACAAAAGAGAACAACCATATTACAGCAATAAAGAAGACCACCTTTATGAATGTCATACGTGTGTTATATTGTAGAGGACAACAAATTGCTACATATCTGTCATACGACATAATGGCTAAGTTACAAAACTCGACATTTGCATAAGAATACAAACAGAAAATCTGCAGGAAACAAAATGGAGCTGAAACAGTGTGAATGTCAGAGAGGATCTGACCCAGAAGGAATGGAAACAACCCTGTACTCCCATACAGTTCATTTACAAACAGGCTGCACAGGAAAAGGTACATAGGTTCATGTAAGCTTCTGTTCATACAGATAACAACAATGAGCAACACATTGGAACAAACTATCAACACGTATAAAGACATGACCACCATGAAACACAAGTACTTCAAATCTCCAATATGGACATAAGCTCCAAGAATGAAATAAGATAAAGTTGAAGAAGTGGAATTTAACATCCTTGATGGCAAAAAAGGACAACAACTGACTTGTAAAACCCCCACAATCAGCATAAACGTAACATTTACTCCTCTCCGTCTCAGAGTTAAGGACCTATAAATCTGTAAATGAAACTTAGGATCACACCACACAGTTCAGGATGGGCTGCAGACTGCTGAAATCAGCTGATTTAAAGTCCCCCCTCCCTTCGTCCTGTTGTCATCACGTCTTGTCATTGTCACCACTTACTTTACGTCCTGTGTCCGTCTCCTATAACACCCTACCTCTGTCTAACGGAGAACTCTCAGCTGTATAGTTGTTGTTTTGCATTTCCTTTAACCTGTACGTGACAAATTTGCACATCATTTTTTATTGTCACATACCTCACCAAATTTGCACACTGCTTAATGTTCACTGTATATGGAATATAATCCTATTTTGATATCCTATTTTTTTATTCATTTTATACTGTAGTTGTTGTAATGGTACATTTACTACTAAAACATTCGGTATACTGTGTATTCTATACACCAGCTATAGGAAGTAAAGCCCATATAAGCAAGTAACTAAGTATCATTTTGCCGCCGAAATGGCTGAGCAAAACATGACCTTATAAGTACAAAATATAGCTTTAGGATGGAGCGCCTGACAACCTCTTTCTTCCATTGAAGAGGACAAGGATAAATTTACTAAGGTGACAGGATGAGCGAGAAGTAGGCTGATCAGGAAGTAGAGGGCTTTAAAAGACAGACATGTGGTAGGGAGCGTTGGCTTTCCTTAAATTCGAGAGCAAGAAAGGGCTTCCCAGCTGGAACAGGTGCAGAGACTCTAGGAAGGACTCTGCCAGGGATTCGGAAGAACCAAGTGTGGCCACGCACAGTTTCGGACGCAGGCTTGATATCTGTTTAAATAAAGATCACTCTCATTCCACCTCAGGGCCGTGGGAAGTGAGTTTTGGTTGGGGTTGCTGTAGTGGGGGGTAGTTTGCCAGAAATCCATAAAATAGGCTTTATTTGAAATGGTACAAAATTGATTGTATCTCATTGAAACGCCTCTGTAACAGGACAGCATACTAGCATTGCATGGCACACAGCACAGGCATACATCACTGTAAAAAAAAGGCGACAAAATGCAAAACGCACACAGATTGATCCTAACGCAGACAAAGTAACCGTTTGCTAAGGTAACAAATGTTGCTGTACAGTCTTGCACCGAAATTGACGGTGAAAACAAACACGTGAAATATAAAACTGTTATAAATTATAAAGTTGTTGACGAGCTGAAAAGGCGCTGTTACCGTGCCTGCTAGTGCCAGCAGCAATCGGTGGAACTGAGGTAGGCTCTTGGGGTCTCCTACTCAACACTCGGACTTGAAGCAGACGGCGGAGGTGTGGTAATCGGTTGGGTTTTGTTCAGTACTTTTGGAAGATTGATTGAAAAAATCGGGAATTATTTTCTGTGCCATATCTCACTGACATATCTAGGTTAACCGCCATGAGCGTAACTCACTGTAATATTCGGCTACTTAATATGACGTATTTGTCGTACCATAAAGCTTAGCGGCTTAGCGTCATAGGATATCTCAGATTTTTTTTTTGTTCATTTGTTTTGTTTTTGTTTAGATCTCCTAGGTTTAATATAACATTATATTAGTGCATAATAGACAGGGGGACGGAGAGTTTTTATTCATTCTTTTAATATTTATTTTTTGATCGTGAGTGGTATGACACATAAATTAGGGCCGCACCCCCACTTCCCACGGCTATGTTCCACCTGCCTGACTTTGAATATTCATTTATCACCATTCTACACATCGACATCTTTGGGGAGTTTACCTGATCGACCTGGAGGGCTCCTCAGTTGTCTGTGCTGACAGGGAAGAGACCCTGTCAGCACATGTTCCATGTTCCTCCTAGTGGAAATGCAGCTCAGGCAGCAGCTGAGCTGCTATATATATATATATATATATATATATATATATATATATATATATATATATATATATATAGAGCTGTCAAAAGATAGATTTTTTTAATCGCGATTAATCATATTATTTTGGCACATTTTTTTTCTTCTAAATGTACCTTAATGTATTTAAAAAAAAAATACATTAAGGTACTATCTTACCAACGGTAGTTCCCTGGAAGGCAGGTTATATGTGCTGTTGGATGCTATACGAATTATTTCAAGCAGACCATCATCCTCCACAATGTTAATCTGCCCGCAAGCTGTAGCCACCCATTTCGCTATCGCTGTTGTGAGCTGGTTGCTTGTAGACTTGTCAAGGCGCCTTGTTTGAAATGTATCCAGGGTCGTCTGTTTTGGCCGAGGGGGCGGCGGCGGGCTCTCTGCATCTGCCGTGTGTTTGGCTTGCAAGTGATATCTCAGACTGGACGTACTTCTATGGTAGCTCATTTCATACCCACAGTACGCGCAGATGACTTTGGTCCTATCGACTGAACCATCCGGCAGTCTTTTGAAGGTGAATTTGCCGTTCACAAGTCCTTTCTCCATTTCTTCGCTTCCTCCTTTGTCCCGTAGTGGCGCCAATCCTGCTTCTTCTTATGCCTCCCTCTGGATCAAGACTACAGGTGCCACCGACGGCCATAAATCATAGAATGCGCGTTTTTGTTTTTTTTTAAATACCGAGCGTTAATCGCGCATTAAAAAAATTAACGCCGTTAAGAGGATGTTGCGTTAACGCAACAACGCATATATATATATATATATATTATATGTGGCCTGTGGCTCATATGTATGTATTGTGTATATCTGTACTGTGACTACTGTAAAGCAGCTTTTTATATGACAGCATTGCAGTCCAAGACAAGTTTCCTTCCAAGGACAATAAAGTGTATCTTATCTTATCTTATCTTATCTTATCTTATCTTATCATCTTATCTCTTTTCTGTGTTTGGAAAATTCTTTTTTTGCCTCAGATTTTACATCAAAACGTTTATTTTTAACACATTCTTGGACAGCAGTCTAAGTACTTCCTTCAGAACAGATATAAGAAAAAAAACTTACCTTGATATTGGTGAATGAGCCCTATAGTCTGTAATGCAAAACCCACACCCAAAAAATATTTCATGTTTACGCAGTGCTTTTCCTTTGGTCTTAGCACTCCTATGAATTACTCATGGGCCTCATGATTTGGGTTTTCAATTTAACAATATAAGGGCTTGATGTCCGAAATTAATACAAAAACGCAATCAACCGCTTGACTTTTCCCACTGAGTCCCCTTTAAGGTAATTTCATGTTTCAAATGTTTGTAAAACTATTGCTGGAAATATTTCAGTTCAACAAACCACTTTAATCAGTGACAGTCTTTTATTTGGAAAATAAACACTTTAATCTTTAACAAGATACATTTTGACTGATGTTTTGTTATTACATCTACATGGTATCTCTGTGACGGACCAACATTTTATGACAAAGGACATTTTTACAGGTATTTCGTATTTTTGACAGCTGGAATCCAAACATGACAGGATTCAAAAGTGGCTGTATGATGGCTAAATACAGTGAGAGAATAATACGCAGCATACTCGGTACACCAGTCATATCAAATCTACTCTGAAGTATTTCAAAGCAGCAGCCGAAAGAAAAGTTAAGGAGGGAAGCAAGGTGAGGTATGCAGGTGCTCACGGCTTTTTGTCTCATCTGTTTGGAACCAGCAAAACAAATTTTAAGAATGTTCATATACGAGAAAAGTATTGGAAGCAGAGGGACCAAGATGGTGATAATGGTCCCAACAAGTCCATAAATGTTATTCACTTCAGTGTTAGAGCAGGCCAACTTAACAACAGGGTAGTTAACACAATACAAACTGTTAATGGTGTTCCCACACAATGTCAAACGGATGTTTAAGCACAAAGTTATAAAGATTTTCATGAAAGAATACAACCATATTACAGCAATTAAGATGACCACCTTTTTGAATGTCATACGTGTGTTATATTGTAGTGGACAATAAATAGCTAGATATCTGTCATAAGACATGACAGCTAAGTTACAAAACTCGACATTTGCATAAGAAAACATGCAGAAAATCTGGAGGAAACAAAATGGAGCTGAAACAGTGTGAATGTCAGAGAGGATCTGAACCAGAAGGAATGGAAACAACCCTGTACTACCATACAGTTCATTTACAAACAGGCTGCACAGGAAAAGGTACATAGGTTCATGTAAGCTTCTGTTCATACAGATAACAACAATGAGCAACACATTGGAACAAACTATCAACATGTATAAAGACACGACCACCAAGAAACACAAGTACTTCAAATTTCCAATATGGACATAAGCTCCAAGAATGAAATACGATAAAGTTGAAGAAGTGGAATTTAACATCCTTGATGGCAAAAAAGGACAACAACTGACCTGTAAAACCCCCACAAACAGCGTAAATGTAACATTTACTCCTCTCAGTCTCAGAGTTAAGGACCTATAAATCTGTAAATGAAACATAGGATCACACCACACAGTTCAGGGTGGGCTGCAGACTGCTGCAATCAGCTGATTTAAAGCTTTTTAAAGCCCCCCCCCCCCCCCCCTCGTTTCCCGCCCCTATTGACTTCGTCCTGTCGTCATCACGTCTTGTCGTTGTCAGCACTTATTTTACGTCCTGTTGCCGTCTCCTATAACACCCTACCTCTGTCTAACAGAGAACTCTCAGCTGTATAGTTGTTGTTTTGCATTTCCTTTAACCTGTACGTGGCAAATTTGCACATCGCTTTTTATTGTCACATACCTCACCAAATTTGCACACTGCTTAATGTTCATTGTATATGGACCATATTCCTATTTTATATTCTATTTTTTCTATTTATTTTATACTGTAGTTGTTGAAATGGTACATTTATAGTATATACTAAAACATTCGGTATACTGTGTATTCTTTAGAGATATATAAATCAATCAATCAATCAATCTTTATTCTAGACACAGGGGCGGTCCATAGAACATATATTTCACTTTATATTTATGGTTGTTTTGGATAACTGGCTGCTCTAACAAAAATAATTTCCCTGTATGGGATTAATATAGTCCATTCAACCTCACCCACGTCTACATCCCTTCACATCCGTCCACATCCTGTTGTCATGACCTACTTTGTTTCCTGTTCCTGACTTATGTCATGTCCTGTCATCCCCACCTTTGTCCTGTCGTCCCTACCTATGTGCTGCCATTGTCAACTACAGTATGTCCTGTCGTACTCACCTTTGTCATTTCATCCCCACCTATGTCGTCCCCACATTTGAGTCCTGACATGTTTGTGCAAAATAATTGGTTCTCGCGTTTACTTCAATTCTGCAGTTGCATAATACTCTAGGATTTAAATAGATAATATTTGTATAATTTTTCATCTTGTTCAATTATTATTTTCATTATATTACAAAGCATTGTTGACTTTTACATACATTTTTATTATAACTCAACAGTTCTGTGGGATTGCGCCTCGAACAAGGAGCTGCTGGAGACGCATGGCTCAGATATGCATCAACTTTGCAAGACTGGGCTCTATTCCCATAATGAGTTATTTTACCAGGAGATGGAGGATCTGCCCTGGCCCCCTGGTTGATGACATCACTCACCAACCCCCAGACTGACCAGTCGTTCAATCAGCGTATTCACTCCACCATTGAGCGCATCATCGGCATCTTCAAATACGCTGGCACACTGCTTCACAAACCGGAGATTTTTTTCCCCTTCAGCCACCACAACAAATGGATGCGCATCCTGACCGACCCAGGGCCGCACAACAGACCTGACCCACTCCTGGGACCAGACAACAGACTTGCAGTCCAAGTCCGTGAGCAATTAATTTGTTGTTTGTCAGTCAAGGCTTTCAAATTTCTCTAAGTGTCTCAGAGTTAGGTCTGAGCAGCCTTTCCACCTCTAGTGGTCTACATTCAGCAGTGCTGCTCTGTTGCGACTCAGACTTGTGCTGCCACTGCTGCTTTTTTTTCAAATTTTTAACGGGTATGCTGTGCTCACCATGGCTTTACGGGCACAAGGATTTCTATTTCTGTTGATTATCGGGGTGTTGCTGCTGCTGGGAACATGCCAAACACTCTCACGCGTTGTAGGTGAGTTGCCACTCACTTTATTTAAACCTTTATTTTAACTTGTTGGTCACTGAGGTTTCCCTCATTTACAGGGACGACGAGTTTACAAGCAGCAGCAGAACATAACAATTACATTTAATAACAGTTGCAGGATGATTTACAAAGGTCAGACACCATGGGCCCGCGCCGACGGGGTGTGTCCGCCTGGACTTTGCAAGTTTCGTTCACCGCGCAGGCTCGCGCAGGCACACCTCCCGTCACTCCAACCCGCGCAAGTGGGAAAGAGGGAGGAGAAGAAGGCGTGAGTGGGAGACGAGGAGGAGACGAGGCGTGGACTGGGATTAATACAGCCGATTCAGATCTTCACCAATCAAATGAGCTCCTCTCCTCACCTTTAATGCGTTAGGGAAGGTTCAGTGCAAGTTCCGTCACTTGACAACCCGATGACAGAAGCAGCGCCGCCGCTCCCACCACGCTCATCATGCGCTGTGCGCGCGTATCATAATAATAACAATGCCCATATTATAAAAAACAGGAGAGAGAGAGGGAGATGTTTTGGTCCGAGAGGCTGAGTTTCCGTTACGCGTGCCATCCGCCTTTGATCTGATGTCAGATGTGACGGGACAATCTATATAGATATAAATTCACGTGTTGATTCAATTAGTTGCATTAAATAGTGTTTGTTGTGATTATTTATTGCATGTAAATGTGCCTGGAACTGTGGAAACCTGCCTGTGAGGTCTCGGTGGCGTGTGCGCACTGCGCGCAGTCAGCCAAACTTCCACTCCGCCAGCTGTGATTCGCCTTGAATGAATGGACTTTATTTACGCCTTGCGCCTTGCGCTGAGAGTAGACCAGGTTGGAGCTGGCGAGCTTTCAGCGCAGTCTCAGCGAGGCTTTTTGCCACGAAACTTCCGCTACGCCAAGCTTAATCTGTGACGCCTCCCCCTGCTGCGCCGCCACACCCATCTTGGCGCAGGCGATCCACCAAACTGCCAAACTGACCGTGCGCAAGGCTGCGCTGGTCGAAACTTGCATTGCGCCGGCTCCGCCACCCTGCGCCGCCCTGCGCTGCGCCACGAAACTAGGGCCCCATATGTTTAAAATCAGCAAGAGTAGGAATAATCTCCAGCCCCAAAGTAAGTTGGAGAGTATTCCATGAGTTGGGAGCATCAAAGGAAAAGGCAGATTTACCAAACTCTGCGTGTACAAAAGGGACTTTAAGAAATAATAAACCACTAGAGCGAGTAGAATAAGATCCAGAGCGCCATTCTAATAAAGATGAGATGTATGGGGGCTGTTTACCAGTAAGGGCCTTAAAGATAAACATATACCAGTGCTTCATGCGTCTGTCAGAAAGGGAGGACCAACCAACTTTTTCATAGAGTAAGCAATGATGAGTGTCATATCTATCCCCGGTTATAAATCTGAGAGCAGAGTGATAAATGGAATCCAGAGGTTTGAGGGTTGTAGCTGCTGCATGTCTGTAAATGATATCACCGTAGTCCAAAACTGATAAAAAGACTGATTCTACCAATCTTTTCCTGCTGAGTAATGGGAAATAAGCTCTGTTTCGGTACAGAAAGCCAACCTTCTGTCGCAGAGTGGAGGCAAGGACATTTATATGCAATTTAAAAGTTAGCTTTTCATCAAGCCAGAAACCAAGGTATTTATATTCAGTGACTCGTTCTATGGATGAGCCATCTATGGTTAGTAAAAGTGAATTGGAAACCAGGTTTCGGGAACGAGTGAAAAGCATAAACTTGGTCTTTTTTGCATTTAAGACCAATTTCAAGTTAATAAGAGCCTCCTGCAGAAATGTAAATGAGTGCTGCAATTTCTCAGTGGCTAATTGTACAGAGTCAGCAATGCAATATAGAATTGTGTCATCTGCATACAAATGGGCATGACAGTCATTCAGCGAAGAGAGAATAGCATTGATATAAATGGTAAAAAGGACAGGACCCAGGACAGAGCCTTGTGGCACACCTTTGGTTACAGGCAGGAATTCAGAACAAAAATTACCAGACTTTACACATTGGCGCCTAGAAGATAAATAGTCAGCAAACCAATCACAGGCATTAGCATGTAAACCTATGTTATGTAGACTATTCAACAGTATTTGATGATCGACTGTATCGAATGCTTTCGACAAGTCAACAAATAAAGCAGCACAGTGTTTTTTCTTGTCTAATGCTGTGATTATGTCATTGGTAACCAGAGTGATGGCTGAAGTTGTACTGTGATTGGCTCTAAATCCTGATTGTTGGGGACTGAGTATTGAGAAGGTGGAACTTACGCTAGAGATGTACAGCTCTCCCTCAATTACACGGGAGCTGATCTACCTGCCAACCTGCCCGAGGCCGTCAAAATACAGCCGTCTGACCGGGAACGGAAACAAAGCCAACCACGGAAAAGGGGCCAGAGAGGGGGCATACGTCAGCGCCTCCGCCGGAGATGCTGTAAGCCACTGCTGCTGAGGATGATTCTCTGCAACGCGCGCTCTTTGAGGAAATATCTGGTCAGTTCAACAGTCATTTGAACAACAACAACACATTCTAGTTGGGACTTAACTATACCCAGATGTTACATGAGCGAAGGTGTAAGGAATGCTTAGGTTAGGAGGAAGATGAGAAGAAGCCTAGCTGTAAATTAAGCTTAGCTGTCTGATGAGGCCCTGAGACATAACAAATTAATTAGTAGGGGTGTGCATTGGCACTGCCCTCACAATTCGATTCGATTACGATTCAGGATGTAACGATTCGATTCAATTCGATTCTACGATGCATTGCGATGCATCAAAATTCTACAGCACACAACAAGGCAAGGCAAGGCAACTTTATTTGTATAGCACATTTCATACACAAGGCAGACTCAAAGTGCTTCACATCATAAAACAAAGTGAGAAGAAAAAAAGAAAAAAAATAGAAGAATTAAAAGAAAATAATAAAAATTTTAAAAATGCATTACAGAAAGAAAATAGAATAAAAACATATTTGCAATAATTAAAAACAGTGCAGACATTAAAAGATTTAGCAGAAAGCTATGGTGAACATAAAAGTTTTCAGTCTAGTTTTAAAAGTGGTCAGAGTTGGGGCAAGTCTTACATCTTCAGGAAGTTTATTCCAGCCATTTGTTGCATAGTGACTAAATGATGCTCTCCCGTGATTGTTGTTTACTCTGGGAATCACTAACAGATTGGTCTCAGAAGATCTTAGTGGTCTACAAGGCAAATTTTTCATCAGTCATGAGGCAAATGTGAATGGTACAGGGTATTGGATATGGCATTTTCAAACCTGAAAAAGAAAACATAAATCACTGCTTTCAGTGCTTTGAATGAGAACTGTTTCTCTTCTCCCTGCTTTTCATCATATTCACTGAAACCTACATTATGCTCCGATAGAACAACATAAATCATCCGGTTTTACAAAAAAAAAAATGCGCCTCGACGTGTACCTAGAGCTTGTTGTTTGTTTTGCACCCGTATCATCCTGTCCACTCAGCGCAGTTCACAGTTCGTGCACACGCCACATATCCCACCTCCCCCCTCACGCATGTTACAATATCACAGGCACACGCCTCAAGCTAGGCTGATGCTAAATGACGTTAGCAGTTGCTATCAATGAGTAAGTTAGCCAGCCTACCTCTGTGTAGCGTGTACTCCATGTCGTTTATGGATAAGAGAAGACACGGGCGCGTTCACAGAATCTGGCGCACGCACACTGATGAGCACTCGATGGGAGGGAGCGGAGGAGCTCGGTGGTAGAGGAGGAGGGGCGTGAGTGTTGCAAACATTAATAATAATTAATAATTTGACTCGATCTGCCAGACTTGCCGACTGCAAATTTAATTACCCGTCTAATGTGGTCATCTCCCTCCGCCTCAGCCATCTTGATTCTTTAGTGTTGATGTTCGGGAAATGCCCGGAAGTAATTGAAACTTCACAACTTTATTGCCCACTCGAGGCCAGAAAATAAACAGTGACATAATCGATTATGGCACGTTGCCGCATCGATGCTGAATCGCGCATGCCCCGCTTTGCGATGCATCGTCGAATCGATTATTGTTGACACCTCTACCAGTCTGTAATCATTATGTTCCATGGGGCAGGATTTTTTTGGTATGGGAATAATGGTAGACTTTTGCCAGATGGCAGGTACTTTATGTAAATCTATAGATGCTTGACAAATGGGGCACCAGGCTGGGAATAGTTCTTCTGCAAACGTCTTTAGGAAAAGAGGCCTGTGGATTTACTCTTACATACCTGGTTGAATAATGCCTGTATTTTGAGAGGATCAACTACTAGTTTTGTGTAGGCATCGGTTGTAATAGACTTTAGTACTTTATTACATTCAGAAGAGGAATCCTGTTTATCAAATCTTCGGAAAAAAACATTAAGCTCATTTGCCATTTCAAGTTCATTATTAATTATGAGACATTTGGGCAAGTGGACATATTAGTGGCAGCCTTCATAGAGTCCCATAGCATTTTAGAGTTCATGGAGGTAAAATTCTGTTCAATAATTTCCTTGTGTTTTCTCTTTGCTTCCCTCAGCATGTGATTGAGTTCCTTCTGTATGGCCTTCATGCTCATGCAGTCTTTGTTTCTAAAAGCCAGTTTCTTACGATTAATACAGTCCTTAAACTCTAAGTAGGCTACTTAGGAACTTCCTTCAGAACAAACAGAAAAAAACAGAAAAAAACTTGATATTGGTGAATGAGCCCCATAGTCTGTAATGCAAAACCCACACAGCATCATTGAGGCAGCCCAAAAAATATTTCATGTTTACGCAGTGCTTTTCCTTTGGTCTTAGCACTCCTATGAATTAGTCACTGGCCTCATGATTCGTGTTTCCAATATAACAATATAAGGGCTTGATGTCTGAAATTAATACAAGAAACGCAATCAACCGCTTGACTTTTCCCACTGAGTCCCGTTTAAGCTAATTTCATGTTTCCCATGTTTGTAAAACTATTGCTGGAAATAATTCAGTTCAACAAACCACTTTAATCAGTGACAGTTTTTTATTTGGAAAATAAACACTTTAATCTTTAACAAGATCTATTTTGACTGATGTTTTGTTATTACATCTGGTATCTCTGTGGCGGACCAACATTTTATGACAAAGGACATGTTTACAGGTATTCCGTATTTTTGACAGCTGGAATCCAAACATGACAGGATTCAATAGTGGCTGTATGATGAAAAAATACAGTGAGAGAATAATACGCAGCATACTGGGTATACTGATCATATCAAATCTACTCTGAAGTATTTCAAAGCAGCAGCCAAAAGAAAAGTTAAGGAGGGAAGCAAGGTGAGGTATGCAGGTGCTCACGGCTTTTTGTCTCATCTGTTTGGAACCAGCAAAACAAATTTTAAGAATGTTCATGTAAGAGAAAAATATGAGACACAAAGGGACTGAAGTGGAAATAGCAATGGAAAAAAGTCCATAAATGTTATTCACTTCAGTGTTAGAGCAGGCCAACTTAACAATAGGGTAGTTAACACAATACAAACTGTCAATGGTGTTCCCACACAGTGTCAAACGGATGTTTAAGCACAAAGTTATTAAGAATTTCACAAAAGAGAACAACCATATTACAGCAATTAAGATGACCACCTTTTTGAATGTCATATGTGTGTTATATTGTAGAGGACAACAAATTGCTACATATCTGTCATAAGACATGACGGCTAAGTTACAAAACTCGACATTTGCATAAGAATACAAACAGAAAATCTGCAGGAAACAAAATGGAGCCGACACAGTGTGAATGTCAGAGAGGAGCTGAACCAGAAGGAATGGAAACAACCCTGTACTACCATACAGTTCATTTACAAACAGGCTGGACAGGAAAAGGTACATAGGTTCATGTAAGCTTCTGTTCATACAGATAACAACAATGAGCAAGACATTGGAACAAACTATCAACATGTATAAAGACACGACCACCATGAAACACAAGTACTTCAAATCTCCAATATGGACATAAGCTCCAAGAATGAAATACGATAAAGTTGATAAAGTGGAATTTAACATCCTTGATGGCAAAAAAGGACAAAATCTGACCTGTAAAACCCCCACAATCAGCATAAACGTAACATTTACTCCTCTCCGTCTCAGAGTTAAGGACCTATAAATCTGTAAATGAAACATATCACACCACACAGTTGCACACTGCAATCAGCTGATTTAAAGTCATCCCTCCCCCCGATTTAAAGTCCCCCCTCCTCCTGTCGTCATCAAGACAATGTGAGTGAACACAAAATACAAATTTTTTATGATTATTCCATTCATAGAAGGTAAAGAGTTATTCCAAACCTTTATCAGCCATGTGAAAAAATAATTATCCCCCCTAAACCAAACAGCAGGTTGCACCACCCTCGACTGCCACAAATCCAATCAAACATTTGTTACAACAGACATCAGTCATTTACATCAATGTGGAGGAATTTTGGCCCATTCTTCTTTGCCCGAATTGTTTTAATTCAGCCACATTGGACAGTACTGTAATGGGTGCGGGAGAGGACCCAAATGCAGCACACGTAGGCAGGCAAACAGTCGGCATTGACCTTTATTGCATGCTTTAATACTGGACAGTTCACAGATGACACCATAGAATGAGACAAAACGTCCAGGGGGAACACGCCATGGAAGGCGACAGGAAACAACTCAGCAGGCAGCGGTGTGTGGCGAAGGAAACCCGCCAACACACGGAAACAGTCTCTTGCCTGTACGGCGTACCGCGAATGCGGTCGGTGATCCGTTGGCTGGCGTAGTACTCTGTCTCCGAGGAGATCGCCGGGCTGGGTCCAATGTAGCGCGGTTCCGTCACAGAACCAAGCAGGTGAAAGACAGACGGGGAGCAGGCAGAATCCGTAGTCAGGGCAGGAAGGCTGGGTCGAACATCGGGACATAGGCAGAGCGGACCGATCGCGGACAGGTAGAGTCGGTATCGGGTGGAGAGCAGTGATTCTCGTCTCAGAGGTCTCCCATGGGTGCCATCATTGCCATCAGTGTCCTTCTTATTGTGGAATCATGAACATTGACCTTAACTGAGGCAAATGTGGCCTGCACTCCTTTTGATGTTATTCTGGGCTCTTTTGGGACCTCCTGGATGAGTCGTCGATGTGCTCTTGGTGGACTTTTGGTAGGCTGGTTGGTTCTAGGAATGTTCACCACTGTTCCATGTTTTCTTCATTTGTCATTAATGTGACCCAGAGCCTTTAAAAGGTCTTTGTAACCCTTTCCAGACTGATAAAAGCCAATCATTGTTTTCCTGGGTGTGTTTAGTGAAATTAAAACAAATGATCAATTAAATTTGGTCATAGACTGGCGTCCTGTCCAGGGTGTCCCCTGCCTTCGCGCAATGATAGCTGGGATCGGCTCCAGCCCCCCCGCGACCCTGAATACAGGATAAGTGGAAGACAATGGATGGATGGAAATTTGGTCATTTGATTGATTGAGTAACCAAGGGGATATTTGTCAAAACTAGTGATGTTATGGTTTGCGTCGAGGCTTCGTTGAGTATTTCGGCTCCTCCCCCAACGAAGCTCCATGTCGAGATCTGATCCACCTCTGCAAAATGACGTTGCGCATGATATATCACTCTATCATTATTATTATACATCATTATTATTATTACTATTATTAGGGCCACGGGGCAATCGCACTGAGCACTGGCCCCTACAGCTATAAGCTATAAGCTTCCCTTCAGTGGATTTTTTTGCAGAACACGAATTTTTCGCGACGTAAGTCGCGAAAAACCAACGAACTTTTCCCATTGACTTGAATGGGACGAGCGAAAAAAAAAAAAGCAGAAATTGTAGCTTTTCAAACGCCTGCTACTCAGGCATACTTTCACCTAGAAACTCCATTTAAACTCTAAAACGTAGTCTTGCGTGCTGGTGTGCCAATCCGCGTTTCAATAGCTCATATAGTTTTTGATCAATCACTGTTCAATGACCATGATCGTTTTGGGAGAAATCATGAGATTATAATGGGTGTGTATTGCGCGGAACCTTCTGGGCTAGAGTGCGTGACATCATCAGTTAGAGTGTGAGGGCTTCTCAGAGTTTTTTCCTTTCCAAACTCCTCCCGGCCACGATCTTCACTCTACAGACGTGATATTTTCCAATTTTGTAGACAAACTTGTCCTGTCTCTCACAATGTGCTCAAAATCTCTGTGAGTTTTACAGAATTTGAACTAGCAACCTCTAAGCGCGGCCAAGTCTCTTTTTTTCCTCATCCGCTCTAATGTTAATTGAGAAGCAGATTTTCAAAGAAACCTGATATG
The DNA here is from genome assembly GCF_963514095.1 of Eutrigla gurnardus. Taxonomy (NCBI): domain Eukaryota; kingdom Metazoa; phylum Chordata; class Actinopteri; order Perciformes; family Triglidae; genus Eutrigla; species Eutrigla gurnardus. The sequence goes on along the minus strand of NC_139924.1, from coordinate 22,625,981 downwards.
AACAGCATTTTCTAACTCGCCCTAGCGTCCACATTTCTGACACTAGGAAAAAATAAAAGTCATCAGTGTCTTCAGCCGAGTCTTGTGGCGCTAACGGTGCAAAAATTTTGGCAATAGGAGTTTCGGTGTGAGCGTGGCAAGCTTTTGTTCGGACCCAACGCAGAGGGGGAATGGAGCGATAGAAAGAAGCACAGAGAGGCTCCAAAGCAGTCATACACACGCAGCAAGGGCCGTTGCCATGGTGACAGCACTGTGGGGCACTGATCTTCATAACTGACAGCAGGTGTGCTCTGATTGGTGGACAAGAATGTACTAAAAACTACATTTAGTAGTGGGATATGTAGTTTTTTTAGTCAAACGTCTTCTTCTCGTCCATACTTTCACCTAGAAACTCCATTTAAACTTTAAAATGGAGACACGAGTGGTGTGCTCTGATTGGTGGACAAGAATGTACTAAAAACTACATTAAGTAGTGGGATATGTCGTTTTTTTAGTCAAACGTCTTCTTCTCGTCCATACTTTCACCCAGAAACTCCATTTAAACTTTAAAATGGAGACACGAGTGGTGTGCTCTGATTGGTGGACAGGAATGTACTAAAAACTACATTTAGTAGTGGGATATGTAGTTTTTTTAGTCAAACGTCTTCTTCTCGTCCATACTAGGCTCGTTCGACTTGATGTAGCCGCCTGCAGCGCGCCACCTAACGTGATGTATTGTGGGTTGAAAGCGATGCATGATGGCTAGAATTTGTGTCCGACTTAGCAGCCGACTGCAAAGACGTCACAGGGTCGCGACCATATCACGTGACCCAAAACATCGCGAGAACAAGTTTTTAAGAGCCGCTTCTTGCGGCGCTTGGCAGCGCGGTGAACGGTGGCTGCAACTGGCTTGTCCACACCTCTGCTACAGCGGAATGGTTCTCATTGGTTAAAAGTTCAATGACGTGTGTTCAGGTCCGCACTCGGCGGCCACCTTGTGGTGAAATGATACTTTTTATTTTGGTCGCATTGATCTCATGGCTTGATCTAAAGTTCCGTGCATTGTGTTGTGAGTAGGCCTATTATATGTGAGGTCTGGTTAATACAAACATAGAATGATAATACAAATATACTGGGAAAAAAGAATGCCTTCCACATGTTGCCTTGCGTGTGTGTGTGTGTGTGTATGTATTTATTTATGTATATATGTATGTGTGTGTGTGTGTGTGTGTGTGTGTGTGTGTGTGTGTAATATATATATATATATATATATATATATAAAACATATCCTCTTTGGTTTGCTGCTGTGTTCTATCGCTTGAGCACCATAGTCACGTTGACTTTGTTGTCCGACTTGACGGCGTTTGGCTGCCGTCTCTTTTAGAGCCCGCCCCCTCAGACACCTGCAGCTCTCGTCGGCGTGGTAAGTCAAGTCAAGTCAAGCCAAGCCCATCCCGAACGAGCCTACTTTCACCTAGAAACTCCATTTAAACTTTAAAATGGAGACACGAGTGGTGTGCTCTGATTGGTGGACAGGAATGTACTAAAAACTACATTTAGTAGTGGGAAATGTAGTTTTTTTAGTCAAACGTCTTCTTCTCGTCCATACTTTCACCCAGAAACTCCATTTAAACTTTAAAATGGAGACACGAGTGGTGTGCTCTGATTGGTGGACAGGAATGTACTAAAAACTACATTTAGTAGTGGGATATGTAGTTTTTTTAGTCAAACGTCTTCTTCTCGTCCATACTTTCACCTAGAAACTCCATTTAAACTTTAAAATGGAGACACGAGTGGTGTGCTCTGATTGGTGGACAGGAATGTACTAAAAACTACATTTAGTAGTGGGATATGTAGTTTTTTTAGTCAAACGTCTTCTGCTCAGTCATACTTTCACCTAGAAACTCCATTTAAACTTTAAAATGGAGACACGAATGGTGGGCTCTGATTGGTGGACAGGAATGTACTAAAAACTACATTTAGTAATGGGAAATGTAGTTTTTTAGTCAAACGACTTTAGCTCAGCCATACTTTCACCTAGAAACTCCATTTAAACTTTAAAATGGAGACACGAGTGGTGTGCTCTGATTGGTGGACAGTTTTTGAAGTACATCACAATACTCAAAACGGACTACTCTGACAGCTCAGTCAGCAAGCAGTCTCTGTATTTGCCTCTAAAACAACTCCGTCTCGTTTGAAATCTCGAAGAATCTCATCGTAATGTATATACACTCCGGCAGTAGCCCCCGTGGCCCTTTCAAAATTTCCCGGCGGGGGAATTTTCTAGTTACTTCTGCTGTTCATACTGCAAAGAGGCAGTGGTGTAGTGGTTAAGAGGTCGGACTGCCAAAGTGTTGCAAGTTTGAATCCAGGATAGAGTTGCAATGATCCTCTTCTACGGATATATATTACAAATTATTATTATTATATATCATTATTATAAGTATTACTACTATCTCATGTTTCAAATAGGCAATGGTGGTGTAGTGGCTAAGGACTGAGACACATTATCAAAGTGTTGTAGTTTTAAATCTGCGTTTTACCGAATGACTTATTTTCTACCTTGAGTTCGGAACTATTTATGAAAGGCACACTCACACACATGTATCACCAAGATGACTTTAATTCGCAAATTATTTGATGTTGGATCGGCACATGCAAACAGCATGTTAGGTTGACTGGAAACTCTTTTACTTTCTTCATAATTTCATTCACCTAGCTATTTGAAGCTTTGGGGTCGAACCACTATGGTGGTTCATCTGGCTGAGAGGTTAGATGTTTCGATTTTCCTCACCTACATTCTATTTTCCTCAGCTACGTGCTTCCATCCTCACCTACATTCTGTCATCCACTCCTATGCCCTGGCATCGTCATCTACCTCTTGTCATCCCTACCTACATCCTGTCGTCCCTACCTATGTCTTGTCATCCCATCTATGTCCTGCCATTGTTGCCTATTTCCTGTCGTCACCTATTTCCTGTCGTCACCTATATCCTGTCATCCCCACCCATGTCCTGCAAGTTCTGCTGTTGACGCGTATGTCCTGTCATCGTCACCTATGCCCTGTTGCCCATGCCTACGTTCTGTTATCTCCGCCTTCATCCTGTCGTCCCCACCTATGTGCCGTCATCACCTATGTCCTGTATTCATCCCTACCTGTCCCCTGGCATTGTCCCCACCTATGTCCTATCAACTCCACCCACCTATGTCCTATGACCTCCAACAGTGTCCTATCATCCTCATCTACGTTCTATCATCCTCACCTATGTGCTATCATCCTCATCTATGTTCTATCGTCCTGACCTATGCCCTCGTGTTTGAATGAAAATTTAATGTGCAGATACATTTTCTGCCGCTATAATAATCTACACTTTAAAGAATCTGAATATTTCAATTAATATCCAAAATTTACAGCGGTCTGTGGGGAAGTCATTAGCAGGTCTCTGTGGACCAGTGAAACCAGGACTGAGGTCTGACTGGTCTGAGTGGATAATTTCGGCAAATGTGAAATCGCCTCAGGGACAAACATGTTTACCGGCTAAAGTGACCTTTGAGCTGAGGGACTCATTAATGAGCTGCAATGATGTAACTTCCCCTGACAACTGTGAGAGGTTTACATCACAATAAAGTTTGTTTTTATTTTGTTTGAGGAGCAGCTTAATGCACCAAATATCACACATTTTTCATAAAGAAATAGTAATGGGTGCAGGAAAACACCCAAATGCAGCACACGTATAGGCAGGCAGACAGTCGGTAATTACTTTTATTACACACTTGTTAAATGGACAGTTCAAAGATGACTCCATAGACTGAACTTGTTTCGGGTAATGATATGAAGTGTCCAGGGGGGTCATGGCATAGGAGCCAACAGTAAACAGTATGACAGGCAGCGGTGTGTGGTGAAGGCAGCTGGCCAACATACGTTAACAGTTTCCCGCTTGCACACAGTACCGTGGATGCGGTTGGTGATCCGTGTGGCTGGCGTAGCACACAGCCACAGAGGAGATTGCAGGGCTGGGTCTGGTGTAGCGCGGTTCCGTTACAGAACCGAGCAGACGGAACTCGTCGGAGACGTCCACCTCCATCCTCTTCTCCTGGACTCCCGGGTGCTCGTCCTCCTCCTCAGAGGAGGGGTCCACGGAGCTGGCGCCATTGGCCTTGGAAATGTTGGCATCATCGATAGACGGGTCCGGAGGAGGTGGTGGCTGAGGAGGCCGACCCCAAGGCTTGGGTACGAAGCCGGCCCTGGTGGGCCGATCCGGATGCTCCTGATGTAACCTTCAGAAGAGGGCCCGATCCAGTACGTCTCTTGCTGGGACGCAGGGCCTCATCTTCAGACCGTAGGCCTCCCAGTCCACCAGGTTGAATCCCTCTGCCGTGCTGACGGGACCGTAGGAGGCTATGTCCTATATTCACTGTTAAGGCACTTCCCACTACACTTAAGTCACTATCATTTCTATAATTGCTGCCTATTTCACATATTTTGTGAGGAGACGCTTAGTGTGGTGACATGGTAAGATCGTATTGGTTTTTCCAAGAAATACATTGCCACTTGACGGGGGTGGGATCTCTTCTAACATCCCTGTTCACATGGCGTTGACTACTTCCGATACACGGCTACTTAAAAACAATAAAAAACTATCTGGCGGCATTCAGACAAAGATGGCGTTCGAGGAGTTAGACAGAGAAGTGTTGCCGTACATGTTGGGCATTTTGCAATATTTGGACAAACTTGAGAATATTCAATTCTTGCACTTGGTGCAGCATGAACGCAGTCTCCTCGTCCATCCAGAAATGAGTTGTTGGTTTCTTCGAAGCCATAGTATCATTTGACTGTTCTGGCAACAACATTACTATTTATGACGGCATCGGTGCTTCCTTCCACTTCCGGGTGAAATCCCCGGCAAAGAGGGGAGATCATGACAGAAATGTGTAAAACACCAATTACTTTCAATTTCTTTCATCATAAGTCAGCTCATCAAACAGCTTCAGACATTAGAGACGCCAGATTTGTGAAAAATACCTTTTACTGTGTTTTTTCTAATAAATAATCACATAAGGCAATGAATTAGGCATACAACTACATAACTTGTTGAGGGATGGCACACATCAACGAATCAAATTTAATGTAGTTAACCTAATGTAGGTTAATGTATTATTTTTTAGCCACTGAAATAAAGTCAAAGATGTGTGTGATATGATATAATAATACTCGCATTTAATATTTGATCTGATCAGTGGTCATCTGTTTTTTCTGCAGTTTGAATCATTTACAGCAGAAAAGTTGAGTGATAACAAAACTTACCTTTGTTTGGTTCCATTTGCTTCCATGTTGTACATTCATTCTGATGAGAGAAACACAAATCATTAATGTGAAGCTCAACACATTATTATATTTTATTAACAAGAAGCATATCATTAAAAAACATGTCATTATGTTCATAGTGATTAAACATTCAAATGAACGTAGCAGGACGGTCAGAGCAGCTGTAGTCACATCCACTGTGGGTAAAGCGACTTAAAGGACCATGCCAGTCTAATTTTGACTTATATTCATTAGCAGAGATTCCTCCTGTCTTCAACACATGTTGTGTGTATCAGTGTTTACATAAGAACAGCTCAGTCTACCTGTTTTAACTGCCGTTCACTGGCATTCACGTTGAAGCATTAAAAACACTATGAGACTGTTGAGTCTCTGGGTTTATATCAATGTTCAAAACTCGAAGCAGGTTCTGGGTTCACTTGTTGTTATTGTCAGCTGCTTCCAGTTTACGTAAGTGGCCCGGGTGGAGCTAGCCGCTAATATCAGGTTCAAGAGAGTCCCATCTCGGCGTACGCTGACCTCAATAACAAGCACATTTCCTTCACTTCCTCTTCTCACCAGATTGAAGAATTAGTAAAAAATGGACAGAAAGAATAAGAAACTGAACACATCAATATCTCAGTCCTTTTAAGGTCTCTCTCCTATTTTGTGAGCGAAGGGTGGAGCCGATCCCCTCACCTGTGGCGACGTCATGTTCCATGAATGTGACACTGATACTGTGCAGTGGTGGTACTCTGGTACTTGAATGCCGTAAAAGTACTAATACCACAATGAACAAATAATGTGTCCAAAATGTTATTGAGATTAAAGTGCAAATGTATCAACATCATTTACATTTAGGTCATTTAGCAGACGCTTTTGTCCAAAGCGACTTACAATAAGTACATTTGTCAAAAGAAGGAAACAAGGAAACCACAACGTATCATTGCCGATAAAGTAAGAGCTAAAAATAGAACAAGTGTTAGGTCCTCATCTGAGTAAACTAGTACTTCAAGAGCAACAGTGCTACGATCAGAGTGCTATAGTAAGGGTTTGTTTTTTTTTTGGGGGGGGGGGGGGGGGGGGGTTAGTGGGTCATGCTAGTCGAGGTGAAGTCTGAACAGGTGAGTCTTGAGCCTTTTTCGGAAAATGGCAAATGACTCAGCTGTCCTGACATTAGTCGGGAGTTCGTTCCACCACTGAGGCGCCAGAACAGAGAAGAGTCTGGACTTTGCTGAGCGACATTTGTTTGATTTCAGCGATGGTGGTACCAGCCGGCCAGCTGAAGTAGAGGAGCGAAGTGCTCGCTTCGGGGCATGAGGTTTGACCAGTGTTTGAAGGTAGATGGGTGCCGTTCCATTGATGGCCCTGAAGGCCAGTGTCATCGTCTTGAATTGGATGCGTGCTGCAACAGGGAGCCAGTGGAGGTCACGGAGGAGGGGGGTCACATGGGAGAATTTGGGTAGATTGAAGATAAGGCGTGCTGCAGCGTTCTGGATACGCTGCAATGGTTTAATCGCAGAGGCCGGGAGTCCGGCTAGGAGAGAGTTGCAGTAGTCAAGGCGGGAGATGACCAGTGCTTGGACCAAGAGTTGCGTTGCATCCTTTGTGAGGAAGGTCCGAATCCTGCGGATGTTGTAGAGGGCAAATCTGCAGGATCGGGCCACAGCAGTGATGTTGGGGGTGCAGGATAGTTGGTCATCGAGGATTACACCCAGGTTCCTCGCAGTTGACGACGGCAATACTGTGATGCCCTCGACAGTGACCGACAGGTCCATGCGAGGACAGTCTTTCCCTGGGATGAAGAGGAGTTCGGTTTTATTCAGGTTAAGCTTGAGGTGATGTGCAGTTGTCCAGACAGAGATGTCAGCCAGACAGTCCGAGATGCGAGTTGCAATGTGAGTGTCAGAGGACGGGGGAAAAGAGAGGAACAGCTGGGTGTCATCTGCATAGCAATGGTAGGAGAATCCATGTGATGTGATAACAGAACCTAGTGATCTGGTGTATAGTGAGAACAGAAGCGGTCCTAATACTGAGCCTTGAGGGACACCCGTGTCCAGAGAACAGGGTTTGGACATAGAGCCATTCCATGTGACCTGAAAGGTGCGATTTGTCAGGTATGATGTAAACCAGGAGAGAGCAGAGTCAGTTATGCCAAGTTCAGCCAGAGTGGAGAGGAGGATTTGGTGGTTGACTGTGTCGAATGCAGCAGATAGGTCGAGGAGAACGAGAACGGAGGAGTGGGACGAGGCTCTGGCGTCTCGCAGGGACTCGGTCACTGTGAGGAGGGCCGTCTCAGTGGAGTGAGCAGTCCTGAATCCTGATTGATTAGGGTCTAGGAGGTTGTTCAGCGAGAGATAGGATGACAGTTGGTTGTAGGCGGCACGTTCCAAGGTTTTAGAGAGGAATGAAAGAAGAGATACAGGTCTGTAGCTTTGGATGTCAGTAGCGTCTAGGGTGGGTTTTTTAAGGAGAGGCTTCACGGTAGCTGTCTTAAAATCCGCTGGAATGACACCTGAGGTGAGGGAGGAGTTGATCAGGGTGGTGAGGAATGGCAAGATGTCGTGTGAGATGTCTTGGAGAAGAGAGGAGGGAATCGGGTCGAGGGAGCAGGTGGTGGCACGGTTACATGTAACAAGTGCGTGAACATCTTCAGAGGTGAGGGGGGTAAAGCTGGTAAGACCATCCGAGTTGAGGGTTGGGGGAGATGTCTTCTGGGAGGGAATAGGCGTAAATGAGGAGCTGATGGCATTTACTTTCTTGGTAAAGTAAGTAGCAAAGTCATCGGCAGTAAGGAAGGAAGGGGGGGGGGGGGGGGGGGTAGGAGGGGTGAGGAGGGAGGAGAACATGGAGAAGAGTTTCCTGGGGTTGGAGGCAGAAGAGTTGATCTTTGCCAGGTAGAAGGCAGATTTAGCTGCCGAAACAGTTGAGGTGAAGTCAGAGAGGAGGTGGCGGTAGTGAGTAAGGTCCTCGTGCTGGCCCGATTTCTTCCATTTTCTCTCTGACGCTCGCAACAATGATCTGTTGGTTCGCAGAGGTTCAGACAGCCAGGGAGGGGAGGGAGATGATCGCGCAGGTCGTGAGATTGGGGGACAGAGAGTGTCCAAAGAAGAGGAGAGTGAGGACATCAGGATGGAGGAGGCTTCCTCAGTAGGCATTAAGGAGAACTGTTCTGAGGATGGTAGCGAGGAGATAACAGTTGAGGAGAGAGCGGAGGGAGTGAGGGATTTCAGGTTGCGGCGGCTGGTGACCATTCGAGGCGTAGAGGGGAGGGATGTGGTGGGCTCCATGGGGAGGGAGAAAGTCACAAAGTGGTGGTCGGACACGGTGAGCGGGGTAACAGAGAGTGCCGAGATGCCACAGGATCTTGTGAAGACAAGGTCAAGTTGGTTCCCGGCGCGGTGAGTTGGTGGAGAGGGGGAGAGTGTAAGGTCAAAAGCGGAAAAGAAGTCGATGATTTCAGATGAGTGCAGCCTTCCCGAGTGGATGTTGAAGTCCCTGAGGACGACGAGTGGTGTGCCATCATCAGGGGAGCAGCTCAGGAGGGCATCCATCTCATCCAAAAAGTCACGAGAGGACCGGGTGGGCGATAGATCACTATGATGTTGAGTTTGAAAGGAAGGGTGACAGAGACGGCGTGGAATTCAAGTGTAGA
>NC_139924.1:22389545-22612045 GCF_963514095.1 Eutrigla gurnardus | reverse complement strand
CTACAACTGTTACTACTGTTAGCACAAATGTTACTACTACTGTTACTACTGTTACTACAACTGTTACTACAACTGTTACTACTGTTAGTACAACTGTTACTACAACTGTTACTACAACTGTTACTACTGTTAGTATAACTGTTACTACAACTATTACTACTGTTAGTACAACTTTTACTACAACTGTTTCTAATGTGAGTACAACTGTTACTTAAACTGTTACTACTCTTAGTACAACTGTTACATTTGTTACTATAACTGTTACTACTGTTACTACAACTGTTACTACAACTGATACTGTTGGTACAACTGTTACTACAACTGTTACTACGACTGTTACTACTGTTGGTACAAATGTTACTACTGTTGGTACAACTGTTACTACAACTGTTACTACGACTGTTACTACTGTTGGTACAAATGTTACTACTGTTGGTACAACTGTTACTACAACTGTTACTACTGTTCGTACAACTGTTTGTACAACTGTTACTACAACTGTTACTACTGTTCATACAACGGTTACTACAACCATTACTACAACTGTGCAGCAGCACAAATGTGTGTGTTTTGTGTGTATGTCAGCTGCAGCAACTCTCAGTGTCCAGCAGGTGTTGCTGTGTTTTCTCACCGAGTCTCTGAGGATGCTGAGGAAGGTTCTTCTGAACAGGATGGAGAACTGAGTCATACAGCTGGCTGAGAAACTGTGACAACCTTCAGACGATGAACTCTCCTGAGAGAAATAAGAGACGCCAATAATAACAACTGTGGGTCTGAAACTCAAACACCATGAGGTATCCCTCATTTAATACATATTTAACTATAATACACAGCAGTATTGTTAATTGATAAATACAAATAATCAATTGACATAATAAACTTTGGTAATAAAGTTTGAAGAACTAATTTGCGTTTGTTTCTCACCTCCTCTGTGCGCTGCCACAGCAGCGGGTGGAGGTTAGTTTCTCCGTTCAGTTCAGTCTGAGGATCCTTCTCACACTTCCTGTCCTGGACAGCCTTCACCAGTCGGACCATCTGATCTCCGTATTCGCCAGACGCCACTTCCATCACTGGACACACAGTAGAGGTACTTTGATCAAGTACTTCCTTTCTTACCGCTCCTCCACTTCATCTCAGAGGTAAATATTGCAATGTCCAGGTAAAACCATGTTTCTTCAGATGTGTTTTTTTTTACTGAAGCTACTGAGAACACTCATATACGTTAAATATAGTATTTTCACATTGTGGAGTTAGTATTTTTACTACGGTAAATGATCAGATTACTTTGAATCACATAGAACAGCGGTCGGTGATGGAAGTCATTCAAGGACATTATAAGCAGTTTCATGTGTAACCTTTGTTTGTTATGGTAAATATTAATTTGTGAGCAGGTTTGATTTGGTTTCCTTCGTTCAGTCACACAAACTATCAGAAAGATCATCCAGTAAATACAAACACCTGAACCACGATGTCTTTGTCTCTTACCAAAGTCAGCAGGGTTGTGGTATGTGGGGCAGTTGAGTCCGAGGTCTCTCAGATAGGGAACCAGACTGGAGACCTTCCCTCTGTAGATACACTGACCCTGGCTGAGGACGTACAGCTGGAACAACAAAAAACACTGCATTCAGCACCATCAAACTGCTTCTTTACTGCAGTAAAGATACTGTGTGTGTGTGTGTGTGTGTGTGTGTGTGTGTGTGTGTGTGTGTGTGTGTTGACCTTGTCAAAGAGTTCGAACAGTTTGGCGCTGGGCTGGTGAATGGTGCAGATGATGGTCCGTCCTCCCTGAGCCAGAGCTTTCAGCAGAGAGAGAACCTGGAAACAGGATGAGCTGTCCAGACCGCTGAGACACAGGAAGTAGTCCATGTTATATTTGTTATAATTTATTATTAAGGAGTCACTAAACCCCACAGTTTTGGCTGATGTGCCTGGAAAAAACAAGTGCCTCTAAATGGGAAAAAAGTATTAAGTGACTCATTTTCAGAGTACCATTACACTCACATGCTTCTCTCTGTTATAGTGCCAGAATTTACGCTACAAACATTTGTGGATTTGAGTTTATATGCAAGGCTGAGATATGTGTATGCTAGTGATTAGCATTGTTATTTAGCATAAATGATTCATATGCTAATTAAAAGGGTCAGGGCTACTCTTCACTAATTCTCCTCTAAAGCAAATGTCAGTGTCACTAGCCGTGTTTCAACCAGCAGAGGGCAGTCACGATGTATAACACTATATGTAGAATTCAAATACTTAAAGATTGGGCCTGAATTAATCAACAAGAATATTGAATACACATTTCATTCTATGAATGAATGATTCAGAGAAACATGTAAAACTAACTTCACAAAAACATAGTGACAGTTTCATTTGTAGTTGCTGACCTTGTGGGCTCATCGAAGAACATGACCGGCGGATTATTGACGAGCTCCAGAGCGATAGCCAGTCTCTTCCTCTGACCCCCAGACAGGTGAGACGTCCTGGTTTTAGCACAGTCGAGTAGACCCAGAGCCATCAGGATCTCCCGGACCTGGGCACACATAGAGACTACTTTGACCTCGGAGTTCGGGTACGACCAGGAGGTAGTCAGGGGGCAAAGCTCACCATCTCTCTGCGAGCCTCCACCTTCTCCTGCAGCTTCAGGTTGGCTGAAACCTGCAATCACAAAATCCATCAGTGGTGCTGGATTAGAGAGTCCACAATCTACAAAACCTGCAGAACTGGTACTGTAATAGAGTATTTTCACTGAGTGGTATTAGCACTCCTACTGCAGCAGAATATTTTCCCAGTGTGTTATGAGTACTTTTACTGCAGTAAAGCTTCCTGTACCATCATGGCTTCCTGGACGGTGAGGTGAGGCAGCAACATGTCGTCCTGCATGATGTAACAGGAAACCTTCCTGAAGGATCTCAGGTCTCTGGGCTGACTGTTGATCAGGATCTCTCCCTTCATCCCAGTCTCTCTGTGTACAAATACACAAATGTATAAGATATAAATAAAGATATAAATATATGTGACTTGTATTTGTTGAATGTGATTATTGTTTCCGCCACTGGGTGTCACTCTAACGCCGCACATGGGTTCACAGTATTCTGGTTTCAGTCAGCACTCACTTTGATTTACATTTTGCTACCATTTGTTTCTCGTTTTATTAGAGTGAGGATGATTTTCAAACTAGAACATTTCATGTTAGGACAAGATATTTTGATTTTACACATGAAATAATTAAACCAGCAAAAAAATGAGTCACGCAGTTTTCTCTTTAGATATCTACAGCAACCTTTCCTTGTTTTGTCCTGAAATAACAACATACAAGGATGTGTTGTTTCTTAGTAACATGAAAAATATCTCACAATATTCTCATTATTGTTCTATTCAGGGGCCATTCTGTTGTCATCATTTTGTACATTTTTTTTATAAATATTGTAAACTAACATAGATAAACAAGCATTACTCTGAGGAGCAGAGTAGTCATTAAAATATTGTATTATTAACATCCAAGTAACTGATAGAAACTTGAATCAGACTTAAGCGGACCACTACCCACCTGTACCCAGCCAGGATATTCATGAGAGTGGACTTCCCGGCTCCTGACGGCCCCATGATGGCTACCAGCTCCCCGCTGGTGTATTTCCCCGAGATCCCTTTGAGCAGAGTTTTGTAACCTGAGAAAGAAATCAAACAATGAACCTACAGTTTCCCAGCTAGTATGAGAACACCCCTTTGTCTCCGAGTCCTCCCGTCCACGAGTCCGGTTTCACATCAGTTTGGAGGTTTTTCTCTTCGTCTGGTTTCACATGAATTTGACACCCACAAACCCGAACACACCTGGACCTGAAACCCCTTTGAGAAGAGGATAAACTTCTAGCAGTCTTCTGTTAGTCAGCTGGTGGGGAGAGTCTCCCAACCTTCATCACATATTTACCTCTAATGAAAACAACTGAGAGACGCTACACCAGTCAACATGTAATCACATTCATTACAATAATGGGGTTATCATGGACAGCAAAGAGAGTGATGATGAAGATGAGGTGCTGCAGTAACTGCTGCAGTGTTCATCTGCTGATGAAGGCTGAACGCTCGCTAATGAGATTATCAGATTCAATCTGATCGAATCTAAGTTAATCCTCACTGTCCAACAGTAACCTGTAATACACACTGCACTGCGGTATAAATACACACTGCACTGCAGTAATAGTACATAGAGTAGTACAGTAATAATACATACTGCACTTCAGGGAAAATACACATTGCAATGCAGTAACTGTGAGGGAATGTTCTCATGGATACATGTGATGAGTTGGTTCCCCTTGACTTATTAAGTGTCTGCTTCTCCAGGCAATGCAAGGTCACAAACAAGACACTGTTGTGTCTCTTATACCGAACACAAAGTTCTTCCCTGTAACCGAGACGTGATGCATACATGATGCAGATGTGATGCAGATGTGATGCAGACGTGATGCAGACGTGATGCAGACGTGATACAGATGTGATGCAGACGTGATACATACAGACGTGATACAGATGTGATGCAGACGTGATGCAGATGTGATGCAGACGTGACACAGACGTGATGCAGATGTGATGCAGACATGATGCAGATGTGAGGCAGATGTGACGCAGATGTGATGCAGATGTGATGCAGATGTGACACAGATGTGATGCAGATGTGATGCAGATGTGACACAGACATGATGCAGACGTGATACTGACGTGATGCAGACGTGATACAGATGTGATACAGATGTACTGCAGTAATAATACAAACATTACTGCAGTAATAATACACATCATAACACCACCCTATACCCAACAATAACGATACACAATGTATTGCAGCAATAATAATTACTGTACCGCAGTAATACTTACTGTACAGCAGTAATAATACACAGTAATATGTAATGCACTTCAGGAATACACACTGTACTGCAGTAATAATACACTGTAACTAAACTACTTCACACTGTACTGCAGTAATACACACTGTAGAGCAGCAATAATGCTCACTGTCCTACAATAATAATACACGAATGCAGCAGAAATGATACAGGTAGTTGTACTATTACGTTTTTCTCGAGCTTTCAGTTACATCGCAAAGGTCTTCATTGCTAAGGCATGAGGACACCAGTTTGTTACTGCTGTAACAAGCAGATTAGGTACGATGAACTGCAGTAACCTTTTTAACAGTCAGGCTGCCGACGGAGCTGCACTCTAGGAATACCCATGATGCATCAGGGCTGACAACCTGTCTACCTTCAGTTTCAAACACCAGAGTCTTCAGGTGAATCAGCAGGTCACCTGAACATCAGGAGGAGGAGTCGTTCACACCTGCTCAGGTGTGAACAAATCGCCACCTTGTTCTCAGTGAAACTCTGATATGAACAAAAACAAAGAGTGGAAACCTTAGAGTCTCCATACACACTGTAACTGAGAACCAGCTGAGTACTGAGAGGCACGTCCATTCACCTTCGACACACCGGAGCGTTTCTCAGGGAGAACAAAATAATATTAAATGAATTCATTTCATTTAACTGATGTATTGTTAATGTTTACTTATTGATTCTACAGAACGCCATAACTATATATTCATCGTAATACAGATTAATATACTGCACTGCAGTAATAATACACAGTGTACTGATTTAATAATACACAGTGTACTGCAGTAATAATACGCAGTGTACTGATTTAATAATACACAGTGTACTGCAGTAATAATGCGCAGTGTACTGATTTAATAATACACAGTGTACTGCAGTAATAATACACACTGTACTGATTTAATAATACAGTGTATTGCAAAAATAATGCACACTGTACCGACATAATAATAAACAATTTACTGCAGTAATAATATACAGTGTACTGATTTAATAATACACAGTGTACTGCAGTAATAATACGCAGTGTACTGATTTAATAATACACAGTGTACTGCAGTAATAATACACACTGTACTGATTTAATAATACAGTGTATTGCAAAAATAATGCACACTGAACCGACATAATAATAAACAATTTACTGCAGTAATAATATACAGTGTACTGATTTAATAATACACAGTGTACTGCAGTAATAATACGCAGTGTACTGATTTAATAATACACAGTGTACTGCAGTAATAATGCGCAGTGTACTGATTTAATAATACACAGTGTACTGCAGTAATAATACACACTGTACTGATTTAATAATACAGTGTATTGCAAAAATAATGCACACTGAACCGACATAATAATAAACAATTTACTGCAGTAATAATATACAGTGTACTGATTTAATAATACAGTGTACTGCAGTAATAATACACACTCTACTGAATTAATAATACAGTGTACTGCAGTAATAATACACACTGTGATTTAATAATACACAATGTACTGCAGGTTCTGAAGGAACTCTTTGTCTTCTTCAATCTGTTCTTTCTCTTGTTGTATTGAAATTCAATGTGACAGTATGAATATATATTATCATATTAATGGTACATTAACAATTTTAAACATAATTTAATTAGGCTACTCCGGTGTTTTTTTTTTATTTTTTATTTTCACTCTGAGCTGCTTCTAATCTGACCTTTAACTATTTACAGCAGGAGACTGAGATTAACAGATTACATCCTGATAATCCCTCATACACACACACACACACACGCACACATCCCAAATCAGTCTCTGATAATAATAAATGATAAACTGCTCTATGAGGGAAATACAGATTGGAAGCAGATCATAGAAGTACACTCATAAAGTCGTTGAGTTTGCAAAAAAAACCATAAATTAACGAAGAATAATATATATTCTGCTTTGATCTTTAACCTTGATAGCGTTTGTTATGGAGGTGAATGAGGAGCTGATTGTCGGTCAATCAACAGAAAACTGCTGTTCATTATCTGGATCAGGTGTGTTGCAGTACCTTTCCTTCTCCACCAGGGTCCCTCCCTAACGGAGTACGAAACGTCCTGGAACTCGATGTTGACTGCCGGTCTCCGTGGTAACGAGGAGAACTTCTGGGCCTCCGTCAGGTGGTTGTCCACCTTCTTCAGGTGTCCATGCAGCAGCGGCGTCTGCTGGCCACCCGCCGCCCGCTTGTTGACCACCTCGTCCATACAAACGCAGACCGTCCGGGGGTCCAACATGAGGTCCGGGGGCCCGTTGGTGTTCTGAGGGTTCATGAATACAATCTGGATCATATCAGCTGATAACAAACAGACACCAACCAATTAGCACATTTTATCTGCTCCTGTTTTAGCCATATGTGATGTCTTTCTTCTTAGTTCTATCTTCTCCTCCAACTTTTCTCCTATGTGGCACCAAATGGATGAAGTGACACCGTATCTAATCCCTCTCTCCATTAAATAAACTGCAGATCTAAAGAATGTACTTTAATTAAACCAGTTACTGTCCTGGAGATTGGTTCAATCAGTGGGATTTTGCTCAGTAATGTTTGTCATAAAGTATACAGTAGAATAAACCAAGACTGATTTTAAAGGTCACAGTGAAATCTGACAACATAAATATGAACTTTACCCAATAACTGTATTTTGTATGTATTTATTCTGTATTTATTCCAGCAAAATGAGGATAGTGTCTGAAAAAAAATTAATAATCTCTAAAAATAAATAGGTTTTTACAGAAATGCATCTTTCTAAAGTATATTCTTTCTACAGACTATGATGCTATAATCCTAAAACTACATGTATACCCTGTCATCGCTGAGATTATTCAGAAAATAAACTAAAAATAATTTTTAAAAAAAGCAAAATTATTTGGGGGGGTCTTGGGAAGAATTTAGGGTAGCTCCAGCCCCCTAAAATAGGCCTAACAACATCACTGGTGATCAATAAGGTTTTGTGATCAGGTGTCTCTTTCTAACCACAGTCTGTCCTCTCAGCAGCAGCAGGTAGTGTCCAGGTGTAACAGCTGATCGGGTGTCAGTCTTTGTAACTATTGACTGTGTGACTAGAGGACAAAGAGGAAGCAGTTTGAGGGCCAGGGGCCGTCCTGCTGGACCAGACCGTCAGCAGACTGTCGGTACAGATTATCTGTCAGCTGCTCCTCTCTTGTTGTGTTTGTGATGTGAAAATCAACCTGCTTCCATATGGGGCACTAATCTGCCCCCATACAGGAGGTCACTGTCGGACACTCTCACTGGGCATAAGAAACAGTAAGAAGAATGTACACACAAAAAACAAACAATAAGTACAATAGCCCAAAATGTCTCTAAATGTCCACTCTCTCTCTCTCTCTCTAACAAGTCTCCAATCCATCTCTAATAAGTTTCCAATATGTCTCTACTAAATGTCCAATGTCTTTAAATCGTGTCCCACCTCTCAAAAATGTTCAACACGTCTGTAATTAAAGTATTCAAAGTCTCTAATAAATGTCCAATGTCTTTAATTCGTGTTCCATCTCTCAAAAATGTCTGTAACTCAAGTATTCAAAGTCTCTAATAAATGTCCAATGTCTTTAATTCGTGTCCCATCTCTCAAAAATGTCTATAACTCAAGTATTCAGTCTCTAATACATGTCCAATGTCTTTAATTCGTGTCCCATATCTCAAAAATGTCTGTGATTAAAGTATTCAAAGTCTCTAATAAATGTCCAATATGTCTCCTGTGTCAAATGTTTCTAGTCCAAGTCTACAATGTCTTTAATAAGCTTTCCATGTGTCCCTCATAAATGTCCAATAAATCTCTAATAAGTATCCAATATGTCTCTAACAAGTCCAATATAGTGTATCTCCTGTATACCCCCACTATACCTCCAGTGTCTGTCTCTATGTCCCAGTATAACTCCAGTATGTCCCCAGTGTGCGTTGTGAGGACTCACCATGATGATGGAGTTGGTGACGGTGGGGTTGTGGACTGACCAGGCGGCCATCAGACAGGCCATGGCCGAGACAAGAAGGATACACTCTGCCTCCCTCAGACACGTCTAATCACTGCTCACTGACACAGCAGACCTGCCTGCTGGCCCCGCCCCCTCACCTACTGGCCCCGCCTCCATGGACTGGCAGTGTTATCTTTACTCACCATTAAAGTCCAGCTGCCGAATAAAAGTGCTAGTGTTTTCCGTCCTACGACGCTGGTTCACTTCACTGGTACATCGCCATGGTAACTTACGCTGCAGAGCTAACCTGCTCTGCTGTTCCTGATAAGAGATGCAGTGTTACCATGGTGATGTACCCCGGTAAGCAGAGAACCAGCTTCGTAGAACGGAAAACCCAGAGTTAACCCTGAAGTTACCTCGCTAAGCCCAAATCCTGCTTCCTAGTACAGGCCTCAGGCATTTAACTAGAACCATGTAAACACATTGATCATCAGTACAACATCTCCACCTGCTGGATGAACGGTGCCACTGCAGGACAACAGAAAACAACAACAACTGTAAACAGTTTCAGTAACAATCTCCATCTTTAATATTTTTTTACCAACAATAGTTACAGAGAAAACATTCTAAATACAAATTTGGTCGACATTCACTCCACTTCCTGTTGTAAGGCATCAACATGTCACTGCGTTTTGCATCTTTAGCATTACCTGCTAGTTTGATTTATGAATGCTAATGGCGCCAGTTTGCCACTGAAAGAAGCATTCTTAATGTATTTCTGATATTTTCTCACTGCGACCATCATGGTGGCTGTTTTTTTCCCGCATCTGTGTGACCGTCACAGGTATTTCTGCTCCCTTTTGTAACGCTCAGGTGCCCCCGCCCATGAGTGATGTCGCATTAGGATTGGTGGAGAGATAAATAGAGAACTTATGAAGGTGCAGTCGGTTTAGATACGTGAAATGTTTTAAAAACCTTCAACAGGAACTCTTGTGGAGGTAAAATGTTATTATGGGATGGACCTGCCAGTAAAGTCAAACTGGTCAATACATGATTGAATGAGCTGCTGAGGATCAATCATCTTCACATCTGAGCCAAACAGTAACAACGGCAACATGGTTTTCTTTATTATATTGAGTTCTCACCGTCAACCTTATAAAGAGTCAAACCGCTCAGCGAAAGTAAAAAAGGACTCTGGACCAAAATAATGAAGAAAAAAAAAATGAAATAAAACCATCAGACGACGTCCATCAGATCAAATAATCAAACAATTTAATTCTACAAAAGTGGATGTATTTCAGTATTTCCGACATCTTCTCAATTATTGTGTGACTAAAAACTCTGATTAATTTCCATCAAACTAGAGAGAGAATCCATCACAGAGTTACCGAGTCTGACGATGAACAGAACAGAATCTCAGACTTACAGTCTGGACCAAAGAAACATTAAAGAGACGGTTTGGTAGCTTTCAGCCTCAACGTGTGGTCTTCCTCAGTGGACGCTCCGATGAAAACCCTGCGAAATAGCTGAAAGCTCTGTCGAATCAAACACCAAAGACTTTTTATATACAAGAGTTTTGTTTTAAATTTGATTCAATCACAAGCTGTGAGACATTACGGTTGCGGATGACATTAACACTTGTATCTCTAAACGTCCTTGAACGCACCACCAGAAGCTGCATCAACAAGTAACAATGACGACGTCATCTTAGACTGTGATGGATTTTCCCTGCCGGTTGATGTTTGAATGAAACCAAAAGGACAAAGTTTGACGTATTAATATACTGACGTATTGGCGTCATATACTGATGGGGTTTATTACTTGGTCTTCTTGTCGGACGTTAGGGCATCGTGGAGTTTAGAAACACACCTCTCAAACTGGTCCATGGCCAGCGTCCCGTTGTCATCGAAGAACGCTGACACAGACTTTGTGAACTCCGCGTCCCGCGAGTTCCTTGACTTCCCATCACAGAAGGAAACTCTGAGAGTGTACTGGTCATCGAACCTGAGACACACAACGTTAACACAACATGAATATGCAGAATGGTTGAACAGCAGTTAATGGGTCTGCTTTAAAACGCTAAGGGCCTGTGTTCACATAGCGTTTTCTTCTGGTGTTGCATGCTGGATAAAAGGTTCAGACCGTTTGAGTGAGGAGGCTAGCTGCCACATGTGATCTGGATCCATCCCAGCTGGATCCTTCTGCAGAGACACCAGAAAGATGTTCTTCTCTTTGTAGGAGGTGTACAGAGTCAGGATGCCCATCATGATGAAGTACGTGATGGAGGGGGGTTAAGGAACACAAACCATCACCAACCAACCCTGTTTACCATAACAACAGATTTACATTCAGAGAAAAAATATATATGTATTTTTACAGATTAACGGTGGAAATATACAAGAAATGGGAAGCGTTTTGTTGTCCAGGAACTACATGACCAACATCATGACATCGGAGACGCCACGTCACGGCTGTGAATTAATACCACTAATTCAATGATCAATAAGGAAATACTGGTGATCATCATCAGCATCCAGATTTAAAGAGACACGAAAGCGGATTACAAATTACTACAACACACTGATGTGAGTTTTCCTATCAGAAATGTATGACTTTTATGTGACATCAGACCAGCCGGTCTTGTCGAAGGATATGAGATGACGCAGCAGGCCAGGACCGGTCTGGACTCAGGGAAGGGGTGAAGGAAGTCCCATACCAGAGCCAGCATGGCGAACAGACAGGAAACGGTACAGATCAACAGACGACCGTCCACCAGCCCAAAGTTCTCCACATAGCCGTACTTCTCCAGCAGCACCTGAAGGGGTCGCAGCAGCAGTGATCAATGAATGGGTTTTTGATTTATTGACAAATAATGATACCAAATCTTTCATAATAAAAGCTAACCTTCTTTGCGGCGTCATCCAGAGAGTTTTTCACTGCCGCTCCATCCCATTTATCTATCTTCACTGGTTTCTCATCAATCCTCCACTGAAGTATTATAAAATAAAGGACATAAGAGAATAATATGAAACCATCTGTGTGTTCACCAGGTTAGATATAATGTGATGCATTGTCTGGACTAATACAGCAACATGGTGGCAATATAATATAGTCAATAATGTAATAACATTCTAACATAACATGTATTATCATCTTTAACATGCTGCAGGAAAACTCAAAATAACACAGGAGTTCATGCACTAACGTGTCTACTGAGCAAGGAACCGAGTTGTAACAATGGCCGATTAAATGAACAGTGTTTACTTGACTTTACTGACACAGAAATCATTCAAAACGTAAATTCCCTGTTTTTTTTCTGTTTGGTGCAACACAAAGAGCAGCAGCTGTCAGTAACAAATGGAAACCGTAAACAGTTGTTTGTTTACAAAACAGTAAACAAACCACTGCCGTTTGAACAGACGCACACAGCAGACACAAACACAGCGCCATCTCTTTATGAGCTGTGTTTAATTTGATTTTTTTTTAAAACATGCAATACAGCACGCTAACGTTAGCTTAGCTTGCTAACAGCAGCCAGGCTGCAGGGAATGAAGCCAGCTGGCTCACGGAGCAGACCTCTCGCTCCAACAGTCTGACCTCCGTTAGAAAATTAAAAACCCAAGGCTTTCTTCAAAGCTCGCGGAAAACGGAAAACGGAAAACTTTAATGCTCACTTTCTCAAGTATTCCATTCTTTCCGTTCCTCGCAGCAGCCATCTTCTCTTCCGCAAGAACACGGTACCTGTGACCTGGACGCATCTGATTGGCTCCCATCGAGATTTGAACAACCAACGACGTGTCACCGCACGTAATAGCGTGCGCGTGCACGGGGCAGCAGCAAAGAACACATAAAAAACACTTAAAACCCAATTAGCACCCCTAGAAATGATCATATTTCATGGGAAAAGCACAAAATTGAGTTTTAAATATTTTAGGAAAATGTCTCTTTACCGAGTATCTCACTCACTTATAAATATTTAACGATATAAGTAATAATATTCCTTATAATTATTGACAGATTAACATGTTATTTTATTACTACTACTCCAGTTGTTTAGGTTAGGTTTAGGTTATTACTATCAGCTAATTCATCTCACTTGTTATCTCACGAAACTTCATTCATAACCACACCTTCTTAAAACAAATTACAATTTATGTATGTATGTAATTTATGTGTTGGCACGAATAATAAACAAATTATATATATATATACACACACACACACATAAATATACATATGTACACACACTATATTGCCAAAAGTATTCACTCACCTGCCTTGACTTGCATATGAATTTAAGTGACATCCCGTTCTTAATCCATAAAGTTTAATATGACGTCGATCCACCCTTTGCAGCTAAAACAGCTTCAACTCTTCTGGGAAGACTTTCCACAAGGTTTAGGAGTGTTTATGGGACTCGTTGACCATTCTTCCAGAAGTGTATTGAGATCACACACTGATGTTGGAGGGAAGGCCTGGCTCTCAGTCTCCACTCTAATTCATCCCAAAGGTGTTCTATCAGGTTGAGGTCAGGACTCTGTGAAGGCCAGTCAAGTTCATCCACAACAAACTCTCTCATCTATGTCTTTATGGACCTTGCTTTGTGCGCTGGTGCTCAGTCATGTTGGAACAGGATGGGGTCATCCCTAAACAGGCCACATGTAGTTTGGAGGTCTGTAGCGATTGAATCCGCTGACCCCGCTCCATCATTTTACGTGGCCTACCACTTCTTGGCTGAGTTGCTGTCGTTCCCAATCTCTTCCACTTTGTCATAATCCCACTGACAGTCAACTGTGGAATATTTAGGAGTGAGGAAATGTCACGACTGGACTTGTTGCACAGCTGGCATCCTATCACAGTACCACGCTGGAATTCACTGAGCTCCTGAGAGCGACCCGTTCTTTCACAGATGTTTGTAGAAACAGTCTGCATGCCTAGGTGCTTGATTTTATACACCTGTGGCCATGGAAGTGACTGGAAGACCTGATTTCAATTATTTGGATGGGTGAGTGAATACTTTTGGCAATATAGTGTATACACACATATATGTTTATGTATGCGTTTGTGTGCATATATATCATTTATATTATAAACTTGTTTACATAAAGACGACAGGAGGCAGGTTATCTCGGGTCTTTCATGTTTCTCTTGGTCTCAGCAGCCACAGATCTCCTCTCATACAACTCAACTATTAATCATTTACACGTTCTCTCTCTGATCATTTGGCATTTGAACACTTAAGAACAACTTTATAAAATGTGCATATCAGTGTTGCAGAGAATAAAGCTCATTAAAAAAAGCCCTTCAGAGTCTCTCGAACACTTGAAACTCTGTTAATAACACACAATAACAATCATAATAATAATACTCATCTGACAAATCAAAATAAATCAACTCCTCCTGACTCAACATGATGAAACGAGAAGGAAAATTAATCTACTGCAGGAATGTTAAATGAATCATTCACAGTGAAGCCGCATTCACATTAAGGAGGAAACAAGCACATGTACTGAAGTACAACATAAGATACTTGTACTTTCTACTGTGTACAGGAGGAAATATAGTCAATCCAAAAGGTGTGTAGTAGAAATACGTCAGCCTGTTGTTGACCTTCTTCATCTTATTGTTTCCCGTTTCCTTCATCAATCAGCTGAATTCTGGATGTCCTGATGGTCCAATGATGTTTGAGGGTACAACATTAAACAAAAATTCAAAAAGAAAATTAAAAAACACAGACAGGTCTGAGAAAAAAAAAAACTTGTATTAAAATCACAAATTGCCAAGAAAAGAAAAAAGAAATCAGAAAAACCGTTTGTGTCAAGGCTTGACGTTTTTGCAGGATTGGATCAACGTCACCACGTCACAGAAACTGCTGTTGACACGCTGAGGTAACATCAGCTTCCGAGTGCAAAATAATATGAACCACATCAGTATTTATTTATGTTCATAAAAGAAAACATGTATGTTTCTTGAAGAATCCTCATCTCACTCAAAGTCCGTCATTGCCATAATAACAGTAAGATCAACACAATTCAGACGGCGGCTGGCGTTAACCTCAGAATTTTAGGGCACTGTCTGTGGTGTGACGACGTTGGTCCAACCTTGTAAAGTGAAAAAAGAAAACAGCATTCATTTTCAGTATTTTTCTATACTTAAATCTCTTTTTCATTCATTAGTTAATTAATTCATGTTTTTTCCTACAGTGTTCACTGTCTCATCATCCAGAGGTTTCGTCCACCAATCAAAACATAATGTGAAAACGGCTTCAGATACTAAAATAGAGACCCTTCTTTCTCTTTGTTTCCTTTCTTAAAGCTTTTGTTTTATGTTTGTTTATGTTTTGAACCCAAAGACAAACAGATCATGTCCAATCGCATGACTCTCCTGATCCAGACTGGTCTGTGGAACAAGACTACAGTACCCATCAGCGGTCACAGAGAAGAGTCCAGAAGCCAGAGCTTCCAAATGCTAAGAACATTGACAAGCGTTCATACGGGAAGACTGAAGTCAGATGAGGACCAGGAACCATAGTGGAGGAGATAACAGGGCCCCGGAGACCCAGACCTTTAGTGGCCACTGAAGACCCAGACTTTTAGTGGCCCCTGAAGTCCCAGACCTTTCCCTGAAGCCTCAAACCTCCAGGCTTTGTCTCTGTTTGTGTTGATTATACCTTATGATCAGTCTTTGGATATTGTTTTTTAATTTAAATCACATCTCCTTCTATTTTGTCCTTTTTCATCCCCTTGTCCTTCAGAGACATGACGGTTAAGATTTCAGGTTTCAGCTGATCTTCATTGAGTTTTTTGGTGATTTGCTGGTGAAAAGATCAAAACAACTTTTGGAGGAAACGTTCAGTTTGTGTCACTTTTTCCTCAACAGTGTTTTACGAACTGCGGTTAAAAACATTCAAACCTTTCATGACTTTGCATATATGAACCACTGCCTGTCCATCTTTGTGCAGAGTTAGCAGACTCCCTCTCTAGTGCTTCTTGTTGATTCGTCGGGATCTCCTCAGGCCACGCCTCCTGCGGTGGTTCTGATTGGACATCCAGGATCGCAGGAAGTACTTGTCGGGGCTCCTCCGGCGGTTGGTGGTCTGGTTCTCCAGGTCGAACTGTCTCTGCAGCTTCAGGGCGATGGCTCGGTCCTGGCGCTCCTGCTGGATTTGACGGATGTAGTGCTCGTCGAAGGCCTCCTGGCTGACCGACCGGCTCCTCTTCAGGTCCAAGTCCCGCTCCGAGTCCAAGTGTTTGGTCTTCTTTTCCCGTTTCTTGCCCCTCCTTGAGGTAGACTGGTTGTGGAGACTACTGTCAGACTCCTTCCTCGGACTCTGTGAGTCCTTTGGCACTAGTTTACAGGACTGGAACCCAATCTTCTTGTACGGTGAGAACGACTGTTTTCGACTAAAAAGTGCTCCTTCACTGCAGGATTCAGGAGCGCCGACCATCGGCTCAAAGTCTGAACTTCCTCTGAAAGTTGCCTCGCTGCTGTAGCGGATTGCAGGAACCCGGATCTTTACAGACTGTTTCTGGAAGGTGTCCGTGTCTCCGGCTGGTGGATCGAACAGCAGCCTCCTCTTGTTGGCGGCCGTCACTCCATCGCCCTCCCGTCCCGCAGGGGACTGATGAGTCTTTGCTTCCTCGTTGAGGGGGCTCGTCAACGTCGCCTTGGAGTTCACTTTCAGGTTCTGGCGGTCGAGTTCGATCTGCCTCCACTTCTGTAGGACGGCGGGGCTGGCCTCGTAACTGGTGGCCTTCTGCAGGCCACGGGTCAGGTTCCTGGGTGTGGACTTCACGATCGTGGGCTCCATCAGACGGCCGTCTGGCAGGCGTTTGGGTGGCGTGCACGGCGAGCAGACGATGGGTTTGAAGTGGTTGAGTTCTTCGGAGATGCTGTCATTGCTCTCGGGGCTGATGGAGTGCTCGGGTCGTGGTGGAGGAACACCCAGAGGAGTCGATGAGGATGACACCACAGCTCGCCAGGCAAGCCTCCGGTCTGGAGCCGTGATGGGAGCCGAAACTGAGCGACTGTTCTCAGAGGAGAGGAGGATTCCTGCTGTGTCACTGTGACTAATGCCGACCTGACGGACAGGAACAAAAGAAACGGTCATGCATTAAAACAATCATTGATGTCACCAGTAAGACATCAGTTATGTCGTGCTCACCCCAAAAGCAAAGCTAATTTTCACTTTATATTACTCACACAAGTTGATCGCAGGATCATTTGTTTTTATTTGCATAACTTGCGCTAGATGCATTGGAGAGGAGGCAGGGCTTACCTCCATGTAGGAACCAACAATATTTGAATATTGAATAAAATAACCACTATTGCCCCACACACACAGACACACACACACACAAACACACACAAGCAGGGGGCTGTAACGTACTCTGTCCATGAGGGCCGGATGGCTGACGACCTTCAGCTTCCCTCCTCGGTCCTCCACCGGGTCGGTGCAGCTCTGACTCCTCTGAGAACCACTGAAGAAGAAGAGCACATAGCCAGCTAGTCTCTGGTGGTCTCAGGTGTGGTCATAATGTAACTGAACTTACCTTATGAAGGCTGCAGAGGTCTTGGTTCTCTTGATGAAGGCTGAGATGTTTCGGATTCTCCTGCTGAAAGGCTCCTCGTTCTCGGAGTCAGACAGAACTCCCTGCGTAAAAACAAACATTGAAACACAAAATGTATTAGTCATTTTCTGCTGCTAGTCGTCTCTCAATCGACACAAAAACAAAACACAGAGTTTGGTGAAGCAGTGTGGGATCATGGAAGTTGCTGTCTCCGCCACCATTGCCGACATTGTGGTGAGGATTATCTGCAGAGCACGGACCTAAACTGTTACTAATCTGATTTTAATTCTTGTCAAATTGCGCAAACTGTATTATTGCAGGAATTTGAACAATATGTGTCAATAATTTCCTCCTCACAAAACAAAAAAGCTGTAAATAAAACGCTGCCGCGTTACAATGTATGTAATATCTTTAAGTTTTTAAGCAAATTCATTGTCATTCACGCATGTCTTTATTCCTTTTTTATTTATTGTTGTAACTGCTTACTGTTCGTATTTTCGTTTTTTTAATTCTTCATCTGTATATGAATGAGTTTGATGTTTAGTTTTGATACTGTGTAGACTGACAGTTTGAAATTTAAAAAAATTATAATAATAAAAAAGCACTGATGTACACAAGGCCGGGCAAAAGTTGCTCAACCTTTGGCTGCACTGACCGCCACCGCAGCAAGAAGACCCGCCTCTTGATTCCTTTCAGCTACAACAGCAACACAGACAGTTGTGTAGAACAGGAGGACGGTGTGTCTGTGTTGTTCAAAATAAAAAACCTTACCTATAGCACTTCATAGATCATAGCACTGTTGTTCTTAAGGTATGTTTACTGAACAGCTACTACTTTACTCAGAGGAGGATCTAACACTTGTTCTATTTTTAGCTCTTACTTTATCGGCAATGATATGTTGTGGTTTCTTTGTTTCTTTCTTTTGACAAATGTACTTATTGTAAGTCGCTTTGGACAAAAGCGTCTGCTAAATGACCTAAATGTAAATGTAAATGTTTCTATGGAAACACATCCAAACTGCTAACACATACTCAACAGCATTGCCAGATGTGTCCTTCACCAGGATGACAAAATTACAACCGTATTTTGTTTGATAGCCTGTCGTGACCTGTTGCCTCCTGGGAAAGTGTTGGAAATGTTCCTTGTGTTCTTAATGAATATGGTTTGCAGAAACGTTTTTGTCTTCTTTGCTTTGCAGCCTACATAACAGTAAGACAGAGGTCCTCTCATATCCATCACAAACTCATTAAAACAGCTTTATGTCATCAGTGTTTCTCTGATGATGTTCGTTGGACTCAAATCTAACTGGAGGGCCGGCGAGCCAAGCTTACGCTCACGTTTCTCAGCTTGTTTCTCTGATAACTTAAGATCCAGACGTGAAATCCGATGACTGATATGATTTAAAAATACAAGTCAACAGCACATATAACGCAGTAACTTCTTACAGGCTCTTCATCACGTCGGAGTGACTCGTCTCTACAGTTCCTCCTCTTCACCTCCTCTCTATCCTCAGACAACAAGAGCTGAAACACAAACCCCTCTGGTTAAAACAAGCTTCACGTGATGCTGCCGTGTTCACTGACAAGACAGAAATCTGACTCACCTTGTGTTTCCCCGTTGGTCCCGATAAAATGTCACCACATTTTGGGACGAGAGCAGGAGAGACAAAGAACTCTGAAAGAGACAAAACACGACGACAGTGATGGACGTGTCTTAACAACATGATTTTTAATAGAGATTAACATGAAATATATCAACATGTGGTAACTTTGATACATGTCATCCTCTAAAAAGGGATGAAACATGTTTTGTTAATTCACTTGTTGAAATACTTGACAAATCAAAGTACTTCATGAATGATTTAGTGCCACAAACCAGTCCCGGTGTATATCACTAAAATCAAAATATAATGGACACAGATATTAACTCCTGTGATTATTATTAACAAGGATTCAAAAGGATGCACCTATATAAAGTAAAAGTTAAGAACGTATAGATATAAATAAAATGGGACAGATCAAGTCAAATCAATGAAGACATGAGGAAGGTGACAGAAGTACTAGTCCTGCATTACACCAGCTCCTCCTACAGCTGTACAAGTCTGGGCTAGTCCTCCAACACCAAACTCATCACACATATGACCGAAAACTCGAAAACAGCCGGTTTATACTCGCTTTCTAATGCTTTCATGCGTTTAAACGAATGAAACAGCTTCGAAAACATGATAGTAAACAGTCAGTCTGTTTTTGCTGCTATTCTCATTCATTTGTATCCGACTCAGCTGACTGCAGGTCGGTTTATGCTACATCAGTCTCGTACCAAACTCGATACGAATAAAACACAATTTAACTATACATTTTACCGTTTATAAAATGAGTGAAACTGGTTTCGACGCAGCTGCTCACAGTTCTACCTGTAAAAAAACGATTCAGGCCCCTCTGCTCTGCTCAAATTAAAGTTAATATGAAGTTACAGTGAACACTGGTAAACTCTGCTTTTGTCTATTTGTCTTGCGGTTGGTTTGTAAAACAAACACCCAGCGACGGTGCTGATAAAACAGCCTGTGAGCTGTAGCTTCCCCGGTAAACACACTGACCTCTCCGGCTGTCGCAGTCCCTCCTGCCCGACTTGCTGCTGCTCCTCTCGGGGTCACTCCTCCTACGGAGCCGCTCTCCACTGCCGGGGCGTCTCTGGGCTCGGCTGAGCGGACAGGCCGGTTGTCCGCAGGGCGGGCTGCCACTAGGCTGCCCCTCCGCGCACTTCCTCGCCTCGGTCTCCGACGGGCTGGACCCGGATCCGGACCCGCACCCAGTTCCGGGCCTGGACCGGTACTTGCAGGCGGCGGCGCTTGCCAGTCTGCCAGGCCGTTCGGCGGACCCTGCGGTCGCCATCTTTCCTAGTGAGTCTTCTCTCTCCGGTCCGCTCTCAAAACAAACCCCGCCCTGCCCCCGCCGAAACAGCGCGAACGCGGCGCAGATTGGACGCGCGTGCAGCCCGCCAACCGCGGAACTTATTGGAACACGGCGCGAGTCTACTCTGATGTTGCACTTAGGTGAGACTTCAAAATAAAATCCGTATATTTATTACTTACTGTATTATGACCGCAACATGCGTAAGAACCCGTGACTAGTGTATAGTATTTTATAATGCTTGTTATGTAATGCATGTTTGCCTGTTGTTTAACTGCTTTTGAGCTTTTAGCTCTATCTGTATGTGTATAATGCATGACAATTCAAGAGTTAAGTGTCAATTAAGTGTCAAAACTGGGCTTATTCATATACATCTCTTATGACTTAAATTAACAAAATTTTATTTTATTGTGAAAGCTTATATTTTCAAGTAGACGGGTGGCAGCAGAGAGCTGACAACCGGAAATACATCGATTCCATCGTCGAAGAAGAAGAATAACAACATGGAGGTGCGATGTGAAAAAAGCCGGTAGAGGAAGATTTCTGAGAGCTGACCGGTGACAACATAAGTCAGACAGGTAAAAAAACAAACCTGAAACAAAGTTATTAGGCTCGTTGGACATAAGCTGGGCCTGCGCAAATCCTTGCCGGTTAGATTTGTGTCCGACTTGATCCCGACTTGCTCTGACGTCATGATCATGGCGGCCACATTTAGCTCTCCACCGAGTGGGCGCAGGGCATGATGGGAAACCCCTAGCTTTCGCCTGATCAAATAGCTGATTGGCTCTACGATTTGACAACAAATACCACGTTTATTAGAAAATGCAAATTTCCTGTGTAGAATAAAAAGAATAGGAATGAATGATTAATAAAAGTGTATTAATGATGTACTTTGAATTTAATATCTTCGAATTATGGACTGTTAGCCGAATAAAATATGACATTTGAAGATGTCACCAAAATGGAATCAATGTTTTTCACTGTTATTAATTCATAAAAAGGGTTTACGACTAGAGTCAAACACCTCAACAACAGAAGGAAACTTAGATCAACCTGATCCAGATACCAGCAGTCCAAACCCTTTACAAACCTTGTTACCCCACCTGATCTCACCAAAGGTTTGTGTTTTGATGTCATGGTGTTGGTTCTTAGTTCCAGTCCTGGTCTCCTGGTCTGGTTCCAGTCCTGGATGCAGGGCGGCAGGCCAGTGGTGGAGGTGGTACGTCTGGGCCTGGTCTCCTACCAGGAGGCTCTGCGGCTGCAGCAGGTTTACGTGAGCCGGCACCGTTCTGGTCCGGCTCACACCCTTCTGTTGTGTCAGCACCTGCCAGTCTACACCACCGGGATCCGCCACAAACCCTACCCCACCCCCCTGCTGGACAGCCTCCGCCTGCTGGGGGCTGACATCCACCGCACCAACCGAGGAGGACTCATCACCTTCCACGGGCCAGGACAGTTGGTCTGCTACCCTGTTCTCCACCTGGCCAGCTTCAAGAAGGTCTGAGCTGGTTCTTTTGGGTCTGATCCAGTTTAATGTGACGTGTGCTGACATGTGGTCTGTTCGTTCAGAGCGTCCGCTGGTACGTCTGTCAGCTGGAGAAGACCATAATTTCCGCTTGCAGCCGGTTTGGTATTGCAGCGTCCACATCTCCTCACACTGGCGTCTGGGTCAGAGACAACAAGATTTGCGCCATCGGTAGGACAACAATGCATCAGCCCTCACTGTCATTCTTTTACTAAACCTCCCTGACTTTCTATTGTTTGTTAGTTTGTTTCATGAACTGTTGTTTTATCTAATAAATCCATCAATTTACTCCAAATTTGTTATTAACCTGAAAGATAGGTAGAAATGAAAGGCTACCTGTTGTTTTATTTAACATATTTTAGGGTTTTATCCCTTAAAAACCCTCAACAATTGAGGAAAAACATTAAAAACATATGATCTATAACCCCACATTTGTAGTAAATCACTGAATTTACAACCTAATTTAAAAAATAAAGGGCCTTAATTTCACCCCATGACTATTTTCCACATCCATGAATCTGTGAGGTTTCAAGGTTTAATGACGTAATCGTCTCATCTTAGTCATTGGAAAAAAGTTGTCAACAAACATATTTAGTCATGATTGCCATTAAATTAAACAGTCCAGTTTAGAGCTTATAGTCCAGCAATCAGCAGAGGAAAACCAGGAGGGAACAATAAAAGCTTCAGTGTGAACACATGGATGATTTAGCCGATCGAAGGCAGTGATCTCAAATGTTGTTTTCCTGTTGTGTTTCTGTAGGAATCCACTGCGGTCGCTACATCACGTCTCACGGCTTGGCTCTGAACTGTAACACCGACATGTCGTGGTTCAGCCACATCGTGCCGTGTGGCATCGAAGGTAAAGGAGTGACATCGCTGAGTACCGAGCTGCAGAGGGACGTCAGTGTGGAGGAAGCCATCCCTCACCTGCTGGATGCGTTCAGGGACCAGTTCATCTGTCATCTTACAGATGGACATATACCGGAAACTGAGCAGGACGGCGGCGCATCATCGGCATAGAAACAGACTTTGTAGATTAAAGTGCCACATGTTCTTTTTATCCAACAATGTACATGTTGTATCCTGTTATCTAAGTTAACCCTTTACTAATAACAGCTCTGAATTCATGGCTTGAAATATCCTTCATTTTTCATTCAAAAACACCTCATTATATCATCTCATGTTGTGTTTACATCATAGAAATAGAATAGGAGTAGAATGGATGCAAAACCATTTGTGTTCATTTGACTTGTACAAAATCAAAATGGTGATTGTAGTTATGGTGACAACACACATCAGTAGGGCTGTAAAGTGTTGTCACAGCTCACCAGGAGGAGAGTGGACGCAGCTCTCTGCATGGATGTCAGGCTTGTTAGCTAGGTATCTAGTAAGCTAGATAATTAGCTATGTATCTAGTTAGCTATGTAGTTCGGTAGCTAGTTTGCTAGGTACCTAGAGTTAGTTAGGTAGCTGGTTAGCAACTATCTTGTCCTTCCCCAGAGCAGTGGGTGAATGAGGTGGATCGATTGTTAGACCCAGCACTGCTCTCTGCACTCTGTAATCAGTGTGGCGTTAAAGAATGACAGTTAGCTAGCTAGCTAGCCACTGCTACTGTTGCACTTGTTACAGAAAATAAGCAGAACAAGTGTTCTTTCCTACGGTGTGATAAGAGTATGCGGATGAAGCATTAAGTTGTTGTCTTTTACTTTTCCCTCTTATCTTAATTCTATGGTTTACATGTTGCTCTGCTGCCCCATGTGGACAGAAATATAAATTAATGCAGGCCTGAAAGTTTCACGAAGACAACACTTGACGGAGAGTGACACACGTCAATTTTGAGTGACAGATATGGAAGCAAAAAAAAAAGTGTCATTTATATTTTTGTTTGTTTGTGACACGACGTTCACAAACACAATTTCACAACCTGCAGTTGCATACAACCTTTTACGTACAGTGCATGTCGGTCGTAACAAAAATGAGATGTGCCAGGTTTGAGGAGCCGAGGCAGCTAACGACGGCACGGTATCACTTCACAGAGCAGCCTGCTAGCTGCCTGCCACTCTACCCGGCCGTCTGATGGCCCCGCTGCTGCCGCGTTAGCTAGCCCGGCACTGTCTGCCAGCCATGGGGGACGATAACGGAGTTATCGGGGACCTGAACGCTAACCCGAGGTACCAGAGGACCGGCGACCCGCAGCTGGACAAGGCGGTGCACCAGTGGTTGACCTGGGACAAGGTGAGTGCGAGTCCCGTCTGTCACAGCGGAA
Organism: Eutrigla gurnardus; assembly: GCF_963514095.1. NCBI lineage: Eukaryota > Metazoa > Chordata > Actinopteri > Perciformes > Triglidae > Eutrigla > Eutrigla gurnardus. The sequence goes on along the minus strand of NC_139924.1, from coordinate 22,587,941 downwards.
TGTTTCAGCTGCTGGGATCTAAGGACTGTGTCCGGGAAGCATCACACCAAACGTTCCCCAAACAATCAAGCATTTTAAACGGATACTGCAAGTTAGCAAACACGTAGTAGTACTGGTTTAAGATGTTGTGTTTTATAGTTAATTATGATCACTTGGTGAACACGATTAACCTCGTAAAGTAGCACTCTTTTTTCCGCTATACAGAAACTTTGTGAGCTGTTTTACGAAGCTCGCTGGTGAGTTAACTACGTCGCGTTGAAAGGGGTGTAGGAATAGCTTGCCTTGACGGCTATACAAAAACATACAATTTATTAAAAATGTGAGCTTCTGGGGTGAAACTCGGCCTGCCGAATTTTTCACTGGAACCGACCACTTCACAAAACATGCAACATCACGCTTCTGACTGTATCAATGGTGTCATAATGCAAGGACTTCTAAAATTGCTAGATTGTAAACAGGAAAACGTATGTTGAGACAGCGGCGCGTGCAATGCTGACCAGCAGGCCTGGAGCACCGGCGGCCGGCTGCTCGTGATGGAGATCCGTTTTGTGGGTTGTCAGGCGATTAAACTGCAACATGACTCAGCTGTTTTATAGCCAGCAAGTAGCCAGGAACAGCGAGTGTTTCTACAGATGTCATCCATATCAGGTTATTTTTCTCTAAACAGCAGTTTGGTCTTCACCTCCCACACTGATCAAGAGTTATGTGGTTCATATGTTTATCTGTGTGACACGTTCAGAAAAATCCTGAAATGTAAATATAAATAAAGGCACTGTTTGTAACATATATGGTGAGGTCTGTACAAAAAGTTAAAACCAGTAAACAGACTTTATTTTTTTTCACACATATATTTTCAATGTCATCTTGAAAAAGACTAAACCAGGCAGAAAGATGTTTATGAAAGCACATATATATATATATACACACAAATACTTTAAAAAGTACACATTAATTTGTAATGGGATACATGGAGATATTATACCTATGTTTGTTTTTCATTTTTCTGAAATTAAGTGTAATTAGAATTTTACCTTTTTATTTCTCCCCAGTGGTTGCTGTTTAGTATGTCACACAATCATATAGTTTGAGAATAGTTATGGTTACTGAGAACTTGCTGAAGTGTTTGACATGTAGACGTAGACACACACACACACACACACACTCCGCTGTGTAGGTTTTAAAGGTCATCAATGTTTCTGACCTCCACTCTAAATGTCAATACCCTGGAAAGCTCCACACACACCCAGAGAGACACAGACAGGCTGTGGGATTTTATTTGTATTATTTATTTGATTCTGTAATCATCAGCGTGATCTCTCCAATGTTCTCCAGACTCTTCACTGAAAATCGATCACACTGAGATTGTTAATATACATTCATAATATTTTGTTCCAATTGAGGCTGCAACTCAAGATTTATTTCATTATAGATTAGTCTGCTGATGGTTCTCTGAATATATTAATGATATCTTCACACATTTTGGCCTAAAATCCAAAGAGAACGGAGCAGGTTTTCATTTTCTGTTAATATTTTGTTGTTGATTTAAAATGTATTATTGTTTTTTATTAGTCTATAAAAGATCAGTCTGATGTTTTCCTGTGTTTTTATAACTGTTATTCAATCTCATGTTCAACAACATTCTCAACACTGCCTGACTTCCTGTCTGTCTCTCTCTCAAAAAAAAAACATACACAACATACACACATGGTGCTCTAGTGAGTGTTTGTATTAACTACAGTGTGTTTGTGTTGTCATGGTGATGAAGGAGCATGTTCCTGTCTGACTGATTTCTTCTTCTGTGGTGTAGAACCGGCAGACCCGGGCTCAGGTGGAGTCGCTAGTTGCGGCGGGTCGTCTGGACGATTTGAGGAAGAGACTCTGCAGCAGGATGAGCTTCGGCACGGCGGGACTCAGAGCGCCGATGGGAGCCGGCTTCAACCGTATCAACGACCTCACCGTCATCCAGTCCACACAGGTCAGACTAGTTTAAACAACTCCAGTAACACTGGTTCATACTGGTTCAGACTGCTGGGAACAAACCATTCTACATCATGAATGAACCTAGCCTTCGTTTTTCTCCCTCTGCCTTTAGGGCTTATATACTTACCTGTGCAGGTATTTTGCTGACTTCAGCAACAGAGGAGTGGTTGTTGGCTTTGACACCAGAGGACAGGAGGACAGCGGCTGCAGCAGTCAGAGGTAGAAGCATGCAAAGACATTCTCATTTCAACTTGGAAAGAGAGAAATCTGCTTCAGAAATAGAAGTTACAACAAAGCTAACACAGCTGGTGTTATATTAACCTAATAATGAATTAACTCTCTAAATGATGACTATTGTTAAAAACGACATAATTTTACAACAAATTGAATGTGATTTAAGTAATTAAGTATCAACACAATTTTCATTTTTAAGATGACTATCAACATCTGATGGTCCAGCTTTTATTTTGAAAGTAGAGAGGATACGAGGGTCAGTACAAAGCTGGCTTTCGTTGCAATTGTATAATATTACAATACAAATATAATATTCACAAATATGAAGCCATTCAAATGATTACATTTTAATATTATTGTTGGGTTTGAGGTTGGCGAAGTTGACGGCAGCGGTGATGCTCAGCAGAGGCGCTCCAGTTCATCTTTTCTCCACGTTTGTCCCGACGCCGTACGTGGTGAGGAAACCAACACATTACTTTGTGGCAGGTTTCCCCGTGTGTTGTAGTCTATTATTAAATGTGTGCTTTTGTTTCCAGCCATATGCTGTAAAGAAGCTCGGTGCTGCAGCCGGAGTGATGATCACTGCCTCACACAATCCTAAAGACGACAATGGATACAAGGTCAGATCACCAATGAACAGGAAACATGTCACTGCTGTCAGGGAAATACAATCCTTCACGGTGGTCCACAAGAGGCCTCAGGTCTGTAGATATGTGTCGTCCTCTGCAGGTGTACTGGTCTAACGGTGCTCAGATCTCCTCTCCTCATGACAAGGAGATCCTACAGAGTATCAAAGAGCAGCTGGAGCCCTGGAGCCCCTCCTGCTGGGAGGAGGATCTGGTGGAGACCTGCTCCCTGAGGACCGACCCCCTGACCCAGATCAACAGCTCCTACATGGATGAGCTCACCTCCCTCTGCTTTCATAGGTAATAGAAGGATGAAGTCAGTCCCTCTCAGATCTCTGCAGCTAGTCCACATTCCTCTGCAGCTAGCTTTCAGACCTCTACAGCTAGTAAACATACCTATACAGCTAGTCCTCAGACCTCTACAGCTAGCTTTCATACCTCTACAGCTAGTCCACAAACCTCTACAGCTAGTTCACATACCTATACAGCTAGTCCTCAGACCTCTACCGCTAGTTCACATCCCTCTGCAACTAGTCTACATGCCTCTGCAGCTAGTCCACATACCTCTACAGCTAGTCCACATACCTCTGCAGCTAGTCTACATACCTCTACAGCTAGTCCACATACCTCCACAGCTAGTCCACATCCCTCTACAGCTAGTTCACATCCCTCTACAGCTAGTTCACATCCCTCTGCAGCTAGTTCACATCCCTCTGCAACTAGTCCACATGCCTCTGCAGCTAGTCCACATACCTCTACAGCTAGTTCACATACCTCTACAGCTAGTTCACATGCCTCTGCAACTAGTCCACATGCCTCTGCAGCTAGTCCACATACCTCTGCAGTTAGTCCACATACCTCTACAGCTAGTTCACATCCCTCTGCAGCTAGTTCACATCCCTCTACAGCTAGTCCACATACCTCTGCAGCTAGTTCACATCCCTCTACAGCTAGTCCACATACCTCTACAGCTAGTTCACATCCCTCTGCAGCTAGTTCACATCCCTCTACAGCTAGTCCACATACCTCTACAGCTAGTTCACATCCCTCTGCAGCTAGTTCACATCCCTCTACAGCTAGTCCACATACCTCTACAGCTAGTTCACATCCCTCTGCAGCTAGTCCACATACCTCTGCAGTTAGTCCACATACCTCTGCAGCTAGTTCACATCTCTCTGCAGCTAGTCCTCAGACCTTTTCAATCCTTCCTATGTCTATGCTATGATCTTCTCTGTTCTGGTCCCACAATGGTGGAATGAACTCCCAACTGAAGTCAGGACAGAAGACTGACACACATATTTTCCCATTTCAAGACCCCAAGCTAGCACTTGTGATGTAGTTGTCAAACACGTTTCTGTTTGTTTGGAAGGGCTCCACTTAATCTAGCTTGTTACTTATTGTGCGTTGTTGCCTCCACAGGTAGATTGTCTGATGTGTCTCTCATGTCTCTCAGGGATCTGAACAGAAGCTGTCCATTGAAGTTTGTCCACTCGGCGTTCCATGGTGTCGGACATGTCTTTGTCCAGCAGGCTTTCCAAGTTTTTGGGTTTGCGCCGCCAATCCCCGTCCCTGAGCAGAAAGACCCTGACCCCAACTTCTCCTCCGTCCGTTGCCCCAACCCCGAGGAGGGAGAGTCAGTCCTGGTAGGACGCAGATCCCAGTTCTTCAATCAGTATTTTATTATTGATCTTATAATAATAATCACTTATGTTCTTCTTCAGGAGCTTTCTCTTCTTCTGGCAGAACGAGAAAACGCTCAAATCGTCCTGGCGACGGATCCTGACGCAGACCGATTGGCTGTCGCAGAGAAGTCTGACGGGTAACTGCAACGATTGCTCGAAGGCACTTCAGTGCAGAGGTTGTCAGAGTGTAGTTTACCTGTACTTGCCTGTCTTCCAGCTGCGGATGGAAGGTATTCACAGGTAACGAGCTCGCCGCTCTTTTGGGTTGGTGGATGTTCTTTAACTGGAAGGAGGCTCATCCAGACACTGCAGACACTCAGAAGGTTTACATGTTGGCCACCACCGTGTCCTCCAAGATCCTGCAGACCGTCGCTCGCATCGAGGGGTTCCACTTTGAGGTCAGGGGGTTTAAATCAGCAAATATTAAGCCTGATGTTACAAATAGTTTTGTAAGTTCCGACTTGAGGTGTTATCACATCTGTTAAAATAATGATGTGTTCAACAGGAAACTCTTCCTGGATTTAAGTGGATCGGGAACAGAATTCACGAACTATCCAAAACAGGAAACAGTGTCATATTTGCCTTCGAGGAGTCGATTGGTAACTAATTATATTTATATTTTTCTATGACTATGATGTTGAAGGTTAGGACACTGTGGTTTATGTCATCTGTAGTTTAGTGAAAAAAAACAAGCACAGTTATTGTTTTTATTTTGATTGTGAATGATCACCTAGTTATTGATCAAACCTGTGTTTGGTCAGGTTTAAACCTATTAATACAGGTGAGTGCAAAATGCTTTAGAGATTACTGAAAGTAAGTTGAGACCAGATATTCAGTTTTGACAGAAACCTCTATCACTTGGTGTCCCAGGTTTCATGTGTGGCAGCATGGTTCCTGAGAAAGACGGCGTGAGCTCAGCGGTGGTTGTGGCTGAAATGGCTTCTTACCTCCACAACAAGAACCTGAGTCTGAACCAACAGCTGCAAAACATCTACCAGACGTACGTGAGCTTCATGCTAACATCACCGCTGCTTTATTTCCTGCAGGAGACACAAATCACATTCTCTCAGTTGAATTTAAGTTCAACAGTTGATGAGCTGACTTTACCCATGACCACACCAGAAACATACTCCACCATCTACTGGACTGAAGAAACAATTGTTACCAAATCTTTAACTTGTATTTACAATATTAATAGTTTATATTATAAAAAAAATCAATACTTTGTCACCCATGTATTGATATAATATTACCACGCAAAATATCACAATACTATGCTGTGTAGATTTTCTTCTCCAACCCCTACTTTGTTTGTACGTAGAATAATATGTTATAATAAATCAATCTGTGGAATTAATCAAATAATCACTAAATGACTGGACTCCAAACATATGGAGACCTTTAACATCATCAGCTGACAGATAATTCAATATAAAAAAGATAAAAACATATTTTCTTTATTGTCCACTTCACTTATATAAATTTAAAACTACTTTAGTTTTACAGACGTGAGGAGTTTGTCTGAGTGTTTAAGTTAAAATAATATTCACAATATTTCGTATGTTTAAATATGCCTGTGAACCTGTAATTAATTAGTTAAAACCAACAAAAACAAAACAAAAATCTAATTTTGCAAAAATAAGCTTCCAATCTGTACATCATCACTTTTAAAAGATTAGAATTGTTAGAGGGCAGCAAACTCTTTGTTTGTTCAGTGTTTTTAAGACACTGGTCTTGAGGTTCACTATCAAACATGGACCAGGTTCAGGTCCTTGACCGGGTTTTAGTCCATGAAGAAATTCCTGAGTTGTTCTTGACGGGTTCTTATGCTTTATATCATTATTTAGCTTTTCAGTTCTAAGCTTTAAAAAAAGTTTTCTTGATGATGAAATTAATTTGCATTCTTCTGTCTTATTTTGCCAGTTGTGTTGTGACTTCCTGTCTCCAGGTACGGTCAGCATGTGTCCAAAACCTCATACGTGGTCTGTAACGACCCCCCCACCATCCAGAAGATCTTCTGCCGGATCAGAAACTTTGACGGCGAGGCTTCGTACCCGAAAACGTGCGGCGGCGTCAAAATCATCCACATCAGAGACGTTACCACGGGATACGACAGCAGCCAGCCCTACCTCCGATCAGTAAGTAGTGAATGAATGTGTTGACGTGTCAGAAGTAGCATTGAGCAGCATTTTAACAACTGGTGTGTGTGTGTGCGTGTGTGTGTGCGCGTGTGTGTGTGGGACTCTCTCCTTTGGAGGTACTTCCTGTGACGAGGAGCAGTCACATGATCACCTTCACTCTCCAGAACGGCGTTGTGGCAACGCTGAGAACCAGTGGCACCGAACCCAAAATTAAATACTACGCCGAGTACTGCGCCACACCGGGAAATAGGTCAGCTGACTGTAGTACACTGTGTGCTGAATACTAGAGGGGGCACAAAGTCACAAATCTTTGCACTCAAGTCCCAAGTAGAGACCCGAGTCAAGACAGGCAAGTCCCAAGTAGAGACCCGAGTCAAGACAGGCAAGTCCCAAGTAGAGACCCGAGTCAAGACAGGCAAGTCCCAAGTAGAGACCCGAGTCTAGACAGGCACATCCGTCTCCCAAGTAGAGACTCGAGTCAAGACGGGCATGTCCCAAGTAGAGACCCGAGTCAAGACAGGCAAGTCCCAAGTAGAGACCCGAGTCAAGACAGGCAAGTCCCAAGTAGAGACCCGAGTCAAGACAGGCCAGTCCCAAGTAGAGACCCGAGTCTAGACAGGCACATCCGTCCCAGGTAGATTTTCGAGTGTAGACGGGCATGTCCCAAGTAGAGACCCGAGTCAAGACAGGCCAGTCCCAAGTAGAGACCCGAGTCAAGACAGGCACATCCGTCCCAAGTAGAGACTCGAGTCAAGACAGGCAAGTCCCAAGTAGAGACCCGAGTCTAGACGGGCATGTCCCAAGTAGAGACCCAAGTCAAGACAGGCCAGTCCCAAGTAGAGACCCGAGTCAAGACAGGCCAGTCCCAAGTAGAGACCCGAGTCAAGACAGGCCAGTCCCAAGTAGAGACCCGAGTCAAGACAGGCAAGTCCCAATTAAAGATCCTAATCTAGACAGGCATGTCCCAAGTAATGTCCCGAGTCAAGACAGGCAAGTCCCAAGTAGAGACCCGAGTCAAGACAGGCAAGTCCCAAGTAGAGACCCGAGTCAAGACAGGCAAGTCCCGTTGTTAGCTTGCTTCTTGTTGTTGTTGTTATTAATATTATTATTATTATTGTGCTACATTGACCTTTTCTCTGTGTCGCAGCGAGGCATCAAGTCCGGAGAAGGAGCTAGAGAAGATCACTGCTGCCCTAGTGGACGAGTTCCTGGAGCCCGAGAAGAACAACCTGATCCGCCGCTGTGTCTAACTCCACCTCCCAGCTCTTGTTTTCTGTTCAAGATGTCACATCCTGTTGTGTTCGTAGACTAATCAGAGCAGCATCTGCTTCTCTCTGTGGTGTCATTAAACATATTCATAAAAGAAATTATTAATAGGTCAAGTTTTAGTTTACAGGATAGTATGTCCTTCATACAGCAGAGAGCATGATGGGTAACCAAAGTGATTATTTTCCTTTCATTTTGATTGGTTATCAGGACAGAGGTAAAGTTTAAAGTATTAATAAATGTATTTTCATAGAAAGAAAAATAGTTTGTTAAAAAAAATATCTGAACTGTGAAAACTTAAATTTGTTATATGGAAGTTCATTAATGAAAAAATTACTGAGAGCACAAAAGAGATTCAAAGTAGTCAATCAACTCCTTTCTGTACGGAGGCCTGTGGCTGCCACCACCACAAAAATATATTTAGTTATTATGAGATCATTTTCCTCCTCATTGCTACAAACCAAATTACTGGATCCGAAGAAGATTTTGTTGTTGCTTTAATCAGATAGTTAGATTTTGTGTATTTTATGACATGATGAGTGATAATGAAAATTTGCACATTAAGAAAAACCTGAGAGGAAATGGCTGATGTAAAAAAAATGTGAGTAAATAGATTACATCACTCCACACAGATAAAAGGATATAATAAAAAGTCAGTCAAACTGTAAACCAAAGAGGTTACTGTGAAGCCAAAATACGGCAAAATCTATATTTTGACACATTCAAGACACATTTTATTTTTATTTTATTTTTTATATATTGATCCAAAGATCAACCTCTCTGCCAAACAGCAACAGAGTCTGCACTCTGGGAGTTGCAATAGACTTCTAAAACTGTTCTAGACTTTTTACTTTTTGCAATGAAACTTTTTTTTACTTAGCTAGTTGAAACTATTAGTAGATCAATTATTTTTCCACTGATAGACAATCATTTCACAAACATTTTATTAATGATTTGATCGTTTGAGTCATCAATTCTCTGGCTTTTTTCTACTGTCACTGTAAACTGAGTGTCTTAGGTCAGACAAAAAGAGATGGTTATTTTTCGATTGATTAATTTAACGGTCGATTCATTGAAAAAAGATTAGTCGATAAAGAATACTATTGTTAGATGCAGCCTTACAGTTAATTATTTAGGGTCAAATTTAGAATTTAACATTTAGGTTTTCTGGTCATCAGTTTTGTCATTAAAGAACTTCCATATTTGGATTGTAAACAGAATCTCAGCTGTTTGTCATCTTCTGTCTTTGTAGTTTTTGATGTTAAAGTTTTCTTCACACTGTGACGTTTCTTATTTTTACAATACATTTTGTGATAGTCGTTGTTGTTCTGTTAAAGGATCGTTCCGTAAATGTTTTTCAGTTTGGTTGTTTGGACAGAGGACAGAGTGACGTCCTGGTTTGTTTCTTCCGTCACAGCTGCTAATGTGGTTCTCTGATCCACCAATAAAACAGAATTAAACTGTAAACTTGGTTTCTATTCATTCATGCTGCTTCACATTTAGTCAACAGGAAGACATTTATATTTAAACATAAACAACACACACAGTAATACACAAGCTATGACTCAATTATCAAAGTACTAACTTAGATTAAAATAAAAAATTAAGTTAAGAATCTAATTAAAATTAGAACTTTTTTGAAATATTACAAACTTTGCTCTTGCAAAACCTCTTGCTTTTATATTATTGTACGTTTGTTCATTTTTTTAGTACAACTTTATTGAAATGTTACACGTTTCTACATATGTAATATTACTACTAATTTTGATCGAAATTTATTGTGACTTTAGTTTTGAGATACTACAACTTATTTTCAGAAAACTTCACAACAATATCTTGATCTCTGTTAGAAGTTTTTTATTATTTATTTAACCTTTATTTAACCAGGAAAAGACTCATTGAGATTAGAAATCACAAGAGTGTCCTGGCCAAGACAGAAGTAGAGCAAGTATAGCATTTCTTATAAATTACTTTACTCTTAAATGGCCTCATTTATATAGCTTTTATCCAAAGCGCTTTACAGGAATGACTGACATCCACCCATTTACGCACACCGACAGTGGAGTCAACCACGCAGGGTGACAGGAGGAATCATCAGGTCATCAGGAGCAATTAGGGTGAGGTGTCTTGCTCAGGGACACCAGGCACTTAGCTAGGAGGAGCTGGGGATCGAACCGGTAATCTTGCGGTTGCCAGCCAACCCGCTCTACCTCCTGAGCTAAACCCCCCCTACTACTCGTAACTCCAAATCTGAGGTGTATTTACTCTATAATTTTCACATTCAGTGAGTGGACAATATCCAAACAGCAGTAAATATATATATTAAAAAAATAACTTAAAGATATTTAAGATGTTTTTATCTATTTTCCATTTTTCTATGACAGGAAAGTTAATCGATATCTATTGAATATATTTTTTTACATGTCTTCTTCTTAAATTTAATCACATTTGTTATTTATCATTTAAAACACCTTTAAAACACACATTATCCTTATTTTATTTATAATTTTTTTACAATTACAGTTACTGAAATGAAAAATTGAGTGTCTTTCCATAATTTAACTATTTTCTATTTACACTGTTGATTTAAATGAATCTTTTTATCAGTGAATCTTCAGCCACATTAAGCTGTGGCTCCATTTAGTTACGAATCATCAAATATAAACATCAAATAAATCAATTAAAATATGTGTCAAACTGCTTTTTTTAATCTACACTGAGATGTCTTTGACTGTGTTCAGTCAGTCAAATTTGTGTTATCTGGTGAAGTTTAAGGAATCTGAAATGTTATTCTCTCATATCTTTCTCTATCCTAATTTCTCTCTCTGTGAGTTTTGTTCATATTTGTAGTTCCTGTGATGTAGTTTTTCATGAATGTGGTCTTTGGATCACTGGTTTGTGGTTGAAGTTGTGGAGGACCCTGGACCTGATCTGGTGCAGGTTGATGCCGTAGATAATGGGGTTGATAAGGGGCGGGACCACCAGGAACTCTGCGGCCAGTGCATTTTGAAGCCCCTGCATGTTGCTGCCGCCATAACGAGAGTACATGGTGTCGAACATCAGCGAGCTGGTAAAGATGAGCAGTGTGGCGAGGTGCGGCAGACACGTCTGGATGAACTTCCTGCGGTCAGTGTGCAGCCTGAGCGAGGCTCGGACCAGGTGGGTGTAGGACATCACAATGAGTCCGGTCTGCGACAGGTGCGAGAAGATCAGCAGGTAGCCGTAGATGTTGTTGGGGGTGGTGTCGGAGCAGGACAGCTTCACCACCTCCCAGTTAGTGCAGAAGATCTTCTGGATGTGGTGTCTGCAAATTGTCAGGCTGGCGGTCAGCATCATGCCAATCACCGTCTCCAGCATAGAGAAGCACCAGGTGAGCAGCAGCAGCCGCGCCACCCTCCCCACCGTCATCAGTGTCCGATACTGCAGTGGTTTACAGATGGCCAGGTAGCGGTCGTACGCCATGATGGTCAGACTGGTGAACTCACAGAACACGTAAGAGTAAAGCACCAGCATCTGAGTCAGACAGCCGGCGTACGTGATGACGTGAGAGTCGGCCAGCAGGTCATGGAGCAGCTTCGGGTAGAAGGTCGACGCTCCACAGATGCCGTTTACACACAGGTTGCACAGGAACATGTACATGGGCTCGTGGAGCGTTTTCTCCAGGCACACAGTGACGATGAGCGTCAGGTTGACGAAGATGGTGAAGAGGTACGACATGAGCGCAAAGGCAAAGTATATGTGGCGGTTAGTCATGGTGTCGTTCAGACCCTGAAGCACAAAGACCACCTCAGAGTTATTGTTCTCCATCATGTGACGGCTGCTGATCACTGTCACTCCTCTAAACACATGTTCATGTTCAAATAGTGTCCAAGTTCACAGTGATGCTTCTAACCGTTGAGCATGAGATGAATCAGGAAAGTAGCAAATCATCACCATGTTTTGGGTTTCTACTGAACAACTAAGAATCCAAAACACTTACATGTCAAATAATAGTCACCTGTTGAGTAGACAGTAATAGCCATGTTAGTTATTCACATTGAAAATGATACCAGATACACTCAAACAGAAGTTAAAGCAGACTCCTGGGAGGATCAGATTCAGTCGATTTTAACCCTTAAAGTCACATTTCATCATATTCAGAACTTCAGTTTTCTCTGGTGAGAAAAGAAAAGCAACAAATAAACAGATGAGAACTAATCAAACAAGAATCAGCTCAACAGACCAAGATGTTTCTGCTCATTTAAAATGACTGATGTTCAACAATTCACTGTAAAAAAACAAACAAGTGATCCGGAAACATGACTCATAAGTTTCATCAGACAATTTTCATTAAACAGATTCAGATGCATTTAACAGTGTTCAGTCCGTCAACCAATCACATGTTGAGATGACAGAACACAGAAAAACTAGTGTGAATGGACGAAGACCGACTTCGTCTTTAGTGGCGTTTTAACAACACTAACTGCTGCATTTTAAACTGATTAATGAATCATCATCAACAAGACAAAGACAGAAATGAGACACGGAAACATCAGAGACAAACGAATACAGTGTGATAAAGGAGCAGCTGATCCCTGTGGAGCTGCTGGAGGACAAATTCAACCAGCAGCAGCTCTTATACACCTGAAACATGCTCACAGACAAGTATGCAGCCATGAGGCTAAGGCCACGCCCCTCCTGACCAACACGTCACACATCCACATTTGAATCATTTATGTGTTTCTGAAGGAAGATCAGCTTGTATTCAAAGTATTCAGTTTGTAGAAAAAGATCAGATTGTTATTTTAATTAATATTACAGAACTAATGGACGGCTGTCGTGACCCTCAATTGAAAAACACGTTAACTTCAAACTCATTGTTATCATTGTCATTTAGCATTGGTTTGCCGGAGATCTGAGATGATATATGATAATAATAACATTATTTTTAGAGCACCTTTCAAAACGACATGATGCTTACAATAAAAACAAATAAATTGCAACGCAACAAAATAATTGCAACATCAGGTAAGAAATAGTCAGAGGATAACACTTGGTTTATAACTGCAGGTTTTCTTTTTCATTTTAAAAATATAATTTTACTTTTTCTTAACTGGTTTCCCAAAAATGCTTTGTGAAGGTTGGTGATTAAATGTGACAAAAGAAGAAGAGTTATGAAAGAATCATTCATTTATGACTGTCTAATGATATGATATAGTATGATGTCTTACTTCCTTGTGAATTACCAAAGTAATGCTCTGTCAACATTAATATGGAGTCTATAGTTGTTCAACATTAAACAAAAAACATTTAAGGTGGGTCAAAAATGGAGATTATTCTTATTTGAATAAGACAGAACTTTATTAATCTTGGAAGACATTGATTAAACATTACAACAGTATAAGATTCAAATAACATATACAGTAATAATAATAATGATAATGATAATGATGATAATAATAATAATGCATTTTATTTAAAGTGACAGTAAGATTTGAGATGCCTGCTTGAGATGCTGTCTCTCATCTGAGTGACGCCTTCAAATGCTCCACACTGAAAGCAGGTGGTTTTCCCTCGTTGTCACTTTGCTTCTTTATGACTTTCCTTCTTAACTTCCATTAGTTGGTTGTTTCTTTTTCTTGGGACTGGAAGTTGAATGGTCTTCTTTCTCTGGCTGTTGATCCTCCATTGTGAGTCAGCATTAATGAAATTTAATGCTTTTTTTTTCATGCAAGCGATGCAACGGAAACACAATTCATTTCGGCATAATGTGGCACAAGCCCATGCAAAGTCAATGAGATCCGTCAATGGATGTGCAGCGTGAACGTGGCCTGAGGCTACACACTACACATGTAGGTGGACGAGGGAAGGCGTGTCTGGGGAGATGCCTTTGCGGACGCAGCCACCTGAAAAGTTGAACTTTTCTCAACTTTGCATGCCGGTTAGTTTTGTGTCCGACATGATCCCGGCTCTGACGTCATGAACACGTGGGCAACGATAGACCCACGAGATCAAGGCGGTCCCAGTTTTTGGAGCCAGGCTCCGCAGTTGCTCTCAACCGACTGCAAGCCCCGGGGCATGATGGGAAACGCCTGGCTCTCACCTCATCTAAGAGCTGAATGGCTCTTAGTTTTGACAAAAAAACAGCACGTTTAGTAGAAAATGCTAATTTCCTGTGTGAGTCTAATATTTGACGCTAGATCGTGGGCTCATGTTGTGCAATAAAAGTTCAGTCTATTAACAAATATATATCATGTGGTTTTCTGACCACAGAAATAATAAGCCTACAGTGTGCTTTAAGAGGCAGACATAAAAAAAACGCCAGATACACATTTAATACAGTACAGTATAACTGTCAAACTTTACTTACAGTATGTGCACTGGATACTGCTACCTCAACAGCAGATACACTACTATACCGTATAGTGCTTTATACATACATTATGTTCATATATTACTTATATTTAGTGGCATTATTTTATACTTTATATGTTTATACTTTGACTCTTTCTTTCCTGACTCTTATAAAGCAACTACAGCAGTACAACTTCCCGAGGGATTACTAAATGATTATGACTCTGATTTCCACAGATGTATATGAATACATTTAAATAAATGCTAACGTCGTCGCAAACTACAGATAGCCTACAGATCACGTCTAACAGGATGTAACTTTTTCTATGACTTCCTGTCAAATGCCAATGGAAACTGTTCGACTGGAACGCAGCTTTTAGGCTCCGCCTCCTGCTGCCACCGCCTGCTCTAGTCTACTTTCCAGGTGAGGCGCAGTTCATCTCACACGGCCCTAATGAGATCTGTCAATGGAGAGGACCAACCGCTGCTGACTGACGTAAAAAGCCTCACTCATTTCAAATTTTGCGTGGGAATGTCGCCACATACACGGGGATCCTATTTCTGGGCATTTTTTCTGGGCATTTTCATGAGTGGGTCACATGATCAATCACCATTGTTTTAACTCACTCTTTGATAGATAGTAACTTAAAAGACAATTAAATATGAAAATGTTATGGACCGACACTTTAAGGGTGCCTTTCTGAACACTCAAGGTCACCTTACATATTCAATTTAAATTTAAAGTGTATAGTAAGTTCCAGTGTTGCTCTGTGTAGCTAATGGTGACTGTTTAGTTTCTTTGTTCATTGCATTTGTGTGTATTTTGATTGTTTTTGTTTCTTTTAATATGTGCTTTGCATTTGCTTTTTTGTTTGTTTTTCCAATATGAAAAGTTATATTGCACATGATATACTGAAGGCAATTAAACTGTTGATGGGGTGGTTACATCATTGTACCAAGTCCCTAAGGTCAAAGGTCACTTCAGCCTGTCAACATGTTTGTCCCTGAGGTGTCTTCATATTAGCCACTGTTCCCAATTATTCCCTCTGAAGCAAATTAGGACTGTTAACCAGTGAGACCAATCAGACCTCAGACATCAGTAGCGATTTCACTGGTCCACAGAGGTCTGGTAATGACCTCCCTTCAGACCGCTCTATGACAGCACACACCACCCAATGATCAGAATAACAGCAACATTCTCTTCTGAAACATTTCTGAAGTTTTAATTGTCCTTTCAAAAACATTTCGGTCCACACCAACTGTGAGACCAGTGTCAATCAGAGCCGTGATCCACATGGTCAGACTCAACATGGACCCGCATAGTTTCTGTTTAAGCCCATTGTGCATTTTTACATGACTCTTGTAATTTTGTAATTTATTTTATTTTGAGACAGGGAGAATGCACAATAGAGACATTCATCTCACCAACAAGAAAATATGCATTATGCCAGGTTTTAGCAAATTGCTAGTTTCCACCTGTAGTCCCTCGAGTAAAAGATTAATAAAAGAACAAAACAGGGGCGGTCGGTGGCGCAGTGGATAAGGCAGCCGCCCCATGTACGGAGGCTCAGCCTCGACGCGGAGATCAGTGGTTCGACTCCCGGCTCGGCATCTCTTTCGCGCATGTCTTCCCCCTCTATCTCCCCTTTCCACACTGTCTCTCTCTGCATTGCATAAAAATAAAAAAAAGGCTTGCATGGCACTCCAGCCATAAAAAATAATCTTAAAAAAAAAAAAAAAGAACAAAACAAAGCAAAACCGAAAAACAAAAACAAAAAAACAATAGATAAATAAAAACAGGGAAACAGAGACAAGAGGACATGTGATCTGTCAGATATTAAATCTTAAATTTAGAGCTAGGTTGCCCCCCAACACACACACACACACACACACACACACACTCATACAAACAATTTATAAATGTGTACACACTTGTCATGTCAGTAGCCAACGCTTGGTTGGATGTGAAAAAGAGTGGGGACCACCAATCTGTGCAAGGGTGCTGACAATTTGGCAAAAACCTCCACAAAACAGCGGTTTAACTAATGCTACAAGCAGATCAGATTCCCTGCAGCAATGGCAGAGTTAGGGGGACGCAGAGATGGCGATAGACTCCTGTGAACCCACGGGCAAACCGGGAGAGAGACGGAGAGGGAGATACTGTAGTCCTACCCACTAGGCTACTTTATACCATGGCGTAACCTGGAATCTAAGTGAATGAATGAATTGGTTAATGTTGGGACTATGGTCGAAAAGTTTCAACAAAAATAGCGGTAAAAGCACCCTCTCCCGCTACCTGGCCCAGGTAGGTCACGATCGCTCCGGCAAACTCACACTTTGCTAGATTGACCGTGAGCCGTGCCTGTGCAAGGCGTGCAAGGAGGTGGTTGATGATGGTTGATGAATCAAAATTCAATAAAGCAAGAAGAAAATATCAGAATGTATCAGAAATTAACCATGAACATGTGCATATGCAAATGTATGTGCACACTAAGCCATAATATACCACCCACTAGGGCTGCACGGTGGTGTAGTGGGTAGCACTCTCGCCTCACAGCAAGAGATTCCCGGGTCCCTTCTGTGTGGAGTTTGCATGTTCTCTCCGGGTTCTCTGGCTTCCTCCCACAGTCCAAAGAG
This sequence comes from Eutrigla gurnardus, assembly GCF_963514095.1. Taxonomy (NCBI): domain Eukaryota; kingdom Metazoa; phylum Chordata; class Actinopteri; order Perciformes; family Triglidae; genus Eutrigla; species Eutrigla gurnardus. Next base: position 22,571,042 of record NC_139924.1, on the reverse strand, counting down.
GATGACTCTAAATTGCCCGTAGGTGTGAATGTGAGCTTGAATGGTTGTCTGTCTCTACATGTCGGCCCTGCGATGGACTGGCGACCTGTCCAGGGTGAACCCTGCCTTTGCCCATTGATTTCTGGGATCGGCTCCAGCCACCCTGGATACAGATCGCTGGGGGTTTATGCATCATGTGATCAGAAGTCCGAAAATCCCTCCGGTGGGTCTTAAAATAAATAACAGTGATTACTTTGATGCTGAACAGTCTTCTGCTGTTGATGTCACCTGACATTTAAAAGAAACAAAGCAGTTACACTTCAGTAACAAAGTACTCACAGTGTTATTCACTTCTGTGGACCTTAAATAAGAGCAGGTGAGTTTGAGATGTTTGATTTGTTGACTTTTTTTTGCACTTTGTGAAACTAGTTGTAACAAAGAAAGGTTTACAAAAGTATTCTATGAATTGTTTCCTGTGCAAAGTCTTACGATATTTTGAACCAAAAAGAGAATCATGATGAACTCTTCATATGTTTCATATTTCATACTTGGTGCCTACTTTGACACTGGTGCTTTAAAATACTTGTGTTTCATGGTGGTCATGTCTTTATACGTGTTAATAGTTTGCTCCAATGTGTTGCTCATTGTTGTTATCTGTATGAACAGAAGCTTACATGAACCTATGTACCTTTTCCTGTGCAGCCAGATTTTCTGTGTTTATAGTTATGGTAGTGTAGAATTTACTAATTTAGCCGTCATGTCTTATGACAGATATCTTGCTATCTGTTATCCTCTACAATATAACACACACATGACATTTAACAGGACTGGCATGCTTATTGTTTTGATATGGTTTCCTCCTTTTGTTTCTGTTTTTGTCACAACATCCTTGAGTGCCTCCTTACAGTTGTGTGGGAGAATCATTAACAAAGTGGGCTGTGACAACTATTCCATCATTAAGCTGGCTTGCGATGACACCACAGTAAATAATATATATGAACTCATTGCTATTTTACACACAGTCTGTGTTCCAGTATGTGTAATTATTTACACTTACATTAAGATCTTTAAAATGTGTTTTTCTGGTTCTAAACAGACCAGACAGAAAGCTGTGAGTACCTGCACACCTCACATCGCCTCCCTCTTGAACTTTTCTTTTGGGGTTTGCTTTGAAATATTACAGAGCAGGTTTGATATGAACAGTGTCCCCAATATGTTGCGAATATTTTTATCATTGTATTTTATTACATGCCAACCTCTCTTCAGCCCTGTAATGTACGGCCTCAACATGTCTAAAATACGCATCATGTGTAAAAGTTTGCTTTTAAGTTCTGTTAGGAAGTGTTAATCATTGGACAGATTTGTTCAGTTTGAGTAACAAGAGAAAACAATAAATGTCTGCTTTTTACTCACTGGTTTCAACAGTAATAATATATTCAGTTTAACGTGTTGAATGAAAAGTTGGAACAACTATCAATGAAAGCTGATCTACTTTTGTTTTTACTTTATTTTCACATCATTATGTTTTAATGTTCTCAAGCAAAGGTACATGATCTCAAATCCTAAATTCTTAGCCTTCTCAGATAAGAATGTATTGGTTGGAAAAAAAGAACATTTTTAATTGTCGGTTGAACATTAATTTAATGTATTAAACGTGATAAAGGTAATGTAGGAACCACCTTTTTAGTTAGTGTCTTGTGCAAGTTTTATTTTGACTACAATGGTGCAGTACCTTTTTCTTTAATTTGTTTGATACCCAGCAGCGGCCCAGCTGCCTGAAAACAGTGGTGATTAGTTTGAGTTGGATGGTGGTGGGTTCACACAGTTCTTACTGACAGCCAGAGGAAAGCCAGGAACATTTCTGTTTGTTAATAACCTTCTTTGTTGCAATAAATGGGAACATCACCCAAAGAGACCAACCTTGCACAACTGTATTTTTTGTTTTCTTTTTTCCTCTGAACTTGTGTAAAGTTTGTCCTGAAGCCACCATCAGGTGACTAATACGTTTTTGTTTTTAGGTAGTCACCACAGGTAATTTACTAAACAGTCACATCCAGTTAAATTAATCCATCCATCCATCCATCCACTAGCCAAGTCCATGGCTCTCTGGGGAAGGTGTCCACACATGCACTCTCACTGCAGAAAGGTGTCACACCACTGTCACAGCAAACCACTCCCAGCTTTCTCATAATACACTCCAATCAATCAATCAATCAATCAATCAATCAATCAATCAACTTTATTTATATGGCACTTTTCACACCTTACAGTAGCACAAAGTGCCTCACAGAAAGTAAAAAAAAAACAAAACGAAAAATGAGGAACAAGGAAACACCATGAAAACCCAAACCTCCCACCCCCACAAATATACACACAGAGATACACAAAGACATACACACTCAAACACATACATAGTCATACTCACAGACATACACACCCACACACACAAACATACACACACCCACACACATACACTAGCTGTTGCTGAGGAGACATGGCTGGGCACCAAGATCTGAGGTGAGGAAGAAGCTACCTTTGGGGGCCGCGCACACCGAGAGGAAACATGGTCCATGATTGCAGGGGGCGCCGCCACAGGGACCACCCAGCCCAGGCAGACAGGAGGCTCCACACCACGTTGTAGAGCTCTCTAGCCACCCGGGCCAAGGCCGTCCATAGGACAGCACCCCCATCGGTGGACCAGAAACAACTCCCGGTGTGGTAGGCCTAGGGTTGAAAAATTCGGGGAATTTTCAAAAGTGGAAACTTTCGATGGGAATTTATGGGAATTAATGGGAATAAACAGGAATAAACTGGGAATTTTTAAAAATGATGGTTGCTCTTCAAAGGGGACTTAAATATAGCTAAGGAAAGATATTTTGTAGCATAATCTTGACTAAAACAAACAGATGCCATTCAAATACACTTGAATATCCATGCCATTCCTCAACCACATGCACAGAGCACACTGCTTAGTGCATGGCTATTGAGACCACGCCCCCTACTGGCACTGTGCATGCCTCCATCACATGTACAGAAGATCACTAGAAGACTGGACCACACTTTTGAGCCTGAAGCACAAAGACTATTGAAGGCACACATTTGAGCTTCTGGACTAAACAAAGTGAAGTAAGTCTACGATTTCAAAGGTTTGAAAAAAGTTGTTTTTACGGCAGTTTATGTTTGTAGTCTGTTTTTACATTTACATTTAGGTCATTTAGCAGACGCTTTTGTCCAAAGCGACTTACAATAAGTACGTTTGTCAAATTTGGTTTTCCTCCTGGTTAGTAGTGTTAGTCTTTTCCTCCTTGGTCTTTTGTTTGGTACGTTTTGCCACCTTTTGAGTTTTTTTGAATAAAGCCTTTAAAAAAAAAGCCTTGTCCTGCATCTGGGTCCTCCCTCCTCATCCACGTTTTGACAGAACGAACTGGCCAGCAGAGGCAGAGCAGCAGCCACACTATGGACTCAGCAATTTTTTTTTTATGTGGCTCTACACATGAGCTCCGGGAGGTGACTTACAGACTTCAGTGTCTCCAGGCAGAGCACAGGCATGCTGAAGGAGAGGAGAGGCAGTCAGCCCTGGCGAGGGCCAGGGAGCTAGTTTCTACCAGCCCGTGGCTCAGGGGCTCATTGCCTGCCTTGGTGAAGGGCTTTCTCTCAACCCCTGAACCCCGGCCATCCTCCACAGCCATGCCACCAGCCCAGTCCTCAGCCACAGCCAAGCTACCAGCCCAGTCCTCAGCCACAGCCAAGCTACCAGCCCAGTCCTCAGCCACAGCCACGCTACCAGCCCAGTCCTCAGCCACAGCCACGCTACCAGCCCAGGCCTCAGCCACAGCCACGCTACCAGCCCAGGCCTCAGCCACAGCCACGCTACCAGCCCAGGCCTCGGCCCCGCTACCAGCCCAGGACTCGGTCACAGCCAAGCAACCAGCCCAGGCCTCGGTCACAGCCAAGCAACCAGCCCAGGCCTCGGCCAGTGGCCTTCAGTCGGCGGCCCCGGTCGACACCAGCCAGTGGCCTTCAGTCGGCAGCCCGGTCGACACCAGCCAGTGGCCTTCAGTCGGCGGCCCGGTCGACACCTGCCAGTGGCCTTCCTCATGCCCGGCCTCCCGAGCGGCCCCGCCCGCTGGGACGCCCTCATGCCCGGCCTCCCGAGCGGCCCCGCCCGCTGGGACGCCCTCATGCCCGGCCTCCCGAGCGGCCCGCCCGCTGGGACGCCCTCATGCCCGGCCTCCCGAGCGGCCCTGCCCGCTGGGACGTCCTCATGCCCAGCCTCCCGAAGCGGTCCCGCCCGCTGGGACGCCCTCATGCCCGGCCTCCGGAGGGGTTCCGTCCGCCTTGTCGCCCCCCCTGCCCGGCCTCCTGAGCCCTGCCCCCAGACCCCCTCCACCCACCCTACGTATCCTTAGCCCCGCCTCCAGGCCCCCTCTGCCTCCCCTTTTGGACCTTTGGGACATCTGGGATCCGTCCCTTAAGGGGGGGGGGGGGGGGGGGGGGGGGGTACTGTCACGCCGGTGAGGTAATGTCTCTTCTTGGGTTTTTGTCTTGTCATTTCCTGTTTTATTTTGAAAATAACTCCCCTCTCGTTTCAGGTTACATGCCCTTCCTCATGTGTTCCCTGGTCCGATGTCATCCCTGATCCCTGATTGTTGTCACCTGTTGCCCATTATCCCTCTGTGTATTGAAGTCTGCGTCTCCCCTTGTCTTGTGCCAGTTCGTCCTACGTCACGTCATGTTCACAGCCATCAAAAAATCCAAGTTAAGTTGTTTTTACAGCAGTTTATGTTTGTAGTCTGGTTTTCCTCCCTGTGGAGTGATTTTTTGTTAGTAGTGTTTTGTTAGAGTTAGTCTTTTCCTCCTTGGTCTTTTGTTTGGTACGTTTTGCCACCTTTTGAGTTTTTTTTAATAAAGCCTTTTAAAAAAAAGCCTTGTCCTGCATCTGAGTCCTCCCTCCTCGTCCACGTTTTGACACCCCTTCACTCGCAGCCTCCCACCTCCCTCTTATTTTATGAAAATAATAAAACGAAATGTGTTTCTGAAAACATTTTATGCGAGAAATAAGCTATGCCGTTGCTTAATCTGTCTTTAATTTAGATCGACAACGGTCAGTTTAAAAGATTTTCGAGAGCTTGCGGGCGGCGGCCCTCCGTCTCTCGAAATTCGCCGCTCCGCGACGGCATTGGACGGCTTCTTACATAGACAATGAATGGGAACATTCCATTCCATTTTTGAATGAGTGGGGTTGGGAGTATTGAACCTAACATTCCTGTTTTTGACTTCAACCATGAAACAACTAATTAAAACATGTTCTGTTCTACTTTCAAATAAATCTGTTAAAATATCTTTTGTATGGATGTTTCCTTATGACTTCTGTTCATATTTATGCTTGGATATAATATATGCCCAGTTAGTTCCCCTAAATTCCCATTAATTCCCATAATTCCCATGGAAAGTTTCCAAATATGGAATATTTCCAAACTTCCCAAGCTTAAGTTCCTGTGGAAATTTACCAGAAACTTTCCGGAAATTTACCGGAAATTTTCCACCCCTTTGAAAACCTAGGTAGGCCCCCAGGAGGAAACACTGGAAAACCGAGGGGCTAAAACAGTAAAATAAGAGAAAAGGTATAGAAGCTAAAATCTGAGGGAATAAAAACAGTAAAATATATAAAATGCATAAAATAGACCCAATAAATAAAAAATAAAAAATAAAACAATAAAATAAAACAATAAAACAGGATAAGCTGAAAAAAATAAATAAATGAATAATAATAAAAAATGTAAGAAGCATAAAAGGAATTAGAAAACAAGTCAGTTAAAAGCCTGATTAAAAAGGTGGATCTTGAGCCTCTTTTTAAAAACATCAACATTCTCTGCAGCCCTGAGGTTCTCCGGCAGGCTGTTCCACAATCGGGGGCCATAACAGAATGCTCCCTCCCCGTGCGTTTTAGTTCTTACCTGTGGTATGGTTAAAAGGCCAGCACTGGAGGACCTCAGGTTCTGTGAGGGTTGATAGGATAAAAGTGTAGCAGATAAATAAGAAGGGCCAAGACCCATCCATCTATCCATCCATTGTCTACCGCTTATCCTGTATTCAGGGTCGCGGGGGGGCTGGAGCCGATCCCAGCTGTCATTGGGCGAAGGCAGGGCCAAGATGTAGAGACAGACAACCATTCACGCTCACATTCACACCTACGGGCAATTTAGAGTCTTCAATGAACCTATCCCCATCCTGCATGTCTTCGGACTGTGGGAGGAAGCCGGAGAACCCGGAGAGAACCCACGCTTACACGGGGAGAACATGCAAACTCCACAGAGAAGGGACCCGGGCCCGACCCGGGAATCGAACCCATGACCCTCTCGCTGTGAGGCACCAGTGCTACCCACTACAAGGCCCAAGACCATTAAGACATTTAAAAACTAGTAAAAGAACCTTAAAATCGATCCTGAAGCGCACGGGGAGCCAATGCAGCGATTTTAAAACTGGTGTAATGTGCTCCCGCCCTCTGGTCCTTGTCAGCACACGTGCGGCTGAGTTCTGTAGTAATTGTAATGTTCTTATTGGGAAGACCAGAGAGCAGGGCATTATAATAATCTAAACGACAGGAGAAGGTGAGCCGTGCCTTTGCAAGTAATCTGAGAAATGTATTGAAGAAACATTCTAGTAGTTCTAATTATAATTCCTTGTCATTCAGAGACCATGAACATGTGCATATTCAAATGTATGTGCACAATAAGCCACAATATTTCACCCACTTTTTAATATAAAACCTTTTTTTTGGGGGGGGGGGGTCATATCAATTCTGCCATGTCAATTGCATAGTCATGTTAAAATAAATTAGATCGCCGGGGGTTTATGCATCAAGTGATCAGAGGTCCGAAAATCCCTCCGGTGGGTCTTAAAATAAATAACGAATAGTCCCTAACAGTAATTACTTTGATGCTGATCATTAGTCTGCTGCTGTTGATGTCACCTGACATATTTAAAAGAAAGAAAGCAGTTACACTTCAGTAACAAAGTACTCACAGTGTTATTCACTTCTGTGGACCTTAAATAAGAGCAGGTGAGTTTGGGATGTTTGATTTGTTGACTTTTTTTTGCACTTTGTGAAACTAGTTGTAACAAAGAAAGGTTTACAAAAGTATTCTATGAATTGTTTCCTGTGCAAAGTGTTACGATATTTTGAACCAAAAAGAGAATCATGATGAACTCTTCATATGTTTCATATTTCATACTTGGTGCCTACTTTGACACTGGTGCTTTAAAATACTTGTGTTTCATGGTGGTCATGTCTTTATACATGTTAATAGTTTGCTCCAATGTGTTGCTCATTGTTGTTATCTGTATGAACAGAAGCTTACATGAACCGATGTACCTTTTCCTGTGCAGCCTGTTTGTAAATGAACTTTATGGAAGTACAGGGTTGTTTCCATTCCTTCTGGTTCAGATCCTCTCTGACATTCACACTGTGTCAGCTCCATTTTGTTTCCTGCAGATTTTCTGTGTTTATAGTTATGGTAGTGTAGAATTTACTAATTTAGCCGTCATGTCTTATGACAGATATCTTGCTATCTGTTATCCTCTACAATATAACACACACATGACATTTAACAGGACTGGCATGCTTATTGCTTTGATATGGTTTCCTCCTTTTGTTGCTGTTTTTGTCACAACATCCTTGAGTGCCTCCTTACAGTTGTGTGGGAGCATCATTAACAAAGTGTACTGTGGCAACTATTCCATCATAAAGCTGGCTTGTGATGACACCACAGTAAATAATGTATATGAACTCATTGCTATTTTACACACAGTCTGTGTTCCAGTATGTGTAATTATTTACACTTACATTAAGATCTTTAAAATGTGTTTTTCTGGTTCTAAACAGACCAGACAGAAAGCTGTGAGTACCTGCACACCTCACATCGCCTCCCTCTTGAACTTTTCTTTTGGGGTTTGCTTTGAAATATTACAGAGCAGGTTTGATATGAACAGTGTCCCCAATATGTTGCGAATATCTTTATCATTGTATTTTCTTACATGCCAACCTCTCTTCAGCCCTGTAATGTACGGCCTCAACATGTCTAAAATACGCATCATGTGTAAAAGTCTGCTTTTAAGTTCTGTTGGGAAGTGTTAATCATTGGACAGATTTGTTCAGCTTGAGTAACAAGAGAAAACAATAAATGTCTGCTTTTTACTCACTGGTTTCAACAGTAATAATATATTCAGTTTAACGTGTTGAATGAAAAGTGTGAACAACTATCAATGAAAGCTGATCTACTTTTGTTTTTACTTGCTTTATTTTCACATCATTTTGTTTTAATGTTCTTAAGCAAAGGTACATGATCTCAAATCCTAAATTCTTAGCCTTCTCGGACAATTAGTTGTATTGGTTGAAAAAGAGAACATTTTTAATTGTCGGTTGAACATGAATTTAATGTATTAAACGTGATAAAGGTAATGTAGGAACCACCTTTTTAGTTAGTGTCTCGTGCAAGTTTTATTTTGACCACAAGGGTGCAGTACCTTTTTCTTTAATTTGTTTGACACCCAGCAGCAGCCCAGCTGCCTGAAAACAGTGGTGATTAGTTTGAGTTGGATGGTGGTGGGTTCACACAGTTCTTACTGACAGCCAGAGGAAAGCCAGGAACATTTCTGTTTGTTAATAACCTTCTTTGTTGCAATAAATGGGAACATCACCCAAAGAGACCAACCTTGCACAACTGTATTTTTTTCTTTTCTTTTTTCCTCTGAACTCGTGTAAAGTTCGTCCTCAAGCCACCATCAGGTGACTAATACGTTTTTGTTTTTAAGTAGTCACCACAGGTAATTTACTAAACTTTCGTCAATTTGAAGACAGTCACATCCAGTTAGATTTATCCATCCATCCATCCACTAGCCAAGTCCATGGCTCTCTGGGGAAGGTGTCCACACGTGCACTCTCACTGCAGAAATGTGTCACACCACTGTCACAGCAAACCACTACCAGCTTTCTCATAATACACTCCAAGGTGAAGTTCACAAGACCACCACCAGGTGACTAGCTACCAAAAACAAACAAACAAACAAACATGTCACACCTACCGTGATGCGGAAGGGCAGCGGTAGGCTACACTAAAGCAAACAGTGAGGAGTGAGCTAGGATGGTAAATAGGACTGTACTATCAACTTTGGACGAGACAGCAGCGTGACCACACTAAACAGGCGAGCTGGACTAAGCCATGCAGCCAACAGGGCCAATGCTCGTAGTCACTGATTAGGAGACACTAAACAGAAGCGCAAGGCCGTAGTCACGATTAGCTCGGGGGAGAGACAACTAATGCTACAAGCAGACCAGATTCCCTGCAGCAATGGCAGAGTTAGGGGGATGCAGAGATGGCGATAGACTCCTGTGAACCCACGGGCAAACCGGGTGAGACGGAGAGGGAGATACTGTAGTCCAACCCACTAGGCTACTTTACACCATGGCGTAACCTGGAATACAAGTGAATGGATGAATTGGATAATGTTGAGACTACGGTCGTAAAGTTTCAACAAAAATAGCTGTAAAAGCACACAAACTTGCCCCTGCCCCGCTAAGGTAGGTCACGGTTGCTCCGGCAAACTCACACTTTGCTAGATTGACCATTAGCCGTGCCTGTGCAAGGCACACAAGGAGGTGGTTGATGAATCAAAATTCAATGAATCAAGAAAAAAATATCAAAAATGTATTGAAGAAACATCCTAGTAGTTCTGATTGTATTTGTCATTCAGAGACCATGAACATGTGCATATGCAAATGTATGTGCACAATAAGCTACAATATACCACCCACTAGGGCTGCACGGTGGTGTAGTGGGTAGCACTCTCGCCTCACAGCAAGAGGGTCCCGGGTACTCCGGCTTCCTCCCACAGTCCAAAGTTATGCAGGATGGGGATAGGTTCATTGGTGACTCTAAATTGCCCGTAGGTGTGAATGTGAGCGTGAATGGTTGTTTGTCTCTACATGTCGGCCCTGCGATGGACTGGCGACCTGTCCAGGGTGAACCCTGCCTTTGCCCGATGACAGCTGGGATCGGCTCCAGCCACCCCCCCCCCCCCCCCTTCCCCCATGACCCTGAATACAGGATAAGCGGTGGATACCACCCACTTTTTAAAATAACACCTTTTGGGGAGGTCATAATAATTCCGCCATGTCGATTGCAGAGTCACGTTAAAATAAATTAGATCGCCGGGGGTTTATGCATCAAGTGATTCAGAAGTCCGAAAATCCCTCCGGTGGGTCTTAAAATAAATAACAAATAGTCCCTAACAGTGATTACTTTGATGCTGATCATTAGTCTTCTGCTGTTGACGTCACCTGACATATTTAAAAGAAAGAAAGCAGTTACACTTCAGTAACAAAGTACTCACAGTGTTATTCACTTCTGTGGACCTTAAATAAGAGCAGGTGAGTTTGAGATGTTTGATTTGTAGACTTTTTTTTGCACTTTGTGAAACTAGTTGTAACAAAGAAAGGTTTACAAAAGTATTCTATGAATTGTTTCCTGTGCAAAGTGTTATGATATTTTGAACCAAAAAGAGAATCATGATGAACTCTTCATATGTTTCATCTTTCATACTTGGTGCCTACTTTGACACTGGTGCTTTAAAATACTTGTGTTTCATGGTGGTCATGTCTTTATACGTGTTAACAGTTTGCTCCAATGTGTTGCTCATTGTTGTTATCTGTATGAACAGAAGCTTACATGAACCGATGTACCTTTTCCTGTGCAGCCTGTTTGTAAATGAACTTTATGGAAGTACAGGGTTGTTTCCATTCCTTCTGGTTCAGATCCTCTCTGACATTCACACTGTGTCGGCTCCATTTTGTTTCCTGCAGATTTTCTGTGTTTATAGTTATGGTAGTGTAGAATTTACTAATTTAGCTGTCATGTCTTATGACAGATATCTTGCTATATGTTATCCTCTACAATATAACACACACATGACATTTAACAGGACTGGCATGCTTATTGCTTTGATATGGTTTCCTCCTTTTGTTGCTGTTTTTGTCACAACATCCTTGAGTGCCTCCTTACAGTTGTGTGGGAGCATCATTAACAAAGTGTACTGTGACAACTATTCCATCATAAAGCTGGCTTGCGACGACACCACAGTAAATAATATATATGAACTCATCGCTTTTTTACACACAGTCTGTGTTCCAGTATGTGTAATTGTTTACACTTACATTATGATCTTTAAAATGTGTTTTTCTGGTTCTAAACAGACCAGACAGAAAGCTGTGAGTACCTGCACACCTCACATCGCCTCCCTCTTGAACTTTTCTTTTGGGGTTTGCTTTGAAATATTACAGAGCAGGTTTGATATGAACAGTGTCCCCAATATGTTGCGAATATTTCTATCATTGTATTTTCTTACATGCCAACCTCTCTTCAGCTTTGTAATGTACGGCCTCAACATGTCTAAAATACGCATCATGTGTAAAAGTCTGCTTTTAAGTTCTGTTAGGAAGTGTTAATCATTGGACAGATTTGTTCAGTTTGAGTAACAAGAGAAAACAATAAATGTCTGCTTTTTACTCACTGGTTTCAACAGTAAGAATATATTCAGTTTAACGTGTTGAATGAAAAGTTGGAACAACTATCAATGAAAGCTGATCTACTTTTGTTTTTACTTTATTTTCACATCATTATATTTTAATGTTCTCAAGCAAAGGTACATGATCTCAAATCCTTAATTCTAAGCCTTCTCAGACAAGAATGTATTGGTTGAAAAAGAGAACATTTTTAATTGTCCATTGAACATGAACTAACGTTTTAAATGTGATAAAGGTAATGTTGTAATGTTGGGGGGCATTAGCTCAGGAGGTAGAGCGGATTGGCTGGTAACCACAAGATTGCTGGTTCGATCCCCGCCTCCTCCTAAACGAGAGGCCGCACACACGAAGCAAGGCGCATCCAGACGAATCCACTGAAAACGACTCAGCGCGCTGTAGTACATATTCCAGGCCTATACGTGGCGCTGTTTCTGCTACAAAAATGCCACAACACTGGCCGTCAGTCCCGGTTCCTCTCACACACACACACATACATCTGCAAAATGTTAAAATGAAAAGAAAGTGCTGGTTAGCTAACATGTGTAGCACTAGCCATTTCGTAAACAACAAAAAAAAACACCGTCAACTTTTCATGACCAAGGACATGCTTGACCCTTCGGGAGCTATATGCTTAAAAAAATACAACTTGAACCGCCCCTTAGTATTAAAGTTAAAGTAATTAATGTAAAAAAAAATGGCGGAGCACGTAGCTCATGCACCTACCAGGGAGACAGCGAGGTCCGACTGCTGCTACCTCTGGGGTGCACGACCCTAATCCACAGGGGTGCTGCGTTTAATTTCTATAGGACAAACAAGTATCTGTGTTGTGTGATGAGTTTTTATGGCAAGTGGAATCACACTTCTTCTGAACACCGTTACACAGTGAAGGCTTAGAGTGTGCAATGTTTAAATCTGTCTGTCTTTCTTTGTCTCTCTGTTCCTTCCTGCACAGTGCAGGTGCACGAAGGGATTATTCCGTGCATGGGAATAATCCAGGAGGAGTCGAGTTAGTGACAGTAGAGATGCAGATTTCTTTAATCAATAGTCAGCCACCTTAAAAACACTAGCAGTAAGAGTCAAACAAGACCAGCGTGGGTGCAGTCAGGATCAGATTCCACCATGGTCCAGGGAGACCTGCAACACGAGAAAGCACATTAGTTTGGGATTAGAATGATGAGTCATTGACTCATCCCACATCAAAATGTAATTATTATCTACAACATAAATGCATAATTATGATATGGTCTTCGTGATTGAAAGCATGATTGTTCTCTTGGAGCAGTCAGTCAAAATTCAACCAGAATTTTATTTTTTTCATTCTAGATAGACACACAGATGTCTTACTCTCATTCCCTTGGATAAAAGGCGGTATTAGTGTAATGCAGGACTAAAAAAACAACATAAGCCTCTTTCACCATAGGTTCCAATTACAGCAAGTTTAACAGACTCGTTGTTAAAATGGCCACTATATGTTTCCATCCTGTAATGGCAAATTATAACAATATTGTTTTATATTTATGCTTATATTTAGGCCTATTTATTTTGTATTTATTCATTTAAAAATCAATACAGTAAAAAACATGGGTGGATCGACTCCCAAACGGTTTCAGTTGTTGAAAATGTGTCATATGTGCCAAGACAACACATCCTGAATGTTTCAAGGAGGCTGAGCAACAGAAACAAGAAGATAAGTCTACTGCGCCACCTGCTGTCCGTCAAAAGAGGCTGTAGGAGAGTTTTCAAAGGGAAAGCATATCCTTTTACAGGTGGCACCGTTCTTCACCAAAACATCTGACAGGAAAGTGGCGGAGGTCATGTTTTTATGTCTGTCTGCCCTAAATTGCAAAAAAAGAAGAAAAAAAAAAGTAAGGCGAGACACTACATGTTAAGGCAAGGCAAGGCAAGACAACTTTATTTGTATAGCACATTTCATACACAAGGCAGACTCAAAGTGCTTCACATCATAAAACAAAGTGAGAAGAAAAAAAAAATAGAAGAATTAAAAGAAAATAATAAAAAAAATTAAAAATGCATTACAGAAAGAAAGGAGAATAAAAACATATTTGCAATAATTAAAAACAGTGCAGACATTAAAAGATTTAGCAGAAAGCTATGGTGAACATAAAAGTTTTCAGTCTAGTTTTAAAAGTGGTCAGAGTTGGGGCAAGTCTTACATCTTCAGGAAGTTTATTCCAGCTATTTGTTGCATAGTGACTAAATGATGCTCTCCCGTGATTGTTGTTTACTCTGGGAATCACTAACAGATTGGTCTCAGAAGATCTTAGTGGTCTAGAAGTCTTATGTAGTGGGAGCATATCAGTGATATACTTCGGCCCTAGACCATGTAGTGATTTATATGTGAGCAGGAGGATTTTGATAGAGTAAGATATTATTCCTTAAATAAAAAGATATTACAATGAATCTTCCCCAGTTGTATTCAGTTTTCTAAGATGTTATGTTTAAATATGCAAATTAGACCGTTTTAATAACGCCAAATGTAGACTATTTATTCCATGAGACTTTAATTTCATAATGACACATTTATTTATTTTACGGGACTTTTATTCTTTAATACCATATTTATATTCGATATTAGCATAGATCTTGGAAGTGGGGGCGGGGGGTGCGGTCGCCTCCCCATACAATGTATACAAATCTATCACCATTTGATGGAAAAATGCTCTAAAATTGTAAAACAACGAATTTTTTTCAAATTAAAACGGAAAACGCGGAATTTGTGAAAAAACGGATTTCATAGGGCCCCCACCTACAGTGTCCTTGAGACCGACAGATAATTACGTATTTCCTGTATAAAAAAAATAGTAACGTCCCTGGATATTAGACAAATGTTGTCTTTATCAGTTTATGAAGTCCTTATATTGTCTATATTACGGTAAGGAATCTACTTCCGTTTTCCCAGGCAGCAGCATTTGGTTGCCCTGGCAGCGGGAGGAGGAGGAGTCTGCGTTTACTTGCTATGCTTATGCCACATCCACAACACAGAGCCATCCGCGTTACCGGTGATAGCGGTTTAAAAAGGTAAAATATAATGTGTTCCGTCCCTAACGCAACTACATAAGGTTTATTATAACGTTAGCTATGCAGGGACCTTAATTAGCCCCAACGAGTGTAACTTTGTGTGTGTTTCATTGTCTTATGAGCTTTGTTGAGCAGGCTAGCGAAATGTAGCTTTAGCTAACTAGCTGAGACAATTATATCACATTTTAGGTTTGATTAGGTTTACGACAGCATAGACAGGGATTTTACACACCGGAAAAACCTCAACGTATGTGATCCGTTTTAGCCATTTGATACTCCTTCCCCCCCGTTCTGAGAGATACGTGTACTTTTGTTAAATTAGCGTTAGGATTATTCAAACTAATCGTAACACACATGCCATATATTAAGCTAATGTAGGGGTGAAATGCAGATTCCAACCAGGTTACTTTACATTTGGTTGGAATCTAACGTAATAGCGAAGAAACGTTATCTAGTTCGAGCTAATATTTTAGTGAATAAAGTTGCGTGCTAAAGGCGCTTGCTCGTCTCGCCACGTCGTGAACTCTCATCGAAGGTCGGAGTTCAATGATGTTAACACGTTACTGGCACCCAGTTGGCTGTAGGTAAATACATGCTGTCAGCAAACTACATGTTGTCTCTGTGGTGGTCGGATTGTGAGCCTGTGTGTGGGAAGAATGGTTCCAACAGTGACACTCCCGTCATGCAACACGGTGGGACATAAGTGGAAGTTTGAACAATTTAATAATTATTGTATCTCTGCTGAAATAGCCATTATTGAAAGAAAGAATAATAACATCAACATAAACAGGCGACTCTAAACTTTTGAGCATATTTTAATAGAGAGCTTCTCACTGGAAAGCCTACAAATCTATATTTAAATTGCATTTGCATTCTCTGTTGTCGCGTTCTTGATCCCTCATCCTTGATGTGTCCTTTGTGACAGGCACTGCGGCCATGGCTAAAGACCCATTAGCCGAGGCGGGCTTTTATTTTGATGAACTCAACAAGCTGAGGGTGCTGGAGCCTGATGTCAGCCAGAAAACCTCAGAGCTCAAGGAAGAGTGTAAAGAATTTGTGGACAGTAAGCACTGAATATTATGTCAAATCCATTAGGCTGTGTCTATCAACAGGTGTGACAGAAAATGTCTTTTCTCTTTTGCAGAAATTGGCCAGTTTCAGAAAATAGTGGGGGGTTTGATAGAACAGGTGGATGAATTGGCAAAAGAAGCGGAGACAGAAAAGATGAAGGTAAACTTGGCGTTTGAAGCTGCTTTTCATTGGCTACTGGGGAAGACGACGACGCCTTTGCCAATCTCAAGACAATATTTAGCTTGTTTTCCCATTAATGTACTAAATTATTGTTATTATTTTAACAGTAATAGGCTAAATTGATTTTGCCCAATCATGGTTTCTCAGTAGAATGCCTCGCACATAACCGGCTTTGGGACACACACACAGGAAGGCGCAAACAACCACACTCTTGTTGTAAATATAACAAATATCTAGGGCTGTTACTGTACCGAACAGTTTATTTTCATAATATATATAGTATCCAAGCTATAAATTAATTCAGAATTTAAAATAAATAACACAAAAATAACAAATAAGTAAATAAACCTGACTGAAAAAAAATACAAACAAACAGGAAATTAAGAAAGAATAAATTAATAACATGCTTAATGAATTCCATTCATGTAACTATGGAGAAGATCTCACCACTCCAGTAAGCTGTGTACATGGTGACTGATCACGAGAGCAACATCTTCCTAATAACAATCTTGTGTTGTTCTACTTCAGGCGATTGGAGCCAGGAACTTGCTGAAGTCAGTGGCAAAGCAAAGAGAGGCTCAGCAGCAGCAGCTTCAGGCTCTCATAGCTGAGAAGAAGATGCAACTGGAGAGGTAACCAGTGAGTGAGTGGGTGGACTTTAAATCCAGCACTCAGAAGGGTACATTTAGAACATGATGGGTGGGGGGTCAAGAAGGGGCTTGAGCCTAACGCATTAGGATGTCTACCATACTAGACATTTCTGATAACATTTCATGTGTCAAGTGAGGGCCTGTTGTTTTTGATTTGTTGCGTTAATGAGGTTATATTTCTGTTATGTTTCCTTCTTTCAGAAACCGTATCGAGTATGAAGCCTTATCTAAAGTGGAGTCAGAGCAGAACGAGTTCATCGACCAGTTTATTCTGCAGAAGTGAAGATGAGACCGAAGCCTCCATAGTGCCTGCCCTGTTCTTCTCTGGCCGATGCCCGTTTCAGAGAATTACTCTGCTGCAACTGTTTTCGGAAGCAATCCCAAAGTTCCGACATCATCCTCAAACGTCTCCGCTTCCTCTCCACGTTGTTTCCAACAATGTTATAAGCTTGAATACATTTGGAACGTTCTGTTCACTCCAAACGTGTCAACGGCAGCATCTCAGACCCACATTAAAGAAGACGGAGCCATTTCTACGAAGAAACACTATTTATACTATTTATACTGAAGAATGACTCTATCTAGTTTTATTACATTTTTTATGAATTTAAATACTGCATGTGCATGTAAATATATCAAGGTTTTAAAAGATTGAAGTTAATCCTGATTTGATCATCTGTGGTTATTCTGGTACAGCCAATCAATGGGTACAGCACATGAGGAACAAATTGTTTTTGTTTTGTGTGTGTTATTTGTGTCGGTGTCGTTCATGTATTCATTTAGATGACTAATGGTTATACTTAAATAAATACTGTTAAGATATTAGAGAGGTGGGTGAGCACATTTTAAGATTATGCTCTTTGTTTTCATAAAATTACCTCACATATACTTCCACACCGTTGGGCGGCCAGCATGAACACACACTGTAGGTTGATGAGAGAGTAGCTAGCCTCTATACACCAAGTAGTTTTACAGCTTACAAATGATTACGCTTCAGCAGCATTCCTCTTTTGAGTTTTCTTCTTTGGTAGATGTTTATTTGTTCATGTTCTGCTTTGAATCATTCCTGCTGCTGAATCAGTTACTCTCCTCTTTTAAACCCAACATTAAAACCACTTTAACATTATATCATCTGCACTTAACTCATTGACTGCGATTCCCTCGAGCACACAAGCCTTACATTGCATTCTAAGTGCAATATGAATCAATTCTATGTAGTGGGGCAGGGAAGAGGTGTAGCCTATATCAGAATACAATTTAGAAAGACCAGAATTAAACATAAAAGTACATCACAGACGATCCCAATGACAAAAAACTACTTTTCTTAACCCTCAATAGATCCTCTTGTTGCTCACAAAAATGGAAGGATTGCCTCTAAAAAAGTGACTTTGAACACTTTGACACACTGAGAATACATCGTCCGCTAGAATTGTTGAGGATTAGTTTATTGAAAAATAAATACTGCATAAAGTCAACTCATTTCAATCTGATTACAGTATTTACACATAGACAGTGAAAGTAGTTGTCCTGAAGTAGTCCATCAGACATTGCTTCATCGTGGCTGTTCACCCACCAAGTTCACCTCCGCACAATAATGAGAACAAATTACACAATGATCACTCAGGCCCAAGACATAGAAACATCCACCACTACGACTTAGCTCAGGAGCAGCACAACGAAATACGTTGTGGTTTATGGACTTCACTTCTTCTTGGTATACTGCAGATCAAAGAGAGACGTTAAAATGACAGTGTGCATTTATCCTCACATCAACTTGAAATTAAAACAGCCTTCTTCCTCACTTTGTCAAGAATCCAGTCTGCGTCTGCAATCGCTCTTTGGATTATCATTCGTATCCTCCCTTGGTCGTCTTCATCCGAGTGACTGGTGTAACCCTGGAAACCGTCAGCAAATGATCAGGGTAATGGAGAGTTTGCTTTTAACGCTCACAATGGGGAAGTGCTTAATCTTTCCAGGATGGGAAAGCCACACTGAACAGGTTTAATGATGACACATGAATTGGTGAAGGATTTATTGTTTTTGGTTGTTATGGTGTTGATAAATGTATCAACATTATCTAGACTATAATAATTATTATTATTATTATTATTATGTATGTACAAACCGGTCAAACTGTTTTGGGAAAACTAACGGGTACATTAAAATGATTGCCTGTTTGATGTAAACACCCATCAGTGATCTGACAGTTTCGGACCGATTTCCTGGTTCAAGTTTGTTTTACTGCACTCATCATGTAGTTGTGCAGACTTGCTGTAGTAATGTGTTCCCAGGTCTCAGCGATGACTCTGATGAGTTTAAATTCATAAATAACCGATATAGAGGATGGAAAACAAAATGAGATCCAAGTTGTATTAAACTCTGTGGAGAACAACATGCATGCTATTTAGTAGCGTATACTTAAGTGATTTCTCTACCTGAAAATGATCCGTTAATCAGAATTTCACAGCCCTGTGATAGACTGGTTACCTGTCTGTCTCTACATGTCGGCCCTGTGATAGACTGGTTACCTGTCTGTCTCTACATGTCGGCCCTGTGATAGACTGGTTACCTGTCTGTCTCTACATGTCAGCCCTGTGATAGACTGGTTACCTGTCTGTCTCTACATGTCGGCCCTGTGATAGACTGGTTACCTGTCTGTCTCTACATGTCAGCCCTGTGATGGACTGGTTACCTGTCTGTCTCTACATGTCAGCCCTGTGATGGACTGGTTACCTGTCTGTCTCTACATGTCGGCCCTGTGATAGACTGGTTACCTGTCTGTCTCTACATGTCTCCCTGTGATAGACTGGTTACCTGTCTGTCTCTACATGTCTCCCTGTGATAGACTGGTTACCTGTCTGTCTCTACATGTCTCCCTGTGATAGACTGGTTACCTGTCTGTCTCTACATGTCTCCCTGTGATAGACTGGTTACCTGTCTGTCTCTACATGTCTCCCTGTGATAGACTGGTTACCTGTCTGTCTCTACATGTCAGCCCTGTGATGGACTGGTTACCTGTCTGTCTCTACATGTCGGCCCTGTGATAGACTGGTTACCCGTCTGTCTCTACATGTCAGCCCTGTGATGGACTGGTTACCTGTCTGTCTCCACATGTCAGCCCTGTCATAGGCTGGTTACCTGTCTGTCTCTACATGTCAGCCCTGTGATGGACTGGTTACCTGTCTGTCTCCACATGTCAGCCCTGTCATAGGCTGGTTACCTGTCTGTCTCTACATGTCAGCCCTGTGATAGACTGGTTACCTGTCTGTCTCTACATGTCAGCGCTGTCATAGGCTGGTTACCTGTCCAGCGTGTACCCTGCCTTCCCCCAATGACAGCTGGGAAAGGCTCCAGCCCCCCCTTGACCCTGATTACAGGATAAGCGGTAGACGATGAATGGATGGATCTGTGAAAGAATCTGTATCAACTCAAAATTGCTGCATTTGCTTCCATCAGACTGTTCTAAGCCCTTCATGCTTTCAAAATGTATTTTAATTGTGTTTATTCCTGATTCGTGATAAGAGCGTGACACACTCTGCTGAGCTGCCTCAGAAAATGAAAAAGGTACGCGTGTGTATCATCAGCGGCTCAGTCACCGAGGTTGACAGCTGAGTTGATCATCTGAAAAACATTTTAGCTCATCGATGAATCAGTGCAGATGATGAGGTTACCTGTCTTATGGCATGCCGGTAATGCTGCTGCATTGCTGTGGTTGGTAACTGCCTGCAGCATCTGAGGAGGTGTCGATAGAGCTGAACCGGCGTCAACTCAGCTCCAACTAAAGGCAGCATTTCCTCCCTCTTTGGTCAAAATGCTGTGGGTGAAATACAATGAACGTGCTAGAGAACATCAACCACAAGGGAAAAAAAGAGAATTCATTCTCATACAAAGCACACCACATAGTGGATAGATCATATCATGTGTGTTATATACAGGTTAGATTATCACAGTGCTTGATTAGGTTTTACACTTGTTTTAGTTCGTTTTAGTCCGTTTTATATTGACAGCAGTTTATGGAACACTTCACAAAGTCACGTACACTATATTTACTTTTTAAGTATTTACTCACCCATCCAAATAGTTGAAATCAGGTGTTCCAATCACTTTAAGATGTTAGCTAGCTAACTTACATCATACTTCAATGTGCTAACGTTAGCTAGGAGCGTAGATACAAGTGAATTAACTAGATCACAGAGAGCTGTGTCTTCCATAACACAGTACTATCGCCACCCAACTTACTGTGACGTTAGCTGTGAACAACAATGAAGGGTGTCAGCAGGCGCTCAGCATCCTCGAAACCACCTTGGAGTCGAAACCTCGCCGAACTCAGATGGGAGTTTCTTTTCTAGGCTGAAAGATGACCCGCCCAACTCTGACTCTGATTGGCTCATCTCAACCAATCTTACGCTTCATGTCTAAATCTGACCAATCCAACCAACCAAGACGAGTAGTAGCCAATCAGAGGCAGAGTAGGGCGGTTCCCAGGAAACTTGAACTGTAGTCTTCTTCGTGTGTGTTATAACATCTTATGAGCCCGTTTAAAAAAAAAGTATAATTTAGTTAAATCGTTTATTTTATTAATGGAGGTACTAGACATCCTGAGCCACACTTCATACCAGTTGTCGGCGGTCATGTCCCAATTCGTTGCTTGCCAACCGTCAATAAACCCCGAAGAAGAAAACGGCTGGTAATGTGTATTACAGCCTGTGGGGGGCGGTGTTATACCTCCCATCCCACATTTTTCACTGAAGTCCTTCAGAGAAGAAGAAAGAATGGAGAGAGTTTGACGTTACTTTTTTTTTTTACAACTCGAATCTTGATACTGTGCTGAATTACCGTTTCGCGACGACAAAGGCCAGGTTAAATAGCCCGACGGTGTGCGGTTACCCGACTTTACGTACAGACAGCGTGCTGAGGTCGGTAAGTAAAACGTCAAAGTCGGGGAGCTGATGCCTCGTTACGTGTTGTTCACTGTTGGATGTAGCTCGGGAAGATAACGTCACGCACTCCATTGAAAAATCTGGCGAATTTAATCTGGTTGTTCAGTAGAAAAGACACATCTGGGAAATTTTACAAACTTTCACGGATTTCATTTTACGTCATAATAGTCATAGTTCGTTGCGTGTTCAATTAAAACAAAAGTAACCCAGTCTTAGATGTGTTCTCAACTTTTTGGGGTGTTGAAAGTTTGCGCACCCTATTCAACATTAGCTAACATTAGCAAAACACACCCAAGTAGTAAGGGAGAGGTTAAGCGAAGCGAATGAACGATACTTGCTACAATACACCATCGAGTGGTGGAGTACTGACGAGACGAACTGACCGGAAGAACCATAACCGTTTTTCATGTACGTTACTGAAGTCACGTCAAACGATAGGCCTCCACCGACGAACAAGGACATACGAAAACGGGCTTTCTAAAGGGAGTTCAGTCTTTATCACTTCTGTTAACACAAGCTAGCCGAATAACTTCGGCTGTTCGAAGTTAAAAAACATAATATTAATTTCCTAGCACCCTTTAGCACCGTTTAGAGCGTTTAATGTGGTACAGAACTCTGTCTCGCGTATCGGTATTCTATAAAATTGAGAAAGCTCCAATTCAAGGGTGGCCACATCCAAAATCGAGGTTGGATATCAGCTGCTGATGATACACTGCTAAAACACTTAATTGTGAATACATATCAGCTGCTATGGTTCAAATTAAAGTGGCAACAGGTGCAATGGAGGCAAAAGCAAGACAACTCCCAACAAGGGAATGGTGTTGATGTGATGGACACACAGCTGCTCTCTCCTTCTCCTTCCTGACTGATTCTTCTCTAGTTCTGGGGTCTGCTAGTGGTCTTGTCACTGCTTGTCGGCTGTAGGTTGTTGTGCTATTTAGCTAAGGTAGTCCAGCACCTCCAGGATGGCACATCCATACATGAGGTTGCAAGAAGGTTTGAGACTCGAGAGCATGGAGGAGATCCCAGGAGACAGGGCTGGAGTAGGGCATCAACCCAGCAGCAGGACCAGCATCTGATCCTTAGTGGAGGAGGACCAGGAGGAGCACTCGCAGAGCCCTACAACATGACCTCCTGCAGGCTACTGGTGTCCATGTTTCTGACCAAACTGGCAGAAACAGACTCCATGAGGGTGGCATGAGGGCTTGACGTCCTCTAGTGGGACCTGGTCTCACAGCCAAGCACCATGTTGGCATTCACCAGAGAACACCACCACAGGTCCACCATTAGAGCCCTGTTCTCTTCACAGATGAGAGAAGGTTCACACTGAGCACATGAGACAGGTGTAAAAGAGTCTGGAGATGCCGTGGTGAAAATAATGCTACCTGTTGCATCATCCAGCATGACCAGTTTGTCAGTGGGTCAGTGATGGTCTGGGAGGCATATCCTGGAGATCACCCCAGACATTGTCAGTTCATACAAGTAGGCGTGCCAAACACACTGCTGTCTCACATTATGAGTTGCTGTGATGAAGTTGGATCAGCCTGTGACTTACATTTTTTTTACTCCTGATTTTCAGTGCGATTTTGAATCCAGAACTCACTGGGTTGATGACTTTGGTTGTTGACTTTGTTTTCAACAAGTTATACAACGTACATCTGTCAGGATTTTCAATCTGAAGATCATCACAATCTGCAAAGCCTCTAGTTTCCTGCCGAGTCACATTCCGTTTAATGGGGAGGGGAACTGAGGACAAGATAACGGTGTGATAGGTGGCTTCCACTTTGTATTGTGATGCATGCCTTCAGCCACTGGGTGTCCTTCTTTACCAGTCTTTCTTTATCAGCATGGACTCTTCCTGTGTAGCTCCTGAGTGTTTACCTCCAGCTAAGGTTCTCTGTGTTTTGCCAGGAATGGTCTGGAGCAGTGAGAGGTTGTGGTGGCCTCATCAGTAGCTGTCACCACGGCGGGGGACCTTCGGACCTCCGTCTGCAGGGTGGTCATCTACCTCCAAAGGGACATGTCCGGGGATAGCTGCCTGCCCAAGCATCACACCCACTCCCACTCCGCCTCCCCAGCCCCTCCTCTGGTCTGTCCCAAGACCAAGACCTGCAGTTATCAAGGAGCAGTGGGCCTGGGCAACAAGTATGTCCGGATCAACGTGGGCGGGTCCCTGTTTTACGCCACTCTGCAAGTGCTGACCAGACAGAACTCCATGCTGAAAGCCATGTTCAGTGGACAGAAGGAAGTGTTCACTGATAAAGAAGGTGAGCCATCTCTGAACTGCAGACACAGGAAGTGTTAATAAAGTGGAATAAAATCCACTTCATCCTTTCCACATCACATCTGTCAAACTTTTAATTTTCTATTTGCATGACATTGCTCATTAAAATTGAACACAACCTCTAACAGTGACCGCTACTAACAGAGTATCATGACTGTTTATATGTATACTTTTACAAAACACTTGACCTCACTGACACGTTTATGGTTTATTTTGGGAAATTAGGTCACAAATGTCTTATCCACTGCTAATGTAATCAACACGTTGCTCTTCATGGTCTCAAAATGAAGGAACTCAAAATCTAAAACTCTGAGTATAGCAGACCAATAGCTTCGATGTTAATTTATGCTATTCTCGACATGGTGTGTTGCCTGTGTTCAGGTTGGATCCTGATCGACCGTAGTGGGAAACACTTTGGCAGCATCCTGTGCTACTTGCGTGACGGAACAGTCGCCTTACCCAACGGTCGTCAGGCCGTCCAGGAGCTGCTAGCCGAGGCAAAGTATTACCTCGTCCAGGGCCTTGTGGAGCTTTGTCAAAACACCCTGCAGGTCAGTCACACCCACACTGTGGGAGAGAATGATGAAGTATGAAACCTCTGGACAGTTTGTGTATCTGTTAAGGTCTGCAGTTGCCAGACTCCCTTTAGAAAACCCCACATTTTTCTACAAATGTTTTCATGTCGTGACCCACCCGCTCTGCCTCTGATGTCTAGTACTCAACTTGATTGATCAACTTGTTGCTCGTCATGCTTTTGGCATCCTAGAAAAAAAAAAAAAAACATTGCCGGCTGTAGGTTGTTGTGCTATTTAGCTAATTTTAGAATGCTAAGATGTCAGGACTTTGGGTAACGGATCTGCTAAACATCTGCATGTTAGCATTTAGATCAAACACTGCTGTGCTCGTG
This sequence comes from Eutrigla gurnardus, assembly GCF_963514095.1. Lineage (NCBI taxonomy): Eukaryota > Metazoa > Chordata > Actinopteri > Perciformes > Triglidae > Eutrigla > Eutrigla gurnardus. The sequence continues at coordinate 22,546,411 of NC_139924.1, read as the reverse complement.
CTAGCATGGCTTGACTATACATTGTTTATTAGTTCATTTGTCAAATGTACTTAATTTAGTTACTATGATATCAAATACCGTACACCCTGATAGTGAGTTTTATATACATTGTTCTCCCCGACCGTTCCTTCAGTGTACAGTTCATGTCCCCAGTGCTCGGCCATGACCGCATGTTTGCTGAGTTCTACTTGGAGCCTCTCAGGTGTGCAGATTTGATTTGCTGTGGGCCACAGTGTATATTTATGCCTCTAGGCTATGGTGGCAATAGAGCTTGCTGCACCATGTGTGGAAGACAAGTGTCAGTGGGTATGCATCATACTTAGAGATGTTCACAGGAATGTCCGCCGGGCTTCCGAGGTTTACACCTCCTTTGGTTTCCAGGGGGACAGATTCCACGACGGCAAGTCATTGAATTCAAAGCTCACTGGCTGTCATTCATTCATTCATCATCATCATTATTTCCAGTAGTTTATGAATGAACAGCACACAACCTGCCTCCGGAGGTTCGTTACACATTCAGGGCAAACTACACTCTAAGGGTGTTTCTCATATTCTCGTGTAGCACTAATTGTGTCAACCCACTGACGACGCCTCCTACCAGGTTCTGCATGTCTTCGGGCTAAGTGAACAAAATGAGCAGCTTCCACTGCGTAAGTCAAAGGAACTTCTGAGGATTTATGCCTCTGGTTAAGTTTGTTGGTTTGTCAGAATGAAAAGCCGACGCTATGAAAATCAAAGACACTATAGCGATAACTAACTTCCAGTATATGTTGGTTTGTGATTGACAGGGCAATAAAGAGCAACCCCTGTGTGTTATACCTGTGGTCACCTCCAGTAAGGAAGAGGAGAGGCTCATCCAGTCCTCTACCAAGGTAAATGTACACCAGGCTGGAATTTTGTTCATTACTATGAAGCTGGAAATAATGTTTTATTCTTATTTTATTTGAATCGTTATCTCCCCATCCTAAGTATTCAGACTTAATATTCTGCTCTCGTCGTAGTACTCCTGGCAAATGGATGATGCCTACTTGAACTGAATTCATAGTTGGCACATTGCAATAATAAAGCAACCATTTGTTTCTGTCTGTTAGCCTGTGGTGAAGCTGGTGTACAACAGAAGCAATAACAAGTACTCCTACACCAGGTAAGAAAGCCTCCTCCAGTGCTCCCACTGCTTCCAGCATTACAACTATAATTGATGACTTTGAGGGGAGCACAGCTTTGTTCTGCTGAGGAAGTCTCAGGACACGCAGCGAAGTAAACGATGAAGCACTTCGTCTCCACGTTGCTTTGCCTTTTGTCTCGACAGCAACTCGGACGACAACCTGTTGAAGAACATCGAGCTGTTCGACAGGCTGTCTCTCAGCTTCAATGGCCGCGTCCTCTTCATCAAAGACGTGATCGGAGACGAGATATGCTGCTGGTCCTTTTACGGTCAGGGTCGCAAGCTGGCCGAGGTGTGCTGCACCTCCATCTTCTACGCCACGGAGAAGAAGCAGACCAAGGTGGGGATGAGCTAGGCCACGTTCAGACGGCCTGCCCCTTTCATTGAAACAGGACACAACAACACACACAGCTGGAGGCCATTATTCTGAAACAACGGCTAGGCGATAGTCACACGTGTCTTAGCCAATATTTATCTGTATAAAGCTCAACGATGGTCGATGATGATCAGATTCCACTCTACACATTCTTCGTCACTATGAAGAAATAGCTGGTAACTGTGTCTTCCTACCTCAGGTGGAGTTTCCCGAGGCCCGCATATACGAGGAGACTCTGAACGCCTTGCTTTACGAGACAATGCCGCTGCCCGACAACACCTTGCTGGAGGCCACTCGTCGGAGCTACAACAACTGCGGATCTCACAGCGAGGAAGAGGAGGGGCCCGGAGGAGCTGAGCAACGCGAACGCGTCCGCCGAATCCACGTCAAGAGGTACAGCACGTACGACGACCGGCCACTGGGACACTGAGACTGAAGCGGCCGGACAGCTTTTCACGTTGACGATGATGAACATTGGATCATGAAATCTGTTGATGCTCATGCGTTTCTCTTTTGAGTAGTTTTCTTACCTTCTTTACCACTATCTAAAGGAAGTCCAAACTGTGGCCTTGATTTATTTGCATTGTGACTTTTTATTCTAGATAGTTGTGGTGTTGTCTCCTCTGTCCACCATAATTTATGAATCATGATCAGAGCAACTACTTAAAATACAGAGAGAACTGTAGATTTTTATTAAATGTAGATTGATAATGGAGGAAAAAAATCACTGAAAAGCACTATTTCTTAGAAAAAATACTGTTACAATCATAGCACTTAAACTCTGAATCAGCAGGAGAGCATGTTTAATATTTATAGATTGTATTTTTCATAAACACATTTACAACAGCCAAATATGAACCTGTTTTAGTTTTTCCAGAATTAGTACGCCGCTAACATGTCTTAATGCAGTTCACCATAATGCCCTTTTTTTTCCAGCTGTGAAGATAAAAGTTCTTATTATTCAAATACTTTTGTCTTTGTTATGTTTTCAGCTATTTATTTAAAATATTCTACGGTTTGAACTGTCAGTAATCTACCTTTTCCATCCACGGTTGCCACGAGCAACTACACATACTGGAGACGACGCAGGAAGTGGGACGAAGGAGAAGGAGCTGCAGCTCCTGATGTTTCCATTCAAGCCAGCAATATTTTGAATTCATTCATGGAGGACAAATGCCAGAAAACAAATGGCTGTACTCTTGTTTTCTAGATGCAGTTGACACTTTTAATGTGAAGCACTTTAGCCACTTGACTCATGCGAGTCACTTGTCAAGTGATTAGTGAAGTTGACATTAACGAGTGGTTTTGGTGCCTAAACCTAACATCCTTTGAACACAGAAGTTTATTTCGAAAAAGATAATCGGCACAAATGAACACCACTTTTATGATCTAGGAAGTGAGAATACAATTGCAAAAGGTGAAAAGGCTTTAGAGTTTGGTGTAAACGAACTACACCACAGTCACATGAGCGCAAGTACTCAAGGCTGTTAAGGTGGACTAGTCAGCGTGATGGTGTTTTGTCTCTTGAACAAATTATTTTAGGCATCTAACATGAAATCATTGACTTCAAGACGTGGGAACCGGCTGATCCGAAATAAGCAGTTATGAGTTTAAATGTTTTTATTATGATATTAGGGTGATTTGTGGATGGGTCAGTTCAAATACAACGTATGGATATTAGTCAAATATTACCGAAAGCTTCATACTAATATATAAATAAGTGTTTTCTGAGCCTTCGTTGGTTGAATGCCTAATGACGAGAAGATGCGGGGCATGTTACCACAGATAGCTGCTTGTATCTGACTCACACGTTACACCGACGGTGTGTTTGGGCTGTTGGGGAAACAAGTAATTTGACGTTGTCACCTCAGGCTTGAGCTCAGGCTTTCTTCAGTACACAGGTGTGGTCAACAAAGATTGGACATTGTATTTGGTCCAGCTGGCAGTTCATTCAGCCATTTTAACACACACACACACACACTAATGTGGATTAAGTAAAATGAGTGTTACTCACAGCCCTGTAGACTGTCCGACACAGGTGCACAGTAACAAGTCCAAATTACTTAAAGACTTATAAGGAACCAGACTTTGTTCAAAAATCTGTTAGCAGAGAAATCTTATCACTGATCGGCTGCATGTGTTTTCAGATTTCCTGTCCGAGCTGTTCTACGTAAACAGCACTGGTGTCACTCGTGTCTTTGCTTTGTCTCTGTGGACTTTCAGGGGGTTTGATTTGGCTTCCAAGAGTAACCTGATTTCTGAGCTATGATGTAAAGGAGGAGCCTGGTGTCATGTATCAGTGTGAAGGAATGAAGGAAAACCTGATGCTTTAGTGCGTTTGTGTGTGATTTATCCGGGCGATGCTTCCTACGGTAACTCGGGCCTGTGTCATGATCAAGATTAGATAATAAGATAATGGGCACGTTAATAGCAGTATTAACAGTAATGGCAGGGATAATAGAGCGTGATTATGATAACGGCAGCAGAGCATATAATAGGATGCTCATAATAAAGCAGAAATAATAGTATAGTAATAATAGAAATAGAATTAAGTAATAATAGCAGCGGTGTGTCTACCAACCAATCAACATTCTCCACAGGTGGATCCATCCGTCCTGATGGACTCTTCCTGATTATTGGACATATGGGAAAGGTCAGGGCGCTCATTTATTGTCACACGCCGGGCCGCACCACACCATGCAGTTGTCATCCCTTTATACACAATTAGCGGAGGGCTGCTGGGTTGTTTCGCTGGGTAATATGTATGATGTCAAGTCTATTTGATCATGTGACGCTGTGACACACAGGAGCTAGTTTAAAATCTGTCCAGGCTGAGAAGCTGAGCACATCTGCAGGCCGAGTGAGTCGTCGTGCCTCTCCATGACGACGGCCTGCTCTACTGGAGCAAACAGGAGACGATCATGGTGTGGTGTTAACATAAACCCTTTCGGGCAGAAAGCCCTGAAAGTCTGGCAGGAAATTCATTCATGGTTATACAAATTTGACATTTTCAATTAGTTGTTTTTGGGGGTTTTGACTTTGAAATTCCACTTTTGTTGAGTTCAAATGAGTTTTCCGTGTGTGATGTTTTAGTTTGGTTTTTGAGTGGTTTATTCTGTATATATTTCGTTTTTTTTAATAGCTTTTGCTTGTTAGCACCAGGTTTAATGCAGTATGTAGCTAGTATCTACATGTCCTACATACAAACTCCACGGTTAGAAAACTGTAGGCTATAATACTTAAATCAGACCTGAGCTTCATGACCTCGGTTAAATTGGCATTTGATCAACTACAGTTTTTAAACCACGTTCTCGATATGAAATTCTGTCGAGATAAAAAAAAAAAAGTTTGGGAACCACTGCTGTATATATGTTGCTGTGACGTCATCTGATTTGCGGCAGGCCAACCTGGCATCAACACACCGGGAATGGTCAACATGCGCTCCAGAAAGCCCTATTTTTAGAAGGGCTGCAGTCTCTCTCTCCCTCTCTCCCGCTGTGTGTGTTGGTGCTTTCATGCCAGCCTTCTGAATGGAGTCATTAAAGAAACGCAGCAGCATTTTTTACTGGGCTTATTAAATGCACTGCCTGTTTCTGCCCCAAGGTGCAAGTGTTACAAGCAGCAAGCAGCGGCAAAGCCGACGCGTTTCACCTTTCACAGGAGAACACCTCCCGCGCTGCTCGTCCCCGCGAGACAGGAGACGATGCTAAAAATAACGAGGCTCTACAGGTTGGTGTGTTGGATGCTGGGAGGCTGCGGGCTGCTGGTCGGGGCGGGGCGGGGCTGGATGGATGGATGCGCGGAGCCTCTGGGAGTCCAGTGATTTCTTGTGTGTTTTTTTCCCTCCTCCATTGATCAGTACGGCGGAGAAGGCGGATCCTATGACGTCGCCGTGGAGCTGCGTCAGAGTCTGGTGCGAAGGAAGAAGGAAACAACGGAGTAAAAACGCGGAGAGGCTGTGACAGCAGGCCGGGGGAGACAGACGGACAAGAGGCAGTGAGACGGAGCCGAGGCGGACACACCGACTGACGGAGAGACATGGAGGGCTCCACGGAGGAGGACCACAAGGAGAAATTACTATGGACCGTCAAACGCGAGGTAGGCACTGCTGTTTGACGCCTGTCGAGCATCACAGTTACAGGTTTTACTCTCCTTGGACAGGAGCCTCTGGAGTGTTGCGTTCACGTGAAGCTGGTTTTTCCCAGAGCCTATTCGGGTCCGCGCTGTATTGTGTGAAAACGCAAGTTTACCAAACTGATTCTGGGAAAATGAAGCTTTCTAAACTTTCAATTTTTTTAATTTCTGAAATCTTTCGCTTTGTGTTTGTTTCAGATAAGATGAGAATTATTGCACAGGCTTTAAATCTCATGTGTGCTGTAAATTCAGTCTAAGGCATTGTTTCTATCTGCTATGGTGTTGCATTTATGCATTTCTTATTTAATGTTTATACAATAGAATGCAAAAGTTTAAATTGACCACATTTTGTGTCATCTCTCGTGCATGTTGCCTGTGATATCTATTTGCAATATCCCATCCAGTTTATCCTAAAACTCAATTTAACATGAAGCATCCATCAGTAAGACAGAAATTCAGTGTAGCAGCATCTTCTGAGGACGGGTTGCATTGCTCTCTGTCTCGACCAGCGGCACTAAAAGCTCAGACAGTGCTACAGGCTTTTTGTTCCTGGTGACGAATGTCTCACATCTCTCCAGTAAGGAATAAATCATCACTCCGTCCCCCACCGCCTCGCTCCCCCTTTCTATGCTGCCTCCCCTTTCACCGAACGCTACAAACCACAAAGATGTTCCTGTGCAGAAATGTCAGTGTAAATCAAAGAGTGATTGTGACAAGGTGTGGCTCACTGCCTGTACCTCAGTGTGAGGGAGTAGTTCCCGTCCTCATCACGGCGAGGAAAGGTTAAGCTAAAAATACCAAGCCCTAAATCTATCCCACGCTCAAACAGAATGATCAAAAAAAAAATTTTTTTTATCATGTCTTCTCTACGCTTTGTAAGATGCAGCGTCTCATTGGTTCTCACACATATTGCTTCACTTTAACAACAGAAATGACTTACTAGAATCATGATTTAGTCTTTGGTAGCAATAAGTAGCTCAGATGCATTCAGCATAGCTTTCAGTTTAGTCTGGATATCAGGAGGCAACCTCCGGGTCTGAAAAGTGAAGCCAATTCAGAAGTGCCTTAAATCTGCTTTCTTTCTAACTACCAGCAGGGGGCAACTCCTCTGGTTTAAAAAGAAGTCTGATTGTATAGAAGTCCACGAGAAAGTGACCCTACTTCTAATGCTCTAATGTTCTAATACACTCGATGGGCTACACTTGGGCTTCAGTGTGTTGATTAGAGGACGACCTGCCACAGAGGTCCCAGTTCATTAAAGATAATTGTAATATTTTGGTTGCCAAATGATGTCTTATTCAGCGTTTGATCGTACTTGGCTGCACCCTCTCATGTCACTTCTGGTTCCAACAAACCAAGATGCCCAACTCAAACCATGTCGTCCACTAACCAGTGGATGACATCATGGTGAGGACTTCTTATGTACCCTCTATGCCTGATAAATCACTGCAGCTGTAACGTTTGTCATCTCAAGATGACATTCAGATTCTTCTTCAGCGAAAGCATCTGCAGATTGATCTTTGCAGCCTTAATGTTAGCCGGAAAATATTCACACAGTGTGAATGTTCGACCTCTTTAACAATTTCATTTTGAGTGTTTATCATGCAAAGTTGCCAACAACCCCCTTTAACTCAAGTGAGTCAAGACCCAAGAGCAAAACCCCTGATCGTTGTCTATTCAATATTAATCTGTATACAGGTGATCTATATCCTGAGTGAGAGTCAACAGTAACTTAAATCACATCATAGAGAAGACCAACGTCAATAGAACATGTGATGAGACTGCGACTGGGCTACAGGGAGTATTACAGCCCATTTTACTTGCTGCAGCAGACCAGGGAATATAGAGATACTTACAGCCTCAGTGCTGCAGCTGTTAGAATCCCCACATTTCCACATTTGGCACCTGACTAGCTGTAGGGCGTTTTCTAAATCTGGTATTATTGTAAAGCAGACTTATTGGCACTATTAGTATCTAATGATATAGTTGAGTAACGTCAACCTAAGCAGAGAATGAAGGCTCCCTCCGGGTGTGTTGAAATCCAAGCTCCTCTGTGTTCAGCCCAACATGTTAGTGTGTCCTTCCGTGATCCTCATCTCAGGTATCGCACCTTTTGTGTTCTGATTCTTTTCCGTCATGTTTAGAGCCAACTCATACATTTACAAAAACTGCAGAATACATTCTTCACTTCGAGGATTCAGTTTTGAATATGTAGGTTAAATACTTTCCTGTCCTCCAGCCATCCCACAGACACCCATGGGGTTCGGGATTAAATAATTGAATCATCACGATGTCTCTTCAGCTGAAAATAGCTTTGGTTCTCAGGCTGTCTGCAGGCGGCGGGGATCTGTGTCTCCGAAACACAGACTATCAGGGAAATAAGGAGGAAAATTGCATTCTTGGATGGCTGGGCGTGTTGACGCTCCGAGCTGAATCTTCAACAAATCTCTGGTCATTTCTACGTTGTGCTCCGGCAGCATCAATTCTTAATGTTTCTCGGTTATTAACATTTAAAGGAAGCCACTGTCAGTGTGAGCTGCTCTGTTAGATCTCTGCAGCTTTACGATCATCAAATTAGCATGGAAATTCTCATTCCATATGTTGTTTGTCATGTGCGATACAACGTTCCCATCTGTTTCACTCCGGTTCTATCGTCCCAAAGCTTTAGTTTCCAAAGTTTGATGATCTCAGCAGGTCTGAAGAGTGTTAATCCAACCAGATGTTGCTATTTTTCTATTCATACAGACTCGGTTGAGCTAAGAGTCACGCTTTTTGGAATAAAACTGTATTTTTTTGTACATCAGATAAGCCCAGAACCAAAGCAGCTAATTGGATTCTTACGTGATCAGTTTACCCAAACATGAAGGAATTGCCGTCTCCTCTCAATGACACCGATCTGTTGTTTTGCAAATGGAGTTTGTTGTCTAAAAATGATAACAGATAGTTAGTTTTCTCCGTGTGCCCAGTATGAAAATAATTGGTGTGATTGGCCGTAGTCCATCCATGAGATGCTCGTCGATGCCTCCTGACATTTGAGCGTGAATAGCGAGCCGGACTAAGAGGGGCTGGTTGGTACGTAGCCCACCAGCTCCGGGTTTAAAGCTCCCTGTCTCTTTAAGCGGCACTCAGCTATCTCAGGATCGCTTGGCAACTGAAAGCTTTAGCAGCTCACTGAGAAGTTAAATTGCATCAGTTGGCGATTAATATCACAGCAGCGAGGCGGCCCAGTCAGGTGGTCTCTTGTACAGAAACAAAAAGGATCCTTTGTTTTGTGTCTCTAATTAGAGGATGGTGAAAGCAGGAGTTCATGCAAAGAGGAAAAGGTTTATGTTGGTAGGACACAAAGTGAATCTTCTGCTCTTCACACCTGTTACGGATATTTTACTGGGAAATGCAGATAACAATGTCATTCCCACGTATTGAGAATCCTCAGAATCCATTTATTTCCCCAAATAATTTCTCCAAAAGGCATCGACAAATCAAATTGAACGTGGGAATCCCTGCGCCTCAGTTATTTGACTTGAACTAGAATTTAGTTGTCAGTCACACATGAGCTGGTGTCACGGAAAGAACCCTTTTCCTACATAAGTACTGTGTTATTTCGAAGCGTGCAAGTGTCATACACCCAAAGCTCGATTATTGAGAGACTATGGGGACCGCAGGGACCCTGGTGTCGGAGCTCCAGTGTTTAAAACTGACAGGGTGCAATTGAAATTGAGGATGAAGGCCGTGCTCGTAGTGCCTGCAAATCACGATCCCCTTTACTTCACAAAGGTGGAAGCAAAACGGTGACTGTGAACATGAAGCACATGCTACTTCACAGAATATAATCCATCGACAGGCTCGTGCTGCTTTTCAAAGGCTCACTATGCTGTTGACATGTGCACATCCACATAGATTCATACAGACACATCAGAGGAGCCGTGGGCACAGAGGTGCTGTTGTTGGGATTTGTTTAAGGCAGATCTTTTGGAGAGATTTTTTGCAGGTGCTCTGCAACCCAAAGAAAGCCATTTTCTCATTACAGATCAGGTTAGACTAGATGAGAGGACAGAGGATCACTAGTCCTGTGGGGGACATTAGTGTCTTTACCAAATTGAAATCCAATCCATCCTGTAAATGTTGAGGTTGTTACACAGGAGAGGAGGGAAAACTTTCAGCGCATGGTGGCGCTAGATGAAATATCAGGGGTCACCGTTCATGATTCCTGAATACCTTTTGGATTATTTAAATTTGTCCGTAGTTGTCGAGATATTTCAGTCTGAACCAAAATAGCGGACCAGTCCACTGAGCCGTTAGTAAGCCTAAAAAGATTTTACGATCACAAAACATATTCTACATAAATCCCAGCTGTTGCTGCTTTCTTATTGGAGAGTCAAGCAAGTGACCCCGAAATGCAAAACAACCACTAAGAGACATAAAACAGTGAGAAAGAAAAGCCAAATGACTACAAAAACACACAAAATTACCATAAATAGTGAAAGTGAAACAAAAGAAGTAAGAAGAGACCCAATTCAAACCACGCATCCTTCCACATCTCCGCACATCTGGCCATTTGCTGGGCAATGTGGGAACGATTGTCACATTGTTTTGATTGCTACACATTTTTTTATGACAAGCAATTAGTTTGAAGCATATTGGCCCATGTAGTTATTTTTTTAAGCTAAGGAACGGATCAGTAGACTGTAACGGCAGACTGTTATTAATTAATTTCATTCTGTTATTAAAAATCACTTTTGTTTTAAGTTGTTTTAATTTGAAAGTTAATTCATGTCTTGTTTTTAATGAATGTCCAATTCAGACGCGGCACCGTTTGAGATAAAACGGGCCCACGCCTCTATAAAAAGGAGTTGTAGCTTCGTATGAAAGAGCCATAAGGTAAGCATTGACAGCTGGTCCGAGAAATAGAAAGTAGACTTGAACCTCGATAAACAAAGTCTGGTCCAGACCACATCAGCAGTCTCACCAGCACGGTGGAAGCCGCTTCCCGTTCTCCTAATACTATTCCCTTTGTTCACCGACGGTGAGCTGCCTCGGCTGCCATATTGCAACTCCCAGCCAAACAACATTAAGCTGCTCCTCCCTTGAAGAAATATTCGGTCATTATGCAGCCGAGTGTCGGATAACTTCCCCCCCCACACCGGCACCTCCTCCAGGACAGAATCACTTCATCCTGACACACATCTTTATTTTATGACTTCTTCACCAAGAGCCAGCTCTCCAAACTGCATTGATATGAAATATTTTGTACTCTGAGGTTAAATGTTAATTTCAGCTCTATTTTTTCTTGACGGGGAAAGTGGAGGAATTGATTGGACACGGCTCAGACGGGTCGCAGCATCTGTAAATGTTAGGACTTCCATTATTTGTGAGGGTTTTTTTCTTTTGTGTGTGAAAACAGTGGAATGGTTCAACAAGCGCATACAAGACGAGTAAAGACAGATTGCTTCCATTCGTCGTCCTTCAGAGTCTGCTATCAGTGCAGCGGCAGCGGCAGCCGCAGCGTCGCTCTCATCCAACAACCCTACCACGCCATGAATAATTACCTCATTAATGACTGTGTCTCTGCTGTGGCCTAACAATAGCTGATTAGGATGGAATCATATTATATTGCAGCTGCTCAGACTGAGAGGAAGGGAAGGCAGAACAGCACATCCAGGCAGGAACAACACATCCCACAGAAAACAGCGAATTTCATATATATATTTTTTACAGAAGACATTTTGACATGTCGCAAAGGAAAAACTGTGATTAAACGTTATGATGGCTGAATTCCATTTAGCTGCTTCAGGAGCGATTGAAACCGTTATTCATGTTATTAGTCTTTTCTTACGATGACGAGTCAAAATGTCTGTTGGGGGAAACAAACCCTACAGTTTTCTTATTGGTATCCGCGGACGTTACATAATTCTCATCTCTGCTCCGACCGCCTTCACATTACTGTATTTCCAATATTTACACTCTTTTCTTTCCCGGGGAGAGTGTATATCTCCTGAGCGTCAGGCAAAACGGTCCTTATACATACTGATGCTCTGTTGTTTGCTCCGGTCATGAACATGAGATGAAGCAAATGTGTCCTTATGTAACTGAGGGTTGGCTAATGAGCTCTTCCCTCCCTTCCTCCCAGAAACCATTAGCTGCAGGATTCTTAGAAGTCAAAGTTGGGCACTCTGCCGTTCGACGGATACCGACTACGTCTCTCTCTTTCAGTGTCGTCGCTAGAATGCTCGGCCTGCGACGGCTGTTAATGAAAGTCCTTTCCTAGTAAATGTAAATAAACGTGTGCATGCGTGTGGCTGCCGACATGTTGTTTTCCACTGTCTGAATTATCAGTCATCCGCATCCTTAAACGCTCCTACAAAACGTGTCAGGAGCCCAAGCGGCAAAGATCGGAGTCGGCTGTATTTCCATAACCAAGTGCATTGAGCTGCTACACACAATGATAGCAATGTTAACCATACAAAACAAAGGAATAGCATTGTCCACGAATGTTTTTCACAAATTCAGTATGAGCATTTTGTGACTGCAGACACATCAATAAAAAACAACAACACTTCTTTAGTATGTTAAATGTAATCTAGACACCTTAATGTTTGTTTTTGCTGTAGCAAATTGAATAATAGGTGAGATTACTGAGACAATCCAAACCAACCACCCAATCATGCCTAAACTCAACAAAACACTGAGGCGAATGCAGTCACAAGCATTTTCCTCTTTCTAATGTAATTTGATCGTTCAGTGAAGCGTTCAGTTCCATTTAGTGTTGCAGTCATCCTGTGAAACTGTGGGACTTAACGTCTGTCCACTGCCCTTCATCGATTTTTGCCTCCAATATAATCTCACCTTCTGAAAATGATGTATAGTCTTCTCGTGCATTGTGAGCACACATCCACATGAATAGAAATCCAACTGAAGCCCAGGATTTAAAGTGTCTGCTGCTTTCAGTGGGCAGCGCATTAACAAACTAACGTTCTAATCCTCTTAATATACTTAATCACGTTTTTTTTTGGGGAGCATACCAAACTTGAAACCAAATGTAATCCCTGACAGCCGGCGCTGATTAAACTGGTTCGCCACTTCAATCTCCCAGTACTGAATGTATCGACCCCTCCGACCGACTGCTGTGTATCACTCTCCTCTGATGGGTCGAGCTGCAGGTAAATACATGGATCTGTTTGCACATCTCTGTGGAGAATGTGGCCAGTCAGACGCTCTGGATGAGAGCATTAAAAGACAGAATGAAAAGCAGCAGCTCTCCAAGGAGTGTGTGTGTGTGTGTGTGTGTGTGTGTGTGTGTGTGTGTGTGTGTGTGTGTGTGTGTGTGTGTGTGTGTGTGTGTGTGTGTGTGTGTGTGTGTGTGTGTGTGTGTGTGTGTGTGTGTGTGTTTGTAAATACATTTATAGTCACTGGGGGCTCGGTCTCTTGCCATATTGATCTCATACCAGAGCAATTAAGAGTGAAGCATTGAAGGTTACTTGGTTACAGGTACAGTTTGTATCAGTGTAACATTGTAACATTAAGACTATTTGTTAATGAAGGACTTCAACCTTCAAATGCCTCGCCGTCTAAGTTGCTTTACCTTATACAAGCTTTTTGAGTCAAAGGCAGTTGTAGAGTTGCGTGGGTAACTGGTACAATAAGACAGGAGTAGCAAACAGCCAATTTAACCAGATCTGTGGGCTAATGGCTCTTGTCCAAATTAACAATAGGTTCAACAAAGTGACATGATGGTAGATGAGATGATTTTATGATGTCATTTTTATTTCCCTGGTTGTGTGAACGTGTCTCCTAGAAATGTCCTGAATAAATATATGCTCGGTGTATCATGGGAAATAATAAAGTGGACCCTTTAACGTCATACAAACTTGAAATGGTTCATTGGTTGTGAATGCAGGAGGCATTCACAACATATGTTCTACTTACTTATCTTCCGGGTCAGAAAGTTATGGCCCTTAAATGCCTTATAGGTCATTCTAAAAAGAGATTTTTGACTTTGAACACATCGCCATACCGGAAAGATCCTGACCGCTCCGTTCAGATCTCTGTTGAAAGCCACGCCCCCCAGGGTGTGTGAATGCGCACTGCCCTTATTACAACACGAAAGATCGCTGGACGAGGAGCACAACATCGCTAGCTGACATTCACAAGTAAGAAAACCCATAACATTAGCATAATGAACGTAAACAACTAACATGGCTGTTGTTGCTAGATATGTCAAGCTAGCATGTTAGCATTAGGAAATGTTATTGAAAAGGGAGTTACGATGCAGCAACTTATTGCTAGCTAGTTAGAAACAGTTGGTGATGCTCACTGCTAAATATAAAAGATAAGTGCTCACTACCCAGATCCACAAGGACAATATAAGTCGCTGGCTTGCTGTAGCCCCTGCTAGCTGCAGCTACTGCCGAGTGCAGAGACGGCTTGCCGCTCACGCACAGTGATCGAAATCGCCAGAGTGCGCGTAGAATGTGAAGTAAGAATTCACAGCCAGCCAATTATTTTCTCCGGCCCGTGTGCTTTTGACAGTCCTGCCTCCGCCACAGAGGTTTTGTTATGTAGGTTTTGTTATGTAGGTTTTTTAATGTACGTACACCTGTCGTAATGTTACGATGATTTCAAGCAATATAACAGAAAGTGTTCTGAATAAAATCGCCTGATGCCTTTAACTCCTTCAACATTTTTCAACGTATTCACTCCATTCAAACACAGAATATTCCTCTCAATTGGGAATCAGCCGCGTCTATTTTTCTTATTGATATCATTCATAATTTCAGAGATGTTTGACGTTTTTCAGCCATTTTCCCCCCATTCAAGCAGATTACGGAATCTTCAAGAAATTCTCAATATTCACACTTTTTCAAGCATTTTCATTCACACTTCCAGATAGAAACTCCATTCAAACGGGGATTAGGACTTTCTCACATGAATTCAACTTTGCCACAGCATTTTTACTTTTTGCACAGTTCATTATTTCACAGATTTGATATATTCTGGTTTTCAAAGGCAGCAATCCGCATTTGGCTTCAGCTTGTCAACAGGGAGCATTCACAACCACAAGTGCTTCAGAACTTCTCTAGTTGAATTCTATTATTCTGCTCCTGCCATTTCTCAATCCAGACCAATTGAATGCCGTTATCATTATTTGGCTAGCAGGTGTATTCTAAGGTGAGTTTTTTTTATCACAGTAAATTGCCACTACTGTAGCCTGTATGTCTGATGTGACATTTATTTAGCAGGTGACCGACTACAGAGTCGGTGTTGCCAGTTGTGTAACACTGTATGAAGGATCAGACAAGCCACTTCAGCTCATAGCTTTACAGAGCCCACTCTGTTGAGGTCCATCCCCAACTTTC
This sequence comes from Eutrigla gurnardus, assembly GCF_963514095.1. NCBI lineage: Eukaryota > Metazoa > Chordata > Actinopteri > Perciformes > Triglidae > Eutrigla > Eutrigla gurnardus. The sequence continues at coordinate 22,531,383 of NC_139924.1, read as the reverse complement.
TGCATTACCCCTGTAATGGGAATTTTGGATGTTTGTAATTTATAATCAGAATATTTGTCAGGCCAGACGTCGATCCGCATCTCCTCATCTGACTGTTATGCTATGACGAAAATGAATGCCTGTTTGTAGATGATATGAACATGAGTGCCACATTGACATAAGATAATTTCAGGACTATGACGCCTGTGTTCTGTAAATCTTGACCTTGCCTGTACATCTTGTCTTTGTAAGATAGAACATGATCCGTCCTTTGTCCATGGTTCCTCCTCCTTAAAAGGGAGATTGTTGTTAGACTCAGGGTCGTTCCTGCTGATTCTGAACCTTTGCATCAGAAGGCAGGGGTGAACAGTACTTTCTTCTGCAGATGAGAATACTTAGTGGAATAAACCTCGGAGAAAAAGCTGATCCTGGTTGTTGATCTTTATTGGGCAGATTCATTTTTCCACAACACCCCATTTCCCTGGGCTTGCAAGTTAACAAGAGAAACAAAAACTTAAATATTGTTATCGTAGTTATGAGCTACGTGTTGTCGTTCCATTATGTGTGAAAATTATGTACAAAACAACACTGTTTTCAGTCTGTCATTATTAGTCCAATTTGTCTATCTTCACTGGGATCCACTGATCCGATCCACTGTATTGTAACTTTTTAATTGGATTGTTTGATGGATTGGGTAACGGCTATGGCACGAAGGATCCACATTAAATATACACTACTTTCTTTCAACAATCGTTTTGTCACGCACGCAGAAATCCCTGACCTGATGTTACCTCACATAAAAGTGATTCCAATAAGTTCCACTCAGTAAGGCACAAAGATATTAAATGCGGAGAAAAAGAGAGACCTGCTATCAGATTTGTTCTTGGTGTCGGCAGATAAGATCAGTTGAGGTATTGGTAATAACTGGTAATAATAAAGTTTGGACAGAAGAAGTTAGATCACTGCATCATTCATCTTCACAGTAACAACAGGAATGTGATTTTTAGCTCCTGAAAGCGTTTGGTTAAGATGTTATCGCTTTAAGAACTTGATTGTAGTCACGACAGCGGTGGAGCTAATCAGCGAACACAGAAAAGAACAAGCTGGACCCCGTTGGCCCTCAGACAGAATGGTCCTTTCGCTGGCTGCACAAACTTCATTATGGGACTGGATGATGGCTGGACCTCACCCTGGTGACTCGGGACGAGGCTCCCTCCCTCAGACACAGCAGCTCTGCGAGCTCCTCCACCTCCGTGATAACAGGAAGGAGTTTGAACCGAGAGATAGTTAGGGCTTCGTTATCACACAGCAGAGCAATTCCATTCTTCCTGTTTATCAATTAGACCCAAACAAGGCAGAGGTGTCAGATGGGTCCCGGATTAATTACTGCCGACAATTAATTCTACGGAGAGAGCAAACTTAGACAAGCGAACACCAGATTGACTCGGTGTTGATGAACTCGCTCAGGCTCTCCTCCCCAGAGACACGGCATATAGCAGCGAAAGATACTCATTTGAATGTATGCCACGCTATTAATTGGAAGTCAGTGGTGCGGATGTTTGGGCTGTCACAACATTAAAAGGAGACTGCGTCGTTATTTTGTGTTTTGTAATCAGGCAGTTTGGCCAAAAGGTTTTCAAACAGAAAACCAAGTTCAACTAATTTGGGAGGAAAGTCAGCTAGGGAGGGAGGGGTGGGGTCAGCATAGTATCATGATATTGATATCTATACGTGGATGCCAAGTATCTATCTTTTATGTGAACTATATAACTAATATTGTAAATACAAATTGAACATTTTACTAACAAGTCTTTCAGTCTGCTTGATGTTTCTGGTGTGGTCATGGGTAAAGTCAGCATACTTTGCAGTTGAAAAAAGTAATCTCAATATGTTAAATGCAAAACTGTGCATATTGCAAAATGTTTCAAATCACAATACGATCAAGCTAAGTGTTGTGATCATATTGCATATATCAGATATACAGACATGGTTTTAGATGAGATAGCTGGAGTAATGAGGAGGAGATTGAATACAAGTTGAGAGATGGGCAACGTTGTTTTTAGGTTGTTTGTCAGTTTCCCTGGTTGTGTTATTATTTTATTTTATGATGCACTTCATTTGAAATGATTAATGGGTGATGTATTTTTAGAGTTCTTCAAGCCCTCATATCAGAATTATCTTGAAAATGTGAAGCACTTAGTGAAGTTGATTTCAACATGAGCGCCATGAATGAATCATTAATCATCCTTCCCACTTTTATTGCTAATAATAATAATAATGATTGAGAATTTGCCACAGCGCTGGTTTGCAGAAACATGATGAGTCAGTGGTACGGACGCTACAAATAGCCACAGCGGAGCACGATGACGGCTGCGCTGGCTGCATCGGAGAATGCATGCCAGACGGGTGAATGGTGGATGGGCACAAATATCAACGTGCCAACGGGTGTTTAAGGATTTTTTTTCACATCCATATTTGGCCACGTCTCATTCACCTGATCACCCAGCTCCACAGTTATTGAGATTTATGAACCAGACTGAGGAATATTTGCAGCTTTTAAAATTTTACGAAAATGATGCATATTCACATTTCTATCTTTGTGTGTACACAGTTTTATTTATTGACATCTGGCTTAATCAGATTTACCCTTATTTATTAACGACAGCGTTGGGTGGAATTTCTTTCTTTGCTGCTGCACGAAGCCGTAATCTTCAGTCAGTATGAAGACAGCCGTGCTGCTCTAGCTACTCACCCGTGAAAACTCAAAAACAATATCAAACTACCATCGACCCAAGTGGAAATGTTGTTCAGACCGGCCAACACAACGATTGCTCTTTGTATTCATTGTTGTTGTTGTTTTGATGCCTAACACTTTTATCAATCCCACATTTTTACAAGCGCCCCTTTGTCATGAAATTTACATGTTCATGCTCCCCAGAAGAAGAACCCTTACCCTTTGAGCTGTCCTTCAATCATCAGGCAAAAACATACTATAAAACATTATTTTATTCACTTATTTTATTGTTTAATTCTAATGTATTTCAGCAACCTTAGATCCTCAGGCCCTTCTAACGGTTCGAAAGTCGAGGCTCAAAACCAGGCTCAACCAATCACTTCTTAAAACACACTTTTATAGATTTGCCTTTATGTGATGTTGCCCGTTTAAACTTTTTATTTATTTTTATTTTACTTATTTATATTTTATTGTCTTTTTACCTTCTCTCTGCTGATGTTTTTGTTGTACTTGTGTATCTGACCATATTTATATTCTGCTGTCAAAGCACTTTGTAAACTGTTGTTTTTAAAGGTGCTATATAAATAAAGTTATTATTATTATTATTATTATTGGTCTGGAAGTCGAGACTTGTTTTCACGGTTGGTTTTGCCTTATTTTCGGCTTGTCTGCTTGGAACCACACTAACCTGTATGAAAGGTGCAACATACAAATAATGGTTGATCGACTGAAACATTTATTTACATGCGTAACGTCCGCTGGCAGTTTGCCATGAACCCCTTTTCATTATCCCTGTTTTTCGCAATCAAAAGCAAAGTCAGCAACGTACAACACTGTGGCGTCTCAGAGCAGATTATATGATCACGGATGTGTTTCTGTGATCTTTTCTCTTCTTATGGTTTATGTCAAATATAATTACATTACAGCATTTCCTGTACTGTGAGGAGGTAATGGCGGCTAATGTAAAGACGATGCTGATAATTCCGGGCAACTGTGGCTCCTTTGTGTGCAGGTGAAGCAGATTATGGAGGAAGCGGTGACTAAGAAGTTCGTCCACGAAGACAGCAGCCACATCATTGCTCTGTGTAGTAAGTAGGCTCTTCTGTTGTTCTCTGGACGCACACACACACATTGTCTCTGTCTGGTACGCCTCCACACACACACACACACTTGTTGAACTCTTCAGTAGGTGACTGGGTGCTGCTTCTCCGTCAAGGACACTGCTTGACGTCACCGAGCCTCTGACGAGGCTGCTGCATCAATGGAAAGTTAATACTCACAGTTCAGCTAATGGAAACCAATTCAGAGACAGGCTGTACAAAACCCAGGCTTTCTAAGCCCTGGAGATGTGTGTGTGTGTGTGTGTGTGTGTGTGTGTGTGTGTGTGTGTGTGTGTGTGTGTGTGTGTGTGTGTGTGTGTGTGTGTGTGTGTGTGTGTGTGTCCGGATGGTAGAGGTTGCAGTGGTGTGTGTGACTCATAGCTTCCACGCTGGTCAAAAGCTGCCTGTAGCCTCAGATCAGCCAGAAACATAAATCTCCAAATATCTCAAATAGATGGTATAAAATATATATATATATATCTTTTAAAAGCTGAATAGTTTCAGGTGATTCGTTATGATGTGTGGCCAAGCCAGAACTGTGCCAACATTACAATGTGTCTGATAATTGCAGTATGTATATTGGTGTATAGGGGTTGTCATGGTACTAGAAATTCAAACACGATACTGATACCCAAGGAAATACTCTTATTTATGGATCCATCAGGGAGCGTATGTGGCGATACGACGTACCTGTGATTGGCTAATATCTAATATCAGCCAATGAAATTGGTCGGGCTGTAATGCTAATCCTGACCGCTCCCTCCATGCTTCCACTTCAAGGTGGAGATATCACAGAACACGCTGTTCAGGTGGAAAAATACAATAAGCACAGGACCTTGGTGATTTTATATACTGGAATTCAGATTATGACAGCAGGTTCTTTCCTGCCGCGTGTACAGACAGGACCATGCAAATTGAATTGACCCCCGTGGGCCACTGTGATTTGATGCAATAAGAGAGTGACTGCTGTCAGAGAGTTCATCCTCCACCGTCATCGGTAGACCAGTTGTCTCCCTCCAGAACGGCCAGAATCACAGCGTCCACGTCTCTAATGGCTGACCTGAGAACAGCGCAGTGTGGAAATGAAACCATCTGTCTTTTGTTTTAATTACATTTACATTTAGGGCATTTAGCAGATGCTTTTGTCCAAAGCGACTTACAATAAGTACATTTGTTGAAAGAAAGAAACCTTGTTGTTCAGCAAGGATACCTTAAGTACAACAGTGATCAAAGTGCTATAGGTAAGAACATAGAAGTGTTTTTTTTTTTGTGGGGGGGTGTTGTTAGTGGGTCATGCTATGCAGAGTCGAGGTGAAGTCTGAACAGGTGAGTCTTGAGCACAGAACATATACGTATTTGGGTATCCATTTCTGGTTAAAACAACATTTTTATGTGCTAGTTTCATCTAATCTAATGATTTTGTGGCTTTTTGAACAAGGTAGCCCTGTAAATGCCACACAGTATGTAGTTGAAGTTGCCCCCGATGTTAATGTGACTGCATGCCGTCAGTCCTGCACTGAGAGCCTGCTGAGCTCGCTGACTCTCGGGGAAGAGGCGAGGCAAAAGGTCAGATGCTAATGACACCAATGTCACTGCTGTCCTTCTTAATACCTGTTTATTGTGCTACGTCTGCTAATGAACCCCAAACTCATTCCACTTAGTTAGTTAGTTAATTAGTGAAGAGCCGGTAGAGCACACCGCTGATATTTAGTCTAATTTGATTTTAAGAATGGGGAGGACTAAAGTCATTCATTCAGTTAGTGAAAACAATCACATTTGGGCTCCACTTGTTCCCTGTTTCGTCCCAGTCTATCACAGGGCTGACATGTAGAGACAGACAGGTAACCAGTCTATCACAGGGCCGACATGTAGAGACAGACAGGTAACCAGTCTATCACAGGGCTGACATGTAGAGACAGACAGGTAATATCACAGGGCCGACATGTAGAGACAGACAGGTAACCAGTCTATCACAGGGAGACATGTAGAGACAGACAGGTAACCAGTCTATCACAGGGCTGACATGTAGAGACAGACAGGTAACCAGTCTATCACAGGGCCGACATGTAGAGACAGACAGGTAACCAGTCTATCACAGGGCTGACATGTAGAGACAGACAGGTAATATCACAGGGCCGACATGTAGAGACAGACAGGTAACCAGTCTATCACAGGGCCGACATGTAGAGACAGACAGGTAACCAGTCTATCACAGGGCTGACATGTAGAGACAGACAGGTAATATCACAGGGCCGACATGTAGAGACAGACAGGTAACCAGTCCATCACAGGGCTGACATGTAGAGACAGACAGGTAACCAGTCTATCACAGGGCTGACATGTAGAGACAGACGGGTAACCAGTCTATCACAGGGCTGACATGTAGAGACAGACAGGTAACCAGTCTATCACAGGGCTGACATGTAGAGACAGACAGGTAACCAGTCTATCACAGGGCTGACATGTAGAGACAGACAGGTAACCAGTCTATCACAGGGCTGACATCTAGAGACAGACAGGTAACCAGTCTATCACAGGGCCGACATGTAGAGACAGACAGGTAACCAGTCTATCACAGGGCCGACATGTAGAGACAGACAGGTAACCAGTCTATCACAGGGCCGACATGTAGAGACAGACAGGTAACCAGTCTATCACAGGGCTGACATGTAGAGACAGACAGGTAACCAGTCTATCACAGGGCTGACATGTAGAGACAGACAGGTAACCAGTCTATCACAGGGCTGACATGTAGAGACAGACAGGTAATATCACAGGGCTGACATGTAGAGACAGACAGGTAACCAGTCTATCACAGGGCTGACATGTAGAGACAGACAGGTAACCAGTCTATCACAGGGCCGACATGTAGATACAGACAGGTAACCAGTCTATCACAGGGCCGACATGTAGAGACAGACAGGTAACCAGTCTATCACAGGGCCGACATGTAGAGACAGACAGGTAACCAGTCTATCACAGGGCCGACATGTAGATACAGACAGGTAACCAGTCTATCACAGGGCTGACATGTAGAGACAGACAGGTAACCAGTCTATCACAGGGCTGACATGTAGAGACAGACAGGTAACCAGTCTATCACAGGGCCGACATGTAGAGACAGACAGGTAACCAGTCTATCACAGGGCCGACATGTAGAGACAGACAGGTAACCAGTCTATCACAGGGCTGACATGTAGAGACAGACAGGTAACCAGTCTATCACAGGGCTGACATGTAGAGACAGACAGGTAACCAGTCTATCACAGGGCTGACATGTAGAGACAGACAGGTAACCAGTCTATCACAGGGCTGACATGTAGAGACAGACAGGTAACCAGTCTATCACAGGGCTGACATGTAGAGACAGACAGGTAACCAGTCTATCACAGGGCTGACACGTAGAGACAGACAGGTAACCAGTCTATCACAGGGCCAACATGTAGAGACAGACAGGTAACCAGTCTATCACAGGGCCAACATGTAGAGACAGACAGGTAACCAGTCTATCACAGGGCCGACATGTAGAGACAGACAGGTAACCAGTCTATCACAGGGCCAACATGTAGAGACAGACAGGTAACCAGTCTATCACAGGGCCAACATGTAGAGACAGACAGGTAACCAGTCTATCACAGGGCCAACATGTAGAGACAGACAGGTAACCAGTCTATCACAGGGCCAACATGTAGGGACAGACAGGTAACCAGTCTATCACAGGGCCAACATGTAGAGACAGACAGGTAACCAGTCTATCACAGGGCTGACATGTAGAGACAGACAGGTAACCAGTCTATCACAGGGCCGACATGTAGAGACAGACAGGTAACCAGTCTATCACAGGGCCAACATGTAGAGACAGACAGGTAACCAGTCTATCACAGGGCCAACATGTAGAGACAGACAGGTAACCAGTCTATCACAGGGCTGACATGTAGAGACAGACAGGTAACCAGTCTATCACAGGGCCGACATGTAGATACAGACAGGTAACCAGTCTATCACAGGGCCGACATGTAGAGACAGACAGGTAACCAGTCTATCACAGGGCCGACATGTAGAGACAGACAGGTAACCAGTCTATCACAGGGCCGACATGTAGATACAGACAGGTAACCAGTCTATCACAGGGCTGACATGTAGAGACAGACAGGTAACCAGTCTATCACAGGGCTGACATGTAGAGACAGACAGGTAACCAGTCTATCACAGGGCCGACATGTAGAGACAGACAGGTAACCAGTCTATCACAGGGCCGACATGTAGAGACAGACAGGTAACCAGTCTATCACAGGGCTGACATGTAGAGACAGACAGGTAACCAGTCTATCACAGGGCTGACATGTAGAGACAGACAGGTAACCAGTCTATCACAGGGCTGACATGTAGAGACAGACAGGTAACCAGTCTATCACAGGGCTGACATGTAGAGACAGACAGGTAACCAGTCTATCACAGGGCTGACATGTAGAGACAGACAGGTAACCAGTCTATCACAGGGCTGACACGTAGAGACAGACAGGTAACCAGTCTATCACAGGGCCAACATGTAGAGACAGACAGGTAACCAGTCTATCACAGGGCCAACATGTAGAGACAGACAGGTAACCAGTCTATCACAGGGCCGACATGTAGAGACAGACAGGTAACCAGTCTATCACAGGGCCAACATGTAGAGACAGACAGGTAACCAGTCTATCACAGGGCCAACATGTAGGGACAGACAGGTAACCAGTCTATCACAGGGCCAACATGTAGAGACAGACAGGTAACCAGTCTATCACAGGGCCAACATGTAGAGACAGACAACCATTCACACTCACATTCACACCTACGGGACATTTAGATTCATCAATGAACCTCCATCCTGCATGTCTTTGGACTGTGGGAGGAAGCTGGAGAACCCGGGGTTGGGAACCCTCTAATATATTATATTTGAGTGAAATCTAAACGATGGAAACATTCTAGTGTTTGTAGAGTTTATTTGTCTGTCCTTTGCCTGCACAAATGTCGACATGTTGCTAAAGCTCATCTCTTCATTCCACCTCGGAGCTTTCTCCAAGCTTTGGTAATGGACTTGTGTGTGGACGTAATGTCATTAGTGGACACTTTCTTCTGTATCTCTTGTTCTAGGGGATGGATGACAGCTGCTTATTAAATGAGAAGCAACACAGTCACCTGAAATGTGATTTTCAGAAGTGAGGTACAATTGCTGGCCGCCTACCATGCCTTCAAATATTTAGAGAGCTGGAGGAAGTAACCTGTGGGCAGCTGCTACCTGAGCCTGCCTTCTACACTGTGTGATGGGATTCATTTAGTGGTTTATTATAGGTTAATTCGTAGTTTGAGTAGTTTTGATTCCAGTGTCATGAGGTTGTATTCTGCACTTATGTCATGTCATGTGTTACATGAGTTGTAGAATGGATCTTGTGACACCAGTACAGCTGGCAAGTCATGGGTAGAGATGAGCATTCCACAGCTTGGGGGCAACAGCTGTGAAAGCTCTATCCCCACAGGTCTTTAGGTGGGTGTGGAGGACCGACAGTAGGTTGTGTTTTTTATTAAGGGAGCAGGGTGCAGGGTTGGGTGAATTAAATCAGAAAGCTAAGCAGGGGCCTGACCATGTAGTGCCCTAAATGTCTGTAGGATACCGGTAACCAGTGAAGGGAGCGGAGAAGAGGAGTGACATGGGAGTATTTGTTTGATTCCGTAAGTAGCCTAGCAGCAGCATTTTGGATGGACTGTAGGTGGTGGAGCATGACAGTAATCGATACGGGAAGAGATGAAGGCGTGGATGAGCATCTCCAACTCAGTAGGGGCTCATAATTTTCTATAAAACCTAAATTGTGGGCAGTGCAGGAGGACTGAAGCCAGGTATTGAGGCTGAGGATTCCGCTAAAACGTTCTGCTCCGCGGGTTGTTATAGGACCAGACATGAAGACGGACTTTCCACAGCTTGTTAAAAAAGTTGTTCATCAGCACCGGGAGTTTGTCCAGTATGCCGGGGACAGTGGCTCCAAGGAAACAATGCGTTGCGGCATTGAAGAAGCGTGTTTTTTATGATAGAATCTCCAATTATTAATGTGGTTGGGGAGAAAAAGCTGCGGGGGAGTGACGGATTCAGTATTGCGATATATCACAATATGTTGAAAGGCACAAACGCACAGTTGTTGGCATATTAAATGTTGCAGAAAGGCAGCGGAAAAAATTGCTCATATGCTGAAAATGAGGGTGAAATGATGGTAAACCTCGTCTTTTCTTGCTCCGGCCCATCCATTAGCCCTCGCCCTCCTTCTGTAATTGCTGCATTAACGCTCCGCCTCGTCCATAACAAGCTTTTTAAGGCTGATGATAAAAGCGACATCGTTACACGATTCTTCAGGCAAACACAAACCGACAATCTTTCTCCTGCTCATTGTGGTGCATGTGGTTTAATGCATTCTAATGGCGCGCTGGCTTCTTGTTAAACAAACATGATATAAAGGGTTTCTGAAGGAAAAAGTGCCGCATTCATGCAAATGGGTCTTGATGAAAATCGTGCAGAAACAATATAGATTATCTTCATTCATTTTGGAGAAAGAGCCCGTCCGCAGCATGATTTCATATCAGCTCGGAGCTTTGGCGGCTGTCTGCTTGTGTTTTTTCTTCCGTGAGGTGAATCTAGTGGATATCACAGTGGAATATAATGGCCAACAACAACATAATTCTCTGCGATGCTGGGAAAAACTAGTGCTTTATGAGTGTAATCGTCTGCTTTTATTGCTGCTCTCGGAGCCTTGGAGGGAGTGCTGAGAGGTTTTGTGGTTTTTAGCAGAAAAGCTCTTTGTACGGTGTATTCACAGCAGCTTTATTCTCAGCACGCCAACCTATGGAGAAGCATTGTTGCTATCCCATTATACTAAGATAGTAAGGATTAGCTGCTGTAAAGTTTGAGCTGAAAAGGAGGCATGTTGGAGTCTGGTCGGGTTGTTTCTGTGGAAACACAAAAATCCTGCAGGGGGGATGCCATCAGCTCTCCCATGGGACAAACCGCACCCGGCTGCTCTCGTTCTGCTGTCTTTCCTCACAACCAGACTGCTAATTCCTCTTAAGGTATCTGCCTCTCTTATTATGCACCAAATCCTTTTCCTCTGCCTGCATTTTGGGGACCGAGGAAAAAGCCAAGACCTCATGAGCAGAGGGGCCGCTACTCCCCAGCAACACACTCTTTCCATATCCTCTCTGCTTTGTTCATAACTGATGCGTAATCTTTTTCCATGTGAAGTACAAGATACGGGGGGATAAGGATGGCAAGCAGACAATGTTATCTTTCAAGGGTCGGGAAAAAATATTCTAGATCAATACACTGACGTATAATACAGACAGGTCATTTAACTTCTCCCTGTGCTCCCTGTCTTTATGCTGAAGATTACAGTTATATAAATATCTATTTTTCTTTTATAAAGAAGCATTTTATGGAAGTCATTTATTCCCTCATTCTGGGAAAGATGAAGGCAGATTTGTGGTTTAGATTTTTGTTTCGCTCCGTTTACGCTTTTGCCTCCCCGTCAAAATACAACGTACTTTTTTTTTTATTATTGCATGCTTTCGTATAATTGTGCTTGGAAAGAGTTGACATTAGTGCTGACATAAATAAGTTGCAGGTGCATCGGGAGATCATTAGCAGAGCTAATGAACACAAAGCGTATGAGGCAGCACTGCTCGTCTCCCTTCCTGTCTGTCTGACACGCTTTCAGGTTTCCCCGTGTGTCTGCTGCTGTCAGTGTCTCTGATTGTCACCTCTCACGGTGCAGCTGCCGCCTCGACCTCGTCTCTACGACAAAGACTCACTGCACATCTGCTTTTCTTTCTGGGAACATGCACGGGTGCATGTAACTTTAAAAATAGCACGCTCCAAACTAACCTTTTTCTAAGCACGCCGATCTGACTAAACGCCAGTCAGGACTTCCGTGCACTGACATGCACATGCACGTGGTATTTCGAGCCCCGGCATCAGTTGGTGAGCGTGGAAGAACTCCTACGCCATTCTTTCTTTGCCACAGTCCGAAGACGTGCAGGTTCCGGTTGGTTGATGACTCTAACACGCCCGTAGGTGTGAGCGTGAATGTTGTCTGCGTCCTTGTATCGCCGCCGCCATCGCCCAGCTCCCTGAATATCCTGAATATGATGGATAGAGTGGATAAAGATAATATATGTGGGTGGTTTACATTGACCTTAACAGAAAAAAACACCTGACTTGGTTGGAGTAAAAACCTTTTTCCTTTAACCTCGTAGTTATTAATCATGACCATAGTTCTGTGTATTACAGCCGTTGTCACCTTTGTAAAAACATAAAAATACAGCTGAATAAGTCAAATAATCTTTGAATTATTAAGAAATGAGCTTTTATTTAACCTAACAGAACATCTCTAGGTGTGCAAACACAACAGTATTGTATAGCTGTGTGTATGTGCAAGCGATGACGGATGACTTTAATAACCCGGTGACTTCAGGCCCCACCAGTTGACGGACACACACGGTGAAGCGTGTGTGTCTGACATGTACGTGACAGAATTGTTCATTACTTTTTAAGTGTAACTGGTGGTGGGTTTTATGGCTCTCATAGCTTCATGCCTTAAAGGACGAATCCACCCTATAATCCATCTAATAGTGATGTAGCTCACACTTACTACTGCCGACTATGCTGTTTTTGTTTTATATCCTTCTCGTTCTGGTGGTTAACCTCACAATTGTAGACCTGAGACGTCATCCAGCCCAGACGGAGAGAAATCCACAATCAGCTTTTATAGCTTTTTAATAGCTTATAACATAATGTACACACCTTGTATACACACCTCCGAGCAAAGTCCTAAGAGCTTTGAAAAGAGTGCGATCTTTTCAAAGCCCCCCGAAGGAAACACTTCTCCCCAGTGAGCTGCAAAATCTCCTTGAGTTGTGAAATGGTTTGATTTCGGCTTAGAGCAGCTAAAACTGGATAGCTTTTATTTGTAGAGAGAGTTCAGGCTGCCCTTGAAGCTAGATAATCTCACACCAGCCAATATTCCCACCAATGTTAATAACATAACTGTCAAAGGCCGAGGTTACAGTCTTTTCAATGTGATTTTTGGGATCGGATAGAAACTCAGCCGTATCTGGGTCCACACGTGACACTTGAATGCGACCTGCCTGACTGGATCGTGATCAGATATATTTAGTAGTCAAAGGAGCCGCTGCAGGGGAATTAAAGTCTTCACAATTAAAGCCACCCATTATTTTTTGCTTCCTCTTCCTCCCTGCAGTAGACGTAGTTTTCTGAGTGATGAATAGCCGCTAGTGACGCTCCGCTAATATGGTCGATAGACATTTCCTCCTGTAAATCCTTCCAGTAAAAGCTTCCCTTTTATTTTGTTATTTAAATGCTTTGATTTTAAAGCAGCAAACTAAAAAAAAAAAAGACTAAAATAAGTCTTTGGTTGAGAAATGTCAGATATAGATTCCTCACATGCTTTTTCCAGCACATTTTCCAATATAACTGTACTCTATTGGGGTATCTGGACTATTCTTATCTATATGCCGGTCTGACTTTATGAGTCATGCTGCCGCTCCTAAACTTAGCGCAGGCAGCAGGAGATAAAAAAAGGCGAGATAGTGGGTAACATTGGTGGAACGCCCTGAGACAGAAAAAAATAATGGAGGAGAGATGAAACACGGCAGAGATGATATTGATTTGAGCGGAGAGGATGGGGAAACACTCGCTCCTTCCTCCCTCTTCCTCCTCGAGCTGTCCAACTCCCACAGGGGAATCACAAAGTCTGAACAGGTGACACGGCAGAGTCTACGCGGTGCTTCCTGCAGCCGTTCTGTTGCACAAAGTGTTTGTGGCAGCCAGCGAGAGGAGCTCAGATATAAGGGCCTGAAAAAAGTTGTGGTGCGGGGGGAAACAAAACCTGAATCTGTTGTTATTCAGCTGTTGTCTCGCTTAAAGCTACACTTCATCTTACACATTTAAAGTCATAAAAATAGGAAATATCGAAACCTTTCAATCCCTTAGATCAGAGGCCAAATGGAGTCACTTATCCTGCCTATATATACTATGAAACAAACACCAGGCTACAATTAAAGCTGCTGTAGGCAACTTATCATATCAGTGAGAGGTAAAAGAAATATGTGAATATCAGACCCAGAAATCCTGGGAGGAAAATTCAGTCAGCCGTGGGAAGCAGGTTCACCTGGATTTCTATTCCGTTTAATCTCCTCCTCTGTGTGAACATTTCCCATAAGTGACGCACCATAAATCCATTTAGGCAAACTGGGAAAGTTTTAGGCATTTCAATGACGGGGTTTAGCTGCAGTGTTTTCTTTCAGAAATAGCAGCGCAGCTTTGATTAACAGCCTACCTGAGTCATAAAATGATTCTTCCTAATAGCAGCTTTAAAGAGGGACAGGATGATGAAACTCCTTCTGGTGTGCCTATCTGCACTGTAGGAAAAACAGAGCTGAGAGAGTGGGGCAATATTCTGAGAAAAAAGTCGCAAATATGCTACTTTATTACGATCTTACAACCGGCATCTGCTAACTTTGCATGAATGTACGCATTTATTTAATGCATCACAACGTGTGACAACGCCTCGTCAAGCTCCTTAGGGTGATGGCTGTTGATGGCTATTCTTTTTTTCGGGCTGTTGGACTAAGATGCTAGCGGTAGTTTCCACTTGTTGTCATAGCAATGGCAAACATCCGGTGAAGCAACTTGTTTACTTCCTCTATGACAAGCGAACGCTACAATTTGCCGACATTTGTTTTCTCCTACAGAGGCTCTAATACGCCGTCATAACAATCGTCAGATCACATCAAGGAAATAATTGTTTAGAAATCATAAAGGCTGATATTTTTCTTTTGGAAGATGCGTAGACAAATAAATGAATAGGAGTGGTGATTTGTTGATCACTCTCCGGTGTGTGTCATGGCGAGGAGGATCGGGCCCTTGTGATTCAGCTTGGCTGGATTTAGTGTAAATTGACCCGGCTCTCTCTCTCTCTCTCTCTCTCTGGAGGTTTGCCTCTCACGCCTTTTCCTGCCCTCCTGTGTGGGATGGGAGGATGTTGGGATGAAGTGGAGAGGATGGAGGGAGCAGAGATGGTCAAGGGGTCAGCCAGGTTGGCATGGCGACTGATCTGCATCTGCTTTCGGTTGCCATTGGAAATGAAGTGTTGCAGGCAGCTGCCGTGTGCAGAGCATCAGCCGTAGCAGGACCAATTTAGCTTCGCCTTCCCGCCGAGTTTGCAGCCTCGGCCGTTTGAGCCGGAGAGTGGCGATGGAAGCTTTTCAGGGCGACGGAGGCAGGGTTTGCTGTGACTAAGACTGCAGTCTTTGAGCCCGTAGTCGCATGATACGGCGGATAAAGGAGGGATTGGTGGGTTCAGGACAGGGCTTGTGCAATGTAATAGTAACTGAGGTGAGTCAGAATTGAAAACAAAGGGGCAGGCAACAATATAGTCAAGCAAGGTGTGAAATAGAGGGAAACGAAAGGGCGACATGTTCAGAGACACCTGCCTGTGATACAAGTTCAGAGCTGGTGTATTTACTGGCTGTCATTATGAGCCGTCAAGGTAGATTATCACAGAAACACACGAACACAGAGAGAGAGAGATGACAATCCTCTAACAGATAGGACAATCTATGTAACACACACAAACACATGTATCAATCTTTAATGGATATCCTCTGTTTTCACAGGAGAGATGAACACTCATCTCCAGATCTTTAATCTCTCTCACACACTTCTAAACTTATGTGTGTGTGCGTGCATGCGTGCATGCGTGCGTGCGCCTGTTTCGGCATTATCGCCTCGTGGTTCACGCCTTATCTTTACACCTCTTCCTCCACTCTCTCACGCTTCCTCTGTTCACCTTGTGACTTCCCACACCTCCTCTCTTCTCCTTTCCTGGTTTCACACAGCGCTCTTCAGTCACTACTGTTCATCAGGGAAACACGATTCAAGTGGAGGCAGTGAGGTGATGAACAACGCGCACGATGTTTGGATTCTATAAGGGCGTTCAGAGTGATTCACTTTAACGCTGCGCTGGTCGGGGGTTTTCTGAAACGCTGCTTTGATAAAGGGATTATAAATCATGATGTATGGCTTCATCAATGGTTGATTTGCTAAATACTTTTCACATCAGCCGAGGAGGACAGGATGAATAACTCACATTGATTTATTTCTGTTGCTGCTATCATGTTTCTAATTCTAATCTGATTCTGATAAAGCAAATGTAAAGCTAATCTGCACACTTCAATATTTATTTATTATAAGTCACATCTCCAATGAATTGAATGTGTATTTATGAAAGTATATCCTTCCACACACGTGTGCATAAAATGAGATAAAAAGTCTAAATGTTGGGGTGCTTGGGCCACATTATGTAAATGGACATAGTCTACTTCTAAATGTGATGCAGAGAAGTGCAGCTGATATAAAATCTTTTCTTTTTATCGAGTTTACAAGTAGCCACTCCGTCGTATTTTTCTATGTGGAGGTTGGACATTTTCAAGGTCCAGGTTGTTTGTTATGGACCTGTATTTCTTTAGCCCTTTTTTCTTGTCTTTTCGACCTCTCAAAGCGCTTCACAATGAATATCTGCTGCAGCACAATCACAAGCATGGCTGCAAGCTTTTGTTGCTGTAATGAGACGTCGCAGGTATAAGAGGTCAAAGGCTAGAGGGTCCAGGGGCAGGGCGATGACATCATTGTATGCATATTTGCCATAGACACTAACAGGAAACACAAGGGCGGTGTTTTGTACTTTTTCACCCTGTGACCTGGTTTCATGGATCCATGTGGACAGTCGGCCAAACGTACAAGACTTCTGCGTTTACACACAGAACAGGTTTCTTTCACACATTCACACACATTCATACATTGATGGCACAGCCTTCGGGGGGAATTTGGGGTTCAGTGTCTTGCCCAAGGACACTTCAGCATGCAGACTGGAGGATCCGGGATTCGGACTTCCGATCTTCCGACTGGAGGAGGCCTTGCTCTTCCTCTGAGCCATGGCGGCTTTCAGTGGTGGTTTTTCTGGCAGGTCGGGCCTGGTGGTTGGCTGTGAGCCATGACGGCCTCAAGGATGCTGCACTCGATCCAACAGCCACACTTCCTTTTCCGATGCTGATGAGTGTTTTCTCTTATATGCCGTTCAGTGCTTCGGTAATAACACAAAATAATAACAGATTAAGACAAAGATGAAGAGAAATTCATAGGAGCTACCAACCACAGGGTATATAGTGCGCATCCGTTGCCATGGTGAAAATGAGCATCAGGAATTATTAATTAACCATTTTTCTGCAAGTTAAGAACTAAAAGCTGCCTCATTAGAAAGTGGTACCTAAGAGTAAAATGTAAAATGAGCTCATTGGCTTCACAGTCTCATCGCGTATGAAACAATTTATACAATTTACTGGGACGTTCTATGAATTTGTTTCATTGAGCGTGACGACGTCTGATTCTCCGCTTCACATCCACAGTGAGCAGCTTCCAGCCGTGCCACCGAGCAGCTGGCATTTTCAGAACGGTCCTTCTCTTAACTGGCATCGTGTCACATTACAGAGAATCAATGCTTTCACTGCAAGAAGACAGATGTGCTCATTATGTGTGGAGTGGAGCACTAATCATGCTGATTGTCTCAGACAGTATGGGGCTGATTAAGCACGGGAATTGTAGGTAGGCTGTTGTGTCTGTTTGCGTGCGTCTTCGCACATGGGGACAAAAACAGCCAACAATACAAGACTATCAAGTTTCTGCTCAGGATATTCAGCTGTAGCTGTGTACCAAAGTCTATATATATATAGTATTAGATAGATTGTGAATACATGTGTGTGTGTGTGATGAAGAAAACAAGTCTATCATTTTTATCAGCGTCAGCAGCCGAACTAATGGACCTGATTAAGCCAAGGCATGTGAAGAAATAACGAGTGCTGTTAATGCCGCGTCAGCTAAAACAAAATTAACGTCTCACCGCAACAAGGCCATCGATGACTTTAGGGGGTCAAATCATTTCAATTGTTTTGCAATACATTGTTCATTTTGATATTGTAATCTTGTAATTCAACTGGACAAATCCAGATTACCAGGACCTGGATGGCTGAGAATCTTCACAGCCACTTTAGGCGCAAACAAAATGAAAAATGTGCCATCCGTTCGAGAAAAACGTAGGTTTGGATGACAGCAGACTCATCACGTATGACTCCCACAACAGGTCTGGACAACTCCTACATTCAAAATACGAGAAAATTGGTGAATGAGGCAAGTTCCTCTAAATCACTTGTACAAGCCACTTAAGGACAAATCTGCATGAGGCGCACTGCTCTGTGGGCCAAGAGAAAGTCCCACAAGATCTGTATGCCATTCATCTATTTGTGAGTGGCAGCCACAAATACCAGCTTCGTAAAGCTGATGAAGTCTAGTTTGTTGAGCATCTGCCAACCAGCAGCTAGTTGCCCGTGCAGTCTGTCTCAGTTCGTCATTATGCTGTCAGGATTCCTGAAACCGTGACTCAACCACCGATAATTAGACACCAAAAGCCAGTTGGTTGCCTCGTGTTACTCTTTCATCCACATAGACGCGCGGCGATGGCTGGACCTCCTTCAAAGCTCACACATCTGAATTCATTGTCAGTTTCTAATCCGCTCTCATGCGTTGTATCCATCGCCGTGTCCGCCCACTGTGGAAGGCAGAGAGTCCGTGTTGTTCGCGTGGGAGTGAGAGAGGTTGCAACTGGCTGCCAGCAGCAAGGACTAACGGGGAGAAGGATGGAAGGATTAAAACCAGCGAGGGAGAGGTGAGAGCCAATATCGGTTCCCACAACCCCTCCCTCTCTGTGGGCCTCCTCCCTGATGCCTGCTGCATCTCGCCAGGCGGTCAGGACTCCCAGTGCCAGTCTGCCGAGCATCATGCCTCTGAATAAAGCCCGAGCCTCAGCTGCACAGGAATATGAAGGAAAAAAAGCTCACATTGATATATACAGTTCAGAATATTTGCTCATGAGAGGAATTGCCTTTCAAGCACAGAACGAGGCGTTCTATCTAAATGATGTCATCCGAACACCGTTCCAGGAAATACCGTCGGTGCTCGATCGGTGCTTCGCTGTGCAGAGAGCGTGACTGAACGCCGGAGAGACAAGATTTTCTATACAGTATGGAGAACACTGAACACCTTGACACGCCATCAAAACGACATCTGATTTTAAGATCGTCATCGGTATTCAATACCCTTTTAAAAGGTATCGGCCAAAATAACCCATTAGCAAATAAAGTAAGCTGCTGGTGTCAGTGTCACTTTAAGGTTCCTGGGGTTGGGGCTGTTTGGCAACCGCAAAACCCAGACTCGTCCATCAGAGTCCAGTGGCGGCGTGCTTTACACCACTGCATCCGACGCTTTGCATTGCACTTGGTGATGTATGGCTTGGATGCAGCTGCTCGGCCATGAAACCCATTCCATGAAGCTCTCTATGCTGTTCTTGAGCTAATCTGAAGGCCACATTAAGTTTGGAGGTCTGTAGCGATTGACTGCAGAAAGTTGGTGACCTCCGTGCACTATGTGCCTCAGCATCCACTGATCCTGCTCCGTCATTTAACGTGGTCTAACACTTCTTGGCTGAGTTGCTGTCGTTCCCAATCGCTTCCACTTTGTTATCTTACTGACAGTTGACTGTGGAATATTTAGGAGTGGCCACCTGTGGCCATGGAAGTGATTGGAACAGCTGATTTCAATTATTTGGATGGGTGAGTGAATACTTTTGGCAATATGTCTCCTTATCTATTCAAACTAAAGTGTGTGTCATGACAGACTCAGCTATTGATTTCCATTGGAACATGTTTTTTCAGGCCCTGAAGTCCCATCAGTGACGGGACGTAAACCTCATCATTGCTTTTTTCCCACCTCAGCACTCCTTCTCTTATGTATTTGAGGAGCAGTTGAAGTGGTGATGGATGGACTGACTGAATCAATATTTAATCAACCTGTGTGTGGTGCTGCCCAGACGTGAGAAAGTGGATATTGGGCACCATGAGTTAGGAGTATGAAGAGACACTAGTCGCTCTTTCTGCTCTACTGAAACTAAAACACATTAGGAAAATATCTTCCCATCTTGTTCCTGAGTTTGTCTGCCTTAGCGAGTGATTTTCAACTTCAGAGGTGCAACGTAATCCTCTCGGCTCTGCAAACCTTCTGCAACCTTTTGCAAGAGCGAAATCAAGGGAAGCACTCCAACACAGACGGCTGCTTTAGTCTCTGAAGCACAGTTGGTTGGTTTCCCGGTGCTGGAACAAAGTCCTTAAACCATTATAACACTACAACACATAGCTTGATTAAATCTCCTTTAAAGCCCACAGATCAATCAAATGTAGATCAGCGCTGATACCGTGAGGAGTGTGAAGCGACAGCCGTGGCACAAAGCTAATAACAAACTCTAAAATAATGGATGCTAATCTACTATTTCCCTCTGTTAATTCAAGTCATGTTTTCACTGTATCATCAGGCTGTTTCCCTATAGAGTGGGAGGTTGATTGCCTTTCAGTAGAATCGAGCCCTGCACCACTATTGCTCCACACAATCCTATTTTCTATTACAAGTGGGGGCGTACTGTCTACCTGAGCGGATAATGAAGTCGCTCTCCTCTGTGTGTGCTGTAATCCCAACTCCTCTCTGTGTGATGTAGTGGCGTTATCACAGGAGCATCACACACTCAATTGCAATTATAAATGAATGCTGGCAACACATTCATCTTTGTATTGTGACGTTGTGAACCATAAGGATTTAAAGTAGGCAAAGAAAAACTACAAATCCTAAAAAGGCTATGAGTTGTCATCTCAAAGTCAGAGATTTTTTGGGGGCATGTATGTTGTGTTGGGTTTCGTTTGAACGACTGGCCTCCATCTTAAAACAAGGTATCCAGTACTCATAACACAAGGCACATGGGCATTGGTTTCACCGTCCCTTGCTTTATACCCTCAGCTTGATTATCTCGTTTGAAAAGCACTGTGGCATTTAGTTTTAGCAAGAACATGTTCAAATGAATCCTCTGGGTTAATTGACATCAATCAGAATCAATCATATATGATTGACAGCAGCTCAGTCCAACCTGCAGTGGAACATATAGGTAGGAGCTAGTGGCTGCATGCAAAATAAGGGTGATAAGTAAACCTGTATTATCCTTTGAGGCTATTGATTAAACATTTACAGCTAGTGTTTTGCAGCGCAGTGAGTGATGCCACAGCCCCGTCCGACTGTTTGCTGGCGCCGCGTCAGAGGAAACGTCCTCCATCATGGAACGTCAAAAAGGCCGCAAGCAGAGACGAGACCGTGTCTAAATGTGTCCATATTTCTGAGAGTTGTATTTTCAGTCACAAGGTACATACGTTTATCTGAGGGTGGCAGAGTTGCCATGGATACCGTCTTTCATCAGTGGAACACCTGATGCTTCACTACAGTCTCTCGTGGCCTCAGATTCCAGAGTGTGAAGTAGATACACGCGAAGAGAAAGAGATACAGAAACAGATAGAACACATTGCAATGTCTCATTCGTCCGTGAGTCCATGATGAGCTAATGGTAAGTAACGCAGATCAGTACTTACATTGAGGACGTTTGCCACTAAGATTTGCTTTACAGTTTTCTTCGCAGTTGGTCTGAAATTCAGAGAGAATCATTGGCTGTTCTGTGTGACAGACCAAGACAACGGCACGAGAAGCTTTGGCAATGGAACCGTTGGTAAACTATGCTGGTTGGGTTAGTCCTTGGATGTCTGTCACTCCTAAAGTTTGTGTTGTCTGTTTGACACTTCAAGTCCATTTTTTCAACATTACGTGCGTAAACGCGAGGTGGATGCCCAGCGAAAAGGCTCAAATTGCAACCAGTAGATCAGTGGAGTGTTCTGTAGTGATGTGGGGAGGGTGTTTTTTTTTACCCGCACCCACCCGGCCCGTTATGAGAAACCGACCAGCAAACCCCCAACTTAATGCATTATAGAAGCAGAGCTGTCAGGACTGAGCTCCTCAACGCTCTCCTTGGGGCTTCAAGCTCCGACCAGCTGGGTTGAAAGCACACTCGCTGGATGCACGACGCCGCTCTATCATCTGTGTACAGCCAACATTCCCCATCATCTCTTCAGAACATGGTGGTTCATATAGATTTTTAACCATTAGAGAGGTAGCTATTACTTTTCTGGAGACCAGCTGCATTTTATTACAGTATTACTTTGACGACTTCAAACCCAGGGACAGAAGATGCTCAGAATCTCTGCTGCGATAACTAGCAGAGTCAAACCTCCTCTGATGCATTCTAACATCGGCAAGCCACCTATCGTCATCAAAGGTCCCGAGGACTACATGTTCCCACCAGTTAGTACTTTGCAGATAAGACACAGTAAAGCCTGCCATGCCTGCAGCACAGAACATCAGAGCGTACACCAGCCTCCCACGTCGCTGAGTTCGTCTCGGGGTAACTTGGAAGCGTGATTGTTTGGAGGGCGAACTGGTGGACTGCCATTTCCAAACAAGCAAACTGTCAAAAAACAGAAACCGGGCAGCAAAACTTGCAGTGCACAGGCAGTCTTGGAAACAAAACGGTCATACGCGGGAGAGACGGCTGGAAAGCTCATGAAGTACAAACACCACTTTTGGTGTCGCTGTGGCGGGTGGCTGATTGGTGATGAGAAAGAGCTGTGGTGAGTTCAGTGGCAAGAAAGTGAACAATGGGAGGAAGAGAAGCTGGAGTCGATGAGTGAAAGAGAGAGTGAAACGCTTCGTCACACTTTTGCTAATCCTATTGGAAGTATGGCAAACCCCTTCCGTCCTGTCAAGAGAAGTTAAGTGCAGTTAGTCTAAAAGAGAATAGTTGTTCTATAGGCTAGTGAAATATCAGATGACATACCGTGTGCTCTGCTTACAGCTTCATTTCATGATAACGAATGTAAAATGAAAATAAAACTGATCGTTGATGTTTGAGTCTCATATTTAGGGTCATGATGTATCATCTATGAGCTCTATAATTGAAGGCTAATGACTGTAATCTGATTTATCATTCTGATGAACAGCACATTTGTTTCTCCATGCATACTTTAAGGTTTTCATAACACATATCCAATTAAATACATTTGAACCCTAAATTGGATGAAGTGGACTTCCTTGCTATATGCCACTTCATAATTTCCCCTGGTTAAATAAATCTTACTTCTTTATTACGTTCTTCCATTATAGCTTATATATTTTCATCTTCGTATTTCTGACTGTTCATCTAGATGTCATGCATGGAGCCCCGGATGTCCACTCGGTGGCAGGTCATTACATGACCACGAGTTTCCTAATGAGCCCATTATCTGCTTCAGGCCATCCCTTCTCTCTGACTCACCAATCTTTCCTTTTCTGCTCTACTCCTCCACACTTTCCCGGTTAATTCAATCAAATCAGATCATTCATCCTTTTTCTAACCCAATCATTGGGATAAATTATCACCTACTACTTTTGTAACTCTAGATTCTATGAGTAAAGGCATAGTCCTCTAAAGGTGTGTTCTCACCAAACGTGCATATTTCGTGCGGCGTATAAAGTCAATGCAAAGACCCGAATTCCAGTTGATGCAAATGACTCGACACGGATGAGGCGAATATGTGACGTTGTGTTGAAAGACTCACAATCAGATCAGAACTCCATTCGGAAAAGAAGCATTTTAAAAGTGATTTGCTTATTGTCTTGCAGACAGACCTTACAAAGCATGACTTCTGACTTTTTACAAATTGTGGTCGTTAGGTAGTTATTCCGGAATCCTTATTATCCGTTAAACGTTGTTTATTTTGGGTTCATATGGCAAGTAAACCAGCCGATGTGTAGCTTGCTATTCACAGAGAAGACCGCTCAGTGAAAATCACTGAGCACATCTGGGTGATGTTATGAACTCCGACACCGTTTGATTACCCGACGTATCTGGGACTTCTACAACATTTTACAGCAATAGTGGTTATTTCAGCCTTGATTGCCTATGAGTCTTTTAATTACACGCAGTGTAGTTCATTCAACACTATGTATATTTTAAGGACAGTGTTTCTCTGCACAGAAGTGTGGCTTGTTCTCTTTCTACCTGAATATTTTAGTGTTTCAGTTTTAAGCACGGGAAGTTTGATGTCTGGGAAAAAAAAGGAGCCAGTGACGGGGATGGCAGTATTTTTGGGTGCTCTATTAATAAAACATGCACAGTATTCATTTCAGGGATGTCTATCTTTTGGGACACAGTGTTATACACCAAGATTTAGTTTTTTCTTTTTGATCACACACACACAAACACACACACGAGGCAAGATAACACGCATGATATCACAACAACTAGTGCCTTACAGAGAAGAGCACTCGCACATTACACAGCTTGACTCCCCCATCTATGAGGCTAATGAGGGAGTGTTATGTGATCAGTTTAAATGTTATGGAGAAGTTTTGGACTCCTACACATAGACACGATTATACAACAGTTAGCTCCAACCACACAGACAGACTGGCCAACAACCGTTCTGCGTGGTTCCTACCTATCACTGCAATAAATACCAGGGATACCACCATCTCCCACTAAAATGTCACCGGCCAGCCCGGCCAACTGGCTCGTTATTACCAATGGAAGGACTGCCTGATGAGAAAAGCCCTTTGTTAAGTGTACATGTTGCTGTCATAAAACCAACAGCAGGTCTCACGCAGGGGAAAGGAGAGCAACCAGAAGGTTTTTTTAACAGACTTGTGATGCATGTTGTGATGTCCCAGATACGCCAGGAAACCAACGCCATTCTGTCTGGGACCATGAGGTGATACATTTCAATGCCACTAGCACCCGCCGCCCCTAGCACTGTTTGAATGGGTGCACTTGCATGAAAATGGTGAAACAAAAGTCAAAATAAAGGCATATCTTAAAGTTGATCATATGTAGCAACGTTTACACTTTGATAATACTGGATCGCCAATCATTGAATCGATACATCCGTCCAGATCAACGATTGTTACACTGTGTGTGTTTAAAATGTCCCCATGCATCAAACATTTGAGACTTCAGATGAAATGCATGTATACTTTGTTAACAGGTATTGAACTGATACACACACACACACACACACACACACACACACACACACACACACACACACATCCAACAAGCAGTTGCGAGTGATTATTACAAAGCATCAGTCGTGAAAGTGGAAAAACCCAAGTGAGCGGTTTGAAAGTGGTCTGAGTGTGAACATCCGCCAACAAGCCATGGAAATAGCTCGCTAGATGGTCTGTGCAGATGGAAAGTGAACATAATCTATTATCGTATCATTCACACTACAAGCTCCCAGCTCTGGGCTGTGAGACAATTTTGGCTGAGTGGCCGCGCTCAGTGCTGCATGAGGCCCCAAAAATACCTTTTTCCATAAGGCAACTGTTTGTTTAGTTCAAGCCATTCGGTTGTGCAGGAAAGACAGTAAACACACCTGGAGGAAGTCTCTTTATGGATCCAAAAATATCGCCCTGGCTTTGTCTTGTTCTTATTGATAAAGTGAGGATGCCCTTCTCCTCATGTCTTTGCTTGACCACAGTGAATGTTTCATACTTTATGTTTCAAACTAATTGTTTTTATTGTCCTCTATTGTCACCCTTATGTTGGCCACTCCTCTCTTGACAATATTAACACTCCTGACTTGTGTCTCTCTCCAGCTGCCATCGAGGCCTGCCTGGGTCACCTGCTGAAGAGACGCGCAGCTGGCTTCCTTCGCAGCGACAAGATCGCCGCCCTCTTCACCAAAGTCGGCAAAGTGTACGACACGGCCGGCGAGGTTTGCCGCAAAGTGCAGGAGCAACTCCAGCAGCAGGCCGATCTCACCAGGTTGGTCTCACAGCGACGCCCCCTTTTGCTTCCGTCCAAACAGCCGCTTTGCAATAAGTGAGCGCTCAGCGAAAAGTGTTTAAAGAGACACTTGATTTCACATTTAGGCTCCAATTCATCTTTTTTGTGATTGAGAGCGTTGCCACCGGGAACTCGCACCTGACACCACAGTCAGAATTAAATTTGTGTTAATTGAGTGAATCTGCCATCTTGATTAGAGAGGAAGAGACACTCTTCTCCATTACAGCCCACTTTGTGATGAGGACAATAAGGCTCATAGTGTAGCTTTAATTATAATAATTATACATTTTATTATTATGCACCGCAACATCAACTGATTAACAACAGGTACAATAAGATGACTTTGAGAAGCCGTTTTTATACAAGCTGGACTCAATAACAGGAAAACATTATATATGTATACATGAAACGTATTTGCCATAAAGAGCTCAATAATCAATGATATTAATGATGGCTTCACTCATTTGACTCCTTATTTTAGCAATAAGCCATGCCACTGAGGCACATTCAGTGGTATTGAATCCAAAAAAGCGTCCATCAATAGGAACTTTCAGAGTGCATTTTTACAAAAACTGATATCGAGAGAGATAACAACACCACACGTCCTCTATAAACATTTTGTAAATGTACTTTAAATGCATTAAAACTTTTATTTTATTAAAATTAAAATGTGAGGACATTTTTTGATGTTAGGGTTGTCACAGCAGAGTTTATTCTTTTCCCCATTTTGTTGATTGTTTGGTTTTGGGGGGGGATTCCCGTCTGTACTTTGCACGCTGCTTTTACAGTAACGTTTATTGAAATACAAAGGTTTATTTCGACATTAGGGACTTTTTGCCATTCCTTGTACACCAAGTGATTATCGCCACGTAAAACACACTCCATCACCGTCAGACACAATCTCTGGCCAGTTGAGTGTTTACTAAAGCTGAGCGAGTGTGTTCGGGGGGTTGCATGTGTATTTCTGCGTGTGTGCGCACACACACACAGTATGATAAACTGCTTTCTCTGCAGCCACTTAGGTCCGGGTTGAGCTGTTTGCGAGCCCATTAATTGTCCATTAGCATGAGCCACATGGCTACCACATGTCTCTCCGGGGCTGCAGAGAGAGATTTCCAAATGGAGGAGCGAGAGCTTTGGGCGACAAGCGCACGCAAACACACACACGACACCGATGCAAAAAAAAAACAATACCACACGCGCAGATGGTGTAGCGAGATGTTGAGGCAACATGGCTGCGTTATATGATGTAAATCAGGAGTTAAACGTGTTTGGCTACGCGGGGCTCTCTGTCTTCATATCAGCCGCCGTCTCTCGCTCATCTGTCACATCTCATTGGCCTTTATTTCCCCAGACACACAACATTAAAGCCTATTATTGTGTATAGATCTGGTTTGCACAGGTCGCACACCTCCACCACAATGCACACACGCACACACTGACACACACACACACACACCCTGCCCCCTCTTCCTGTCATCCCACCTCAGGGCTCCATCTCTCATTTACCCTGGTTACTATGGCAACATGCTTTGCGCCATTGGCAGCAAGAGTAGCAGAGAGTATGATGGGAAACAAGAGACAGAGAGATAAACTACGAGCATGCATCGACAGTGGCATAAAGATTTGTTGCGGTGAATTGAATGGTAATTACAGCAGAGCAGGTTGGTGTGTGTGTGTGTGTGTGTGTGTGTGTGCATGCATGTTTGTGTGTGTGTGTGTGTGTGTGTGTGTGTGTGTGTGTGTGTGTGTGTGTTGCCAGTGGACGACCTGCCATTGGGTATTTTCTCTTTGTTATATTTTCCTTTAACCTTCCTTCTCTTACTGTTTTTCCCTCTTGCCCTCTCTCCGTTCCTTACATTCCGTACTTATTTAAACCCAAACCCTGATTCTGAAGGACAGACACATCAAGTAGTTTCAGACAGACTGTTTTCTGTGTGATTGTGGCCGTACTGGACTTCATGTCATCGTGTTCCTGGTTGTCAGAAATGGGTCAAAAATATTGAGTTTTCTCTTCTCTCTGACGGCCAGTTGACACACACACACACACACACACACACACACACACACACCGCTGCAGTTCCCACTTTACACTATTAAAAGTGTGCTAGTTCCCACATCTCTGCAGTTACCTAAAACATTATCATAACTGATATACATTATGGCCAAAACTCACACAAATAAAATCCCAGTTGTAACAAACCGGTGATATTTTAATGCAACAGATCAATGCTCATGTAGCGCCTCCTGTAATTGATGTCACACATAGTGTTTATTAGCATAGCCGTCTGACCAACTTCCTACATGGAGCCAGATCAGATTCAAGTATGCTCCCAGCTCAGTGATTAAACAGCCAAACAGAGCAAATAGGCTGTAATGCCCACTCAGTACGATTCATGGTTTCTCAGCCCTCTCTGTAACGCCATGCGTTCCACCCGCCTAAAGACCATATTTGGTCAGCACTTCCTATTAATGTGTTCCTTTTAAGCTGCCTGAACCCTTTACAACTCACACACATGCTGTCTTACACACACTAGTTTATAACACTCAAAGATACACTGACACACAAACATAACAAATACCTGTTTCTGAACAGATCATCATGGCTTTTCCTTCCTCACAGAAAATCTCAGTGGGTCCCACCCTACTAACAAATGTACATCGTTACTGACCTGTATGCAAAAACTGAAATTCACATCATGCAAGAGGCCTAATAAATCACCCTGACATATTCATTTTAGCATCCATATTCATGTGTCAGCTCAAAATGCAATCTGCTTGTAATCATTGTGATCCATTAAGTTAGCTCCATGTTGACATTTGTTGACATTTTTGAACAATGACAGCATGGATTAGGAGAGACGGCACAGCGCTGGAAGTGATGTTTCCACAGAGATTTACACATTCGATCAAGACTTCTTTAATGGAAGCGACTACACACTGATGTGAGCAGATGCTTTGAGGCAATATATCGTCATGAAATGAATAAGTTGGTTCATTCTGAAGGATGCATGCACAATGGTGTAATGCTATATTCACATTTAACTTAAAAAACATTGTGTCAAAGGTCACTCCAAAATCCAAATACTCATCCAGAGAAATAGCGTGATAGCAACTAGCACATAAGTCTGAGAGGCTGATTATTTTGCGCCTAAGTTCATCCATCAAGTATTTAAAGGAGTCATCACCTGGAAATCGCAATTTCTCTTGTTAAAACATGCATATCTGTGTTTGACCTCAGTTGAAACTTGCCTGAAAGGCTGGAGTTTGAAAGTGGCGCCGTTTTTTCGCTTCTGCTCTTTTTCCGAACAGGAATAGCACACAAGGGTGTGCATTCCTAAAGCACGAGATTTTGATTCTGCGCCTTCGGTGACGTCACCGTGGCGGCTACTTGCATAAGCCCACCCCTCTTTCACCACCCAACCCCGCCCCGTCCGCTACCTGAAATCGCCGAAGCGCCGCCATTATGTTTTGGAGTCTGCATGCAGGCAAGCCCCCCCCCGGCTCTGTCCTTCCTGCGGCGAATCAACGCGCGCCTCATTACATATTATACAATGCACATCCGGACCAGTCAAAACCTCGCGCGTAATCTCGCGTGATAAAATCGCGGTACGAAAAAGGGTCAGAACAAGCTCAATGTTTGATTAAAAATTTTTTTTTTTTTTCTAATAAGTTTTACGAATTGATCCAAAGCGATCCAAGGGGGGCTGGATACGTATAAAACCAGGTGATGACTCCTTTAATTCACACAGTGTACAAAACTATGGTCGTTTCATATCGATAAGTTATTTTTTGAATGACCAGAAAACATGCTTTACCATCGTTATCAAGATACAGTATGATATTACCGATACTTATGTTAATATGCTGGAAAACGTGAGAAAAAAAAGTCAGAATATTGTTTTTTATAGGTAGGAAAAATGTCTTAAAATGGGTAATCTAATAAAAGAGCAAACCAGGAGAGGAAAGAGACTAGAAGCACTTGATAATGGATCAGCTACACGTCACACATTAGCACTTTTTGTTTTCCCTTGTATGGTACCTATATGTACGACGGCCACTTGAGGAGAAGAAAATGGAGCCGAGAGAAGGGGGCAATATTATTATTATACAAAAAAAGTCTCAAATTTTGCCTCGTTAAGGTCCTGAGGGTATATGAGGCCAAATTGTCATGTTTGCCGTTGCTATGACAACAAGTGAAAGCCCATACAAATAAAACCAAGAATATAGACCATTTAAACTATACTCCACCAAAGGGGTTATTATTTAAGTCCCTGAGAGTATAGCCAATATGTTTTCTTCAAACCTGTAACTATTCATATATAATGAAGAAGAAAAAACGACAACATGAAAAATCCATTATTTCTCTCTCTCTCTCTCTCTCTCTCTCTCTCTCTCTCTCTCGCTCTCTCTCTCTCTCTCGTGATCATGAGAGATCATGTTTGTAATTGACCTGGTGAATGCACAATATAGTATAATATCATGTCAGTAGTGTGGAAACCACAGTGGGAAATAATTAAATACAGTACTACATACTACCTCAAACTTGAATACAAGTTATACATGATGTATACAGGAGGAGATGTGAAGAAATACTGCAACACACTGCAGGTTTTATTTAGAGAGGAAGACCCTGTCTGCTTTTGCATTCTGTCTTATCTCTGACATCATCCTGATGCTCCCCGCATCGCCTGGAGAACACTGCACACACTCACACACACACACACACACTCACAATCACACACTCACTCACTCTTCCTCAAAACGGTAGGGGACTACAAAAATCGTGACTTAGCGCGCACACTCAAATGTTGGGGGGATTGCTAACATCGTGACTGCGGCAGCCGAGCCGCCCTCAGCTCACAGACATGCAGACACACATCCGTTAGCTTGTTGAAGTGTGTGTGTGTGTGTGTGTGTGTGTGAGTCTGAATGGGTTCTGTCTGTTTGTTGTAGAAGGACCGGAGATCAAACTCTGTCTGGGATGAAGTGTCCCCTCTCTCCGGGCTGATATTGTCCATCTGCCTCCATATTTATGAAACACTTCAGTCAGCTGATTTCTAATACAGAACGGCACCTTTCTTCTTTTATTCACACAGTATTAACTGTATTATGTATTATTTTTGCAGTCTGCAAATGTTCAGCAATAAGTTGTATGTTTTGTAAGGGTGTAACGATCCGTATCATTTTCTATGGTTCCGATACGAGAGCTGACGAAGGAGGCAGCTTCTGGTGGGAGGGAAGGCAGGGAGAGCAAGCCAGCTTAATGGGAGTAGTGGAAGGCAGACTGGTTCATGAAGACAATTTTTAGTTTGAATGAGAATTAATTATGAATAACATGACACATTTTTCCTGAGCTGTTAAAACATTATTTTCCATTCAATAAGTTCATATGGCCTGAAAACAACATACAACATATGTGAAATTCATGGCACAATTCAAACGGGACCAGAATATAATTTTGATCTCGCCATAGGAATACATGCATCAGAAATTCATATTGAGGTCCCATACTGGAACTAGAGAGGCGGGACTTCGCCACTCTATTGTGATGACTTCTGGAAAACAACATCAAGCCATGCGTGTGTCGTATTATGACGTGATGACGTATGTACAACAGGCAATCGGGCCGAGAGCAGCGCCTCTCCAAATGTCACTGCTATGGGTTGTCCATAGTCGGTGTAATAACTTGCAGGTACAAACAATGTACTGCTATCAGCAAGATGTTTATTATGGGCCTAAAACAGAGTTGACCTTATATCCGAACCCTCTAAAACACCAAAGTCACACAATATGACAAACAAAGTAAGTGATCGAGGCAGCCGTAGACCAGCGCCTTAAAATGACTCATATTGTGAATGGAGCCTAGTGGCTTTAAATAGATCATAGATAACAGCTTCAGTTCCCCTTCAAGAAGCGCTGCCTCATCAGCAGTGATTCTAAATGCAGCATACACATTACTGTCTGTTTTCTCCAGCGTGGCGACCGCCGTCTGCTGTAGATAATACACTGACTATTTATAGGTAACTTTTATACGACCCCACTTCAAACAAGCACGCTATCCCTTTAACAGTTAATGAGGTCTTCATTAAGCTGATAGGACGTCATCAGCAGTATCGATCCATCATTTCTTTCCTGCACGACGCAGACATGAGCCCGTCTCCGTACCCGGGTTGTTGAAGGTGTTGACCCGTCCTTTGTGCCCCTGCAGGAGAACCCAGAGCGTCGGCCATGAGCCTCTGAGGAGACAGGGCTCCTCCACCACCAGCCGCACCCCGCAGCCCCTCTCTGCCCAGGCCATCAAACACATCTGGGTCCGGACGGCTCTGTTCGAGAAGGTTCTGGATAAGCTAGTGCAGTACATTGTGGACAACTCCAGGTGATTTGTTTTATTCTCTCTCCCCCCCATCATTACACAGCAGTGGCCCACAGCGCACCACTGTGTGAACAATCCCTTGAATACCCATTTAGTGCCTGCGTTCTTGTGCTGTGTTCTCACTCTGGCTGCTTTGTTCTGGCTGACAACCACAGTGAGCTGTCCACACTCTGCTGATGCACTTCACTGATCAAAGCCTCAAACTGATGGGGTGACGATGGGAATCATACTTTTAAATGGAGTAGTGTTTGATGTTGTTGTGTTGTTATTCATGATGAACAGATAACCTGACATCGTGTTCAGAAAGCTGTGCTGTAGTCCAACCAACGTCTGCGTCAACCGGTTTTCGACAGTCCTACTAATTTCTCAACAAACAGCAACGTGAATAGACCGGCAGACGGAATTTGAAAACAAATCTGGCTGTCATCGGGCCGAACAGGAGTTATCCTAGCTGATTATGAAACTTAATTCTGCGTTTTCCTATTCTGCTACATTGAAATGAAAGAGGAAGACTGCTTGGTTCCGTGTCGCATTCAACATTATGATGAGAGTAAATGAGAGAATTTAATATATGAGGTACCCATGAGAAATAGAATAATAGAATAGAAAACTAATAGAATAGCAATCTGATGTTGTAAAGATACGCCTAAACGTCTCTACAAACCTACATAGAAATGGGTGTAACAGGTAACAAATGGCTGAGTTGCCCGGGTTTGCATGTGAAGAAAGGTAATTGGTTGATCCAGCTCCTGCCTGGAGGCAGCTTCATATCAGGCATGTTCAGCCATAAGGCTATAAATACCTGAATTCATACACTTTTTAACGTGGTTGTCTCATAGAGTGTGTATAGAAAAATAAAGGTCCATAGATCTGTAATGACATTTTTCATTATAATGTTCATTATTTAAGGCTGTCAGTGTGATGCAATACAATCTCCTCTGTTTTAAATCAAATTTGTAATTCAAGAACACAGCAGTGTGTCCTACTCGGTTAAAAGTTAGCCTGCTTTGTGATACCAGAACCACCCGATTTAAGCCTTAAGATAGCTGGCTAGCCTACTAATCTAGGCTTTGTGATAACACAAGTCTTAAGCAAGGGATGCCGTCTATGATCCTGAACAGCTATCATCCAGAGCTGAACTACGACAGTTTCAATCTAGAAGAAGCATCTCTACTCTAGAGATCATTGAAAGGCTTTCTGGGAAATGAAGTGCTACTGACGGCATTTAATGATCTGTCTTCTTTTGATTCACTTTATTTGGTGTGTTTTATTTCTGCAGTAAATACTATGAGAGGGAAGCTCTGATGCATGACTCAGTCTTCGGGCCCATCTTGGCAGCCCTGCTGGGTGAGTAGATCACACGGTGCTTTAACTGACAAAATCACCAGAGGCAAAGTAAGGAAACGTGCAGAACCAGAACAGGAGGTTGATGCCCGATCAAAAGGCACAGAATTAATATGATACAGGCTCCAGTTTGTATTCCCATATATGCTTCCTTTAGTTTTACCCAAAATCTGGGACACATGTAACCTACTCTACATCTACTAGCAGCCACCAGACACACACACACACACACACACACGATCATATGCATTGGTGTTGATGGAAACATCAGGAACAGGACTTCCTAATCCTAAACAGGAAACGAGCTTCCGAACTGAAGCAGCCGTTGATGACTTGCTGCCCAGAGCAGTCGGTAAAAAACAGTTAGGACTCAGCAGTCAATGACGGTGTAAAACAGTCAATAAAGGAGGCCGTTGAGCGTACACTCCTTAACAAGCACAAAGAATATTAGGCTGATGGGTCCAGCAGTATGTGAGATTAGCCGTGGAGAGACGGACAGACACACACACATACGACCAAACACGCCATCCCCTCCAGGCTTATGTTGGCGAGATAATTAGACCACAAATTCAGCCACTGTCGGAGCTATTTGTTAGAGCAGACAATTTGGGGCCACCTCCGGTGACAGTCTGCTGCAGGCAGACGGCAGGCCGCGGCCCCCCAGACACAACAGCTCTTAATACACAGAGAAAGGACAACACACGAGCAGCGAGGCAGGAAGAGAACACAAAGAGCCCGGCTGACTGAACCGGAGGAGACGCCGCAATCGGTGTGACATAATACACACAATATCCAGTCTAACGAGGTGCAAATCAGCCTGATAGCAGCTAAAGGGGACTGGTGAGGCAATCAGCAACAGGTGTGCAGAGCAGCACCACGCACAAAGAGGACACCTAGTGGACACGTGAGGAACAGCAGGGGGGCAAATCATAACTGTGTGCATTTCAAAACTACTATATGTTCCTTTTCCGGCAGACAAAAATATGATGTAATGTTCAGATGTCAATCAATTTGTGACTTTGTAACCTTAAGACGACTATTTCAAATTTGAAAAAAAAAAAAAAAAAATGCATTCTTCATTCTATCTGTGAGTCTGTTTCTGTTGTGGGTTCATCCAAACCTCCACACAATTTTAATCTACATGTTGCAGATAAAAACTATACTGAAGTAGTGTTACACACACACACACGCACACACACTGAAAAGATTAGTGAATGTAGAGCTTGCAGTTGGAACACACCACAGGGAAGAAGAAACCGCGGGGACAGAAATCACCATGACACCTGTGACATTTACACATCAAACCGAGGAATGAGACGAATGCTTCAGTCAGACGTCGTCTTATTTCTCCGATTACATAAAGAACACCATGATGCACGTAAGCTGGAATATACGGTTATTGGCGAGTCTCTTTTATACAGTCACACTTATTTTCACGCTGATTTTAAAATAGTCCTGTAACATAGAGAATATGGTGATCTCATGAAAAGAGCTGCGCCAACAAAGAACGTCTCTACTAACATGTGAAGAGCCTCATACATCTTCTTCCTCTGCCGTAGAGCTCCATCTCTGTCCATTAACTATTCAAAACACATCAGTGAGCCACACTGTAGTTAATTTTATCTCCTTCCCTCATACACCGTCCTGCTGCTCCTCATACACACTGCAGTGAAGAAGCTTATATACCATTATAAAAGATCTTCTTTGGCTTTTTGAAATATTTCTTTGCGTTGAACGTTGAAATGATTCAAACAGAGGAATGTCCCTGATGTAGTTAGTGGGTCTGTTCATGTGTGTGCTGTGTTTTCAGTGGGGCCCTGTGCTCTGGAGTACACTAAACTGAAGACGTCGGATCATTTCTGGACCGACCCCTCGGCCAACGAGCTAGTCCAGCGCCACCGTATCCACGGGGCCCACCGGGGCCAAGACACCTCGGCCGGCCGGCGGCCTGCTCTCGGGGTGAGCGCGTGCGTTCGACATGAGCTGCTTCAAGGCTGGAGGCGTTGGCGTCTGGTGGTGGGAGCAGACGTTCAAACATCTTTTCTTTTTCTAGATCCGCAAGAGGCAGTCGAGTGGCAGCATGTCAGAGGACCGGTTCGCTGCGTCGGCGAGGGAGTACGTGGAGTCTCTTCACCAGAACTCCAGAACTCACCTTCTCTACGGCAAAAACAACGTCCTGGTGCAGCCGGTACGACGGCGCATGATCCTCAGCTTTGACCGTCTACTAGTTTTTTTTTTTTTATTATTTGCCGACGTTTTTGAGCACAAGCAGAATTATTACCCAAGCAAGGCAGCAGCACGTGGAGGTGACAGGGCCAGCACAGACTGTGCTGGAGCCAGTGAGGTCATCAGTGGACTCCTGTTGCTGTTCAGTTATCACAGTTGTGTTACTGAGTCAGCCTGTTTAGTGTGTTACTCAGCAGCCGTTTACACACCGGGACAGTGTGAAGCCAGTGAGATCCTGCAGTTAAACATATGCTCGCAGGCATGAAGACATTGGTTACATGTAAGAATGTACACCAGGATGATTCAGCGTGTGTTACAGCTACACTTGGCCTAACTTTTTTTTTTTTTACTTTATCGAGCTGTACAGTAGCAGGTCTCAACCTTCTCCCGCGGAGGCCCTGAATCTATAACGTTGCTCGGGAATAAAAGGCAGAAATCCCACTTGGCAGCCCACACATGCAGTTCACCCTTCAGCTGCTGTACAGTTGAATTGCAAAGAATGGTTATTTTCATCCATCATTGTGCTGCACACACACACACACACACACACACACAGTATTTAGTGTGTGTGATCTTTGAAGTGAAAGCTGTCTTTCTCCTGCCTTCAATGTGCCCGTTTGGCCCTGGCAGCGTATAATGAGCATGTATTTCGCCTCCACATCGCTCAGCCTTTGACAGAGCCGTGCTTACACTTGTGGCTGAGTGCGGATACACATTAATCCAGCAAGCACTTCACGCTATGCATGCTAAATAAGATTCCGCTTCTCACATCTTGGGCCTCGTTCACCAACATCTTCCGAAGTTTCTTTTTGAGAAATGGTTGTGACGTGAAATGCAGGATTTCTCCTTCTCGTGTCGTGAAAATGATGATTCCCAGGTGCTCCTCGTTATCAGGTAAACATCCTGCCACTTCCCATAAAAGGGATACGAGCCTGCAGGGCCGTGTGCACACACAGGGACTCAAACGACCGGGTGAAAATCTAAAGAGGACGGAGCCCCGGACTCCAAAACTGGAGGTCCTCCTGCAGGAAGTGAATGCCAACCAAGCTGTTGCATTTAATTAAACTCTTTATAAATGTATAACACACTAAATATTTTTTTTTCCAGCTTCATCTTTGAATGTTGTTTGAATGCATTCGGCCTAGAGCTATATGATCATTTCAGAGGACGGTATCGATCCTCTCATAGTTCTTTAAAAAGATAAGAATAGTTCCCAAAATGTTGAACGAACATTTTTAAAGCAGGTTTTCAGGCGGTTAAACTAAATAAAATGGTCCAGTCAAGGAGGCAGTCCTCTCTGTCTTGTGCTCCTTCCTCTTATCCTCTTCCTCTCCCTCCTCCCACGGCAGAAGAAGGACATGGAGGTGTTGCGGGGCTACTTGTCTCTCCACCAGGCCGGGGATAACCTCACCCTGAAGTGGACCCCCAACCAGCTCATCAACGGCACGCTGGGAGACTGTGACCTGGAGAAGAGGTGGCCCAACGCTCTATTTTTACATCTAATTCAACACATTTTCAGTTAGTTTTATTGTAGTTTTTGCTATAATAACCTCGTGTTGCCTTCCCTGTCAGTATCTATTGGGACTACGCGCTGACCGTCCCTCTGCGCCAAATCGTCTGTATCCACTGTCACCAACGGCGTGAGTATATCTGCTGCTTTCCCATAATGCCTCAGTCACTAGTCACTCATCCTCCTCGTGCACACAGTCAGGTCACGCTGCGCCACTCACCATATATCAAGAGCATGTTGTCATGAAGTGGTTGATAAACTGTGGTGTTTTTCCCCGTGGTATTCAAGCTGACTGCGGTGGTACCCTGGTCCTGGTCAGTCAGGATGGAATCCAGCGGCCGCCTCTCCACTTCCCCCCCGGTGGTCACCTGCTCGCCTTCCTCTCCTGTCTGGAAACAGGCCTTTTACCACGGGGTCAGCTGGAGCCGCCCCTCTGGTCCCAGAAAGGCAAGGTAAGTGTATCTACTTACCGTATATATTTGCAGAAAGTACGGTAGTTAGTTATAAGTGTGGACTAGATTGTGGATACTGACAATAGTGTAAACTTTACAACAATAACTCGCCTACTAAAATACCAGATTCATGAGCGTGTTGTCTCTTTAAAACGATGTGGCTTGTTGAACGCAGCGGAAGCCTTCGGGTGGTTTGTAAACTTGAACACATCTGTTTGTGTTCCTCAGGGAAAGGTGTTCCCTAAACTGAGGAAGAGGAGCAGCGCTGCCAGGCTCATCGACCAGGACGGGAACGGCGAGGAGGAGACGGCTGCTGACTATGTGTTTCGCATCGTCTACCCGGGATACCGTTCCGACGCCAGTAAGTAACATGTTCACTTTGTTGTGCACAGAATGGGAGCAGATGTGCAATCTTCCTCCTATTTACAGTCTTCTCTGTGATTGCTTTTTTTTTTTTTTTTTTTTACAGTTTTTACAATTACAGTATAATCTGCTTGAATCTTGACTTTCCGTGATGTGTTTGCAAAGTACGGGTGTGGTGTGGTGTCTTACCCACAATGCTCCTCCCGAGGTCTGTTGGGTGCCACTGTTCTAACTGTGTTCTCTGTTGTCCCACTGGTGCAAGCAGTCACTATAAACTACCACCACACCACGGGCAGCCGCGCTCCGTCGCTGGACGATGACGAGGAAGAGGAAGATAGGCTCCATGCTATGATCTCAATGATCTGCTCGCGGAACCTCACAGACCCTAATGTCATGAAAGGTTTTTATCACCTTAACACACCCACCCTACCCCCACCCCCACTCTTGAGACCTCACCCGCTTTCAGATGCGCCCCCCCTCCCCCTGCATATCACCCGTCATGCCCCCCTCAGGCCCTCCTACCCCCCCAGCTTCGTCTGCCTGTGTGTGTGTGTGTGTGTGTGTGTGTGTGTGTGTGTGTGTGTGTGTGTGTGTGTGTGTGTGTGTGTGTGTGTGCTTCCTGAGGCTGAGCCCAACAGTGTGGAGGAGGCCGAGGTTGACTGAGCTAACGAGGACAAGGGGACGGTCAGGTTGATCAACGTGAAACTGAAATGCAAAGTTGCTTTAAAGTCCCAGTAAAACGTCAGAAAGAGTGTCTATTTCACAATATTTGAATGGTGTACAGTTACATTTAAACCAAATCTAAAAGATGGGTAGGCTTAGAGTGAAATGATACTGAACTACCAGGCGCCAACATCCGGTTCTGAAAAGTGAAGCCAGGGCTGAAGTGCCTTGAACTTGCCTACTGCTGGCCACCAGGGGGCGACACCTCTGGTTGCAAAAGCAAGTCAGATTCTTGAGTCTTCAAACATTTGAAACTGTAACGGAAGCTAAAGTTGCTCTAAACTCTGTTTCATTGGGCCTTTTCCATGATGTCTGATGTCATACTTATGCACTTCATATAGAAGCCATATTGAAAGAGCAATAAAGAAATGACAATGGCAATTAAATCACCATTAATACATTATG
Source organism: Eutrigla gurnardus (assembly GCF_963514095.1). Taxonomy (NCBI): domain Eukaryota; kingdom Metazoa; phylum Chordata; class Actinopteri; order Perciformes; family Triglidae; genus Eutrigla; species Eutrigla gurnardus. The sequence continues at coordinate 22,492,278 of NC_139924.1, read as the reverse complement.
AACACGTTAAATCTGACAAAATGAAAACAAAAGAAGCCAGACAGCTGAGATGATTGAGTTTTTTTCTTTGAGTAAAGTGTAGATGGGAAAGTTACCTCCTATCTGTTTGTCCTCTGCCGTAATGAAAGTGATTTGTAAGAAATACGGTTTGAAACGGATGTCGTTCAAAGCTTTTAGCTGATTGATTGTTTGTTGTATTGTTTTCGCATCAGCTTTGTTTCCTGCCGCAGTGGTTTTCCTCTAAAAAGTTAAGATGAGTTAAACCCACCGTATGCTACTTACTCAGCACCAAACAGCAGGCAGCCGAAAAAGTCAGATATGTTTTTCAATAGTTGGTGGAGACCAAATCAGAGCATATAGGAAAGGGTTTTACTGCTTGTCGAGTGTGTTCGGTAACTGTTTGACAATAGATTATACGGTGAAACGACGTTGTGTTTCCATGTAGCACTAGAATATCTGCTTGCTATGGTTCACTGTAACCACATGCCATTACGTTTGTATTGTTTTGGGTCAAATGTAAAAAACAGGAAAGAATAATGTGCCGGCATTGTTCCTGAAGCTGCAGCGCGTTTCTGCTAATGGAAATGTTTTGGGCTGCTGCAGCATGATTGCCCTCGTTGATCAACCAGCGCTCACATTGTTCTGTCTATAAAGGTGTCATCAAACCCAAATGTCACATTCAAAGAGTAGCAGTGAGCTGTCAGCGTAGTCCCCGGGGCTGCACGCGTAACTCCGGTGACATAAACGGTGATGTAGCGATGCTTCCGAGGTCCCGAGTGTCTGATGGAGGAGGACCTGAAGAGGAGGGTCTTCATCATACAGCCTGTCAGTAAGCAGCCAGACGATGTAGGATCATCTCTAGTAGCCATGAATATAATACCCAACAATATCATACATTTCCGTTGGCTGCATTTGCCGTAAAGGACGGCTGGAAGTAAGAACAATAACTTCCACAATAACACCTGGTGCATTTGTCACAGATATGATCAGATATCCAGTTAAAGCCACAGCAGCCGTTAACACGCTTCCTGCTTAATGTCACTCTCTCTCTCTCTCGCTCTCTCGCTCTCTCTCTCTCTCTCTCTCTCTCTCTCTCTCTCTCTCTTTCTTCCCACCCCTTAACGACACGGTTTAATCCACTTGGCGTGGCAACCATCCTTACGCACGCCCGTGATACGCACACTGGAAACACACTCAGACGTGCAGAACGTGCTGCCAATCAGACGTACTGATCCCATCACTGTTGCACTGAGTCACATCTCCCCAGGTCTCCTCCTATAGGCCGAGGCTTTATCCGGCCGCTTTGCATTCTGGGATTTGGAGCGCCGACCACCCTGTAGTTCTAAAAGGGTATATAGCTCTGGAAGCATGCCTCGACACTTTTGGGTTCACGCTGCCGTGGCCAAGAATCGCTTTGATAATTTGCTTCGTTTTGTTTTGTTTTGTTTGTAATTTTGCACTCCTTTAATTTGACTTAATTCCGTTTTTTTGTCTTTTCATTTCTCACTTGCAACATGCCTGACTGACTTTTGCATGGGGGGGATATGCACCCATTTCATTTTTTTTTTTTTTAAAGAACGACTATGTGTTTCTGTGTATTTGTGATTGAAAATCCTTTCACAGTCTCCTCCCCTGTTTCTTTTGATTTCTCTCTCTCTCTCTCCTCTTGAGTTGTTTCTCCTCTGTTTGTGCAGTCATTCGCTGCGATGCTGTTCACTGTAATTCTTCACTAACCCTGCCCCCCTCCTCCCGCCCCCCTCGCCCCTCCTCCACCCCCTCATCACGGTCCTGTGGGGTTCCGCAGTAGTAGAGACGTGGAGCGCTCGTGTGAGCGGGGTTGCGTTACTGAGCCCCCAAAAAAAACAGTTGTTGATCACGTCTAGTCCCAAAATAAAAAGGGGGGGAGGCCAGATGTCGGTCTCGCTCCAGCATTTTTTCTGTTCGCTTTTTTTTCCGTTCTTAATATTATTTGTTTTTTTGGGTTTTATTTTGAACGACCAAAGCGTCAGCTTCATATTTATGACAGGTCATCAGCTCCAACCTGAAGAATTAAGGTGAAGAGCATTTATTTAATGTTGACGTTTTTATGATTTTTTTCCTCCCCTCTGTGTGCCCTTTTACTGGTGTCCATTTGTTTGTCGTTGTTTACGAGATGATTTTCTTTTGGTGTCTCTTGTCTTGTTCTGGCTTTATGCATTCTGCATGGCCCGAGTGTCAGCCTCGTCTCTGTCTCCTCCTCTACCAGCTCCCTTCACTTCCTCTCCTCTTCCTCTGCTACTTCCTCCTCTCTCCCTGAGCTGTCTCCTCTGCCTCCCCCTCTGAATGAACTGAACCAGCATGGCTTCCCTGCATCCTCTCTCTGCCTGTCTCTCTTGGACTATCCCCTCTCCACCTTTGGTTTCCTCTCTGCGCTTGTTTTTCCAGCTCTCACATTTAACATGAGTGTAAAACTTCCATCCACCTACTCATCATCTTGATGTCATGAATATCGGAGAGCAACGTATGGGAAGTTGTGTTTATGGTTGAGCTGAGGGGCCTATGTCATAATATGTAAGACACTTAGAACATAGCTAGTGTGAGGTGGACTTTGAAATAAGAAAAGAGGGTGTAGAACATGAAAACAGCAGCGTCCATTCAGTCTCAGAACACTGAGACCTCTCTCTGTCTTCTCACTCTCCTTCTGTGTGCTTTAGACCACGGGGAGATGATGGAGATTCAGGGCTTCAGCAGCCCGTCATCGTGGCAACAGGCCGAGGTGACCGCTCACGAGCCGCTGTGCCAGTCCTGCTCCACAGCTGGCAGCAACCTGTCCTTCGGCTACCCGGCCGGCTGCACCTGCATACACAACGCATCAGACATTCACACGTACGTCCTTGAATAAAACGGACATCCCGTTGCATGTTAATTCACCGTTGTAACGCAAATAGAAATCTGTTTTTGTCACATTTGCTCAATCAGTCACTATATCCTGACAGAAGTACACGAGACAGGTAATCTGTGCCTCCTTTAAGTGCTATTTGCTTAAAGGTTCTTCTGAAAAAACGTTGAGGAGAAAGATGGGCGACGTAGTGACAGAATCCTGATTCATATTAGATCATCGCTGCCTAGTTTGACAGTTTCACAGTGGCTCTGATGTTTTTCTTTGTCAAACTTTGGTCTCTGCGTTTTGTTTTTTTGGTTTATTGTGCATTTCTTTTCTTTTCCACTAGTGTTCCTCTGAAGATGCTCTGCCAGAACATGAAGAGGCAGATAGTCTCCAGAGCCTTTTATGGATGTAAGTAAGCTGTATAACATTGTGAAGTGTGACAATTTTTACATTTACGATCAATTTAGAAAGATATTTACATTTTTTAGACGTTTGTGACCTTAATAGGTGACATGTTTGCTGGTTTATTTGCATCACGCAGATTTTTGCATTCCCTATTCTAAGTATGTTTGTACTTTACTGGTTTACTGATTTTTGGATCTCCACATGGACGTCACCAATACTTGGTCTCAGCTGTGTGTGTCTGTCCGTGTCCATCAGGGCTGGCCTACTGCCGACACCTGTCCACCGTGCGGACCCACCTGTCAGCTCTGGTCAACCACAACATTGTCCCTCCAGACAAACCCTGCGAGGCGTCCGGGGGCCTCAGCAAGGAGGTGTGGAGCAAGTACCAGAAAGACTGCAAGGTGGGTACAGAGCAGGGAGAGGTTTGTGGGTAAAGCACAGAGAGGCTGAGAGACAAATCATGGCGTGATTCGACCTCTGCCACCAAGCAGCAGGAGTTACGACAATATAACAAGAATCTTAATCTTCTCCCTGCACCATTTGACGTCCCTTCGCCTGTTCAGCTGCAGACCGAGGGGGATGAGGAGCCAGAAATCACAGCAATGTGATTGCCAAGTCATCAATTGAGCCATTGGTATTGATCAAGCCCTTTGGATAAATCACGGTTATGCTGTGCTGTGTGGGTGCAAGTCTCATACAGTTTCATAATGGGAGATGAGCTTCAGTTGCCTCTCAGATAAACCTGTCTCCTTAATTCATATCTAGCGTTTCCTCCTTTGCAGTGGTTGCATATTAACCGGGAGTCAGGAACCATGTAGCTCACCTGCCGTCTCCACATCCCTCCTTCACTCTAATGGAAATTTAATGAGCTTCAGTCTCATTCCGGAGTGCAGTGTGCTACCGTCGTAGCTATTAGAGCCGCCGCTCCAACGGAGTCCTCACGACTAATTTACACTCTATTCATATCTTTGTCCTTTATCTTCTGCTCTCATCTATGTCTTCCACCCAATGGGCTCGCAATCACTCTTTCTCTCCCTCCATTATTGATGCACTTCCTCTCCCTCTTCATCATCTCACCACTCACAGCAAGCTTCTTCTTCATGTCATCGCTCTTCTTCTTTTGCTTTATTTTCCTATTGTGTGCGTGTGTGTGTGTGTGTGTGTGTGTGTGTGTGTGTGTGTGTGTGTAGAACTATAAAGAGCTGGAGCTGCTGAGGCTGGTTTATTATGGTGGAGTGCAGCATGACATCAGGAAGGAGGTCTGGCCTTTCCTGCTGGGACATTACAAGTTTGGCATGGGCAAGAAGGACATGAGTCAGGTACAACACACACACACACACACACACACACACACAGACACACACTCTTAATTAGTCTCTTAATTTGAAAAAACAAATTTTCTCCTGTGAAGATCGATGCGAAGATCTCTGAGCGCTACCAGCAGGTGATGCGGGAGTGGAAGGCCTGCGAGGTGATCGTCAAGCAGAGGGAGAAGGAGATGCAGTCGGCAATCTTTGCCAAGCTCTCGTCGGGCAGCAGCATCGACAGTCACGTCCTGCGACTCGTTCACAGAGACTCCACTCTCAGCAACGAGGTGACGTCACACAACATGGCATCCATCCAACTGTTGTTAGACGAAGCAATAAAGAGTCATTTTACAGCCTACTGTCCTCTTTACACACTGTGCCTTCACATAAACAACAAACAACAACCCATAATGCAACTGTACAACTTCAGCCAGTTCAGTTCTACTCAGCCCATGGAAATAATTCTGACGGTGACAAGTCTGAGTAAGTGAACGGGATGATGTCATTACAATGACATCATCCCACAAATCCCACAAATAAACAAGGCTGGTTTCAAAACTGGGCAAACAACCACATTCAAGAACTATACCATCCATCATATTAGACAACGTCAGACTGGCAGAGAGTATAAAGGGTCTGTAATGAGGGGAGGCTGAGCTGTAACAGACAGTGAAGCTGACTGAGAACTCGTAATGAGCCGTCTGATGAATGATCCCACACAGACCTCCATCACATCTAAAGTTGCCTTCCTCTTCAGGTGTTCATGTCGGTGGATGAGCCAGATAATGGGAGCCAGGAGACCCCCAGTGGAGAGGACAGTACCCCCACCATGACCACCCTGGTTCCTGCTGCAGCCCTCCCTCCAGAGGAAAGACCTCTGGTGGAGTTTGACTCCCCGGACTCGGGTCTCCCCTCCTCCAGAAACTACTCGGTGACCTCTGCCCATTCCCAGATCCTGTCCAGCATCGACGACGGTCAGAGCACGGAGGAAGAAGGGGGTGGCGGGGAGGAGGGCAGGACTTCGGGTGGGCTGGGGGGTTGCATGGGTCCTCTGACTGAAGACAGGCTGTGCAGTCAGCTGGACAAACTGGCGACCAGTGGAACAGCCGCGGAGGCTATATCGCCATCGCTCTCCTCCTACACGGTTAGTACGTCAGTCTGTCTGTTTAAATGCTGTTTATTTAATCTGTGACTTAATGGCACACTAACAGACTGAGGTCACTCATCAAAATACCAAAGAGAGACCAAAAACTGTCATTTATTTTTACACTTGCCCAATGCAAGAGCGTTTTTCTATTCTTATCTTAACACTTGCTTTATTTTGGACAGTGTTCCTCATCAGATTCAACAAACGCTCCAAATGTCAGATGACTGCGTACACATAAAAAATGCCAACTGCGCATAAATTAGTGCACGTTCACGAGCGTAAACTAGCATAATTAACGCCTTAATTATCCCATATAAGGCTGCATGTCCTGCCTCGTTTCTCCGGAAGTGTTCTTTCATGGAAATGGTGCCAAAGAATAAAAATAAGATCCATAAAAGAAAATCTATAGTGTTCAACAGTGTCAGCATCAATTTGGGTGACCTGCTAGAGCCAAGGAATGGGGAAAGAAAGTGCCGTTAATGACATTGTTCTGTCGCTGAAATAAAGTGGTTGAATATGAAAACCATCCGGCCACAGCAAGGCCATCGATGACAGCAGCGTCAGGGACGACTTCAACACTTCTGGACCACTCGTACATTGTGTTCGTTTCGAATGCAGCAACTTCTCCCAAATCACTTGTACAAACCACTTGTGAAACTGTTGATGCGTGACGCCCCGCTGTCTCCTTTGTGCAGATCGAGCTGCTGGACACAGTCGCACTCAACCTCCACAGGATAGACAAAGACGTGCAGCGCTGCGACCGCAACTATTACTACTTCACCACAGCCAACCTGGAGAAACTACGCAACATCATGTGCAGGTATGTGCACGTATTTAGTTATTAAATTAGTTATTGTGTACTGAGTCCAGAGAGTGTAAACAGTCCATTACATCTGAAGAGTTGAAAGCTCCTTTGTCTTGCCGTGCCTCCGTCTTGCCTGCAGCTATGTGTGGGAGCATCTGGAGATCGGCTACGTCCAGGGCATGTGTGACCTGCTGGCCCCGCTCATGGTCATCCTGGATGACGGTGAGAATGAAGATTCAGCAAATACTTCACACGTCCTGACTGTTATTATTGTTGCAAATGGTACAGATGGAAGTAGCGGTGATCAAATTGTAGGGAGGTATGATTGGTTGCTGATTGTGAGAGGTTTGAAGAGCGGTCCTGGCTCCATGACGATGTGTTCTTCCTGTGTGTGTGTGTGTGTGTGTGTGTGTGTGTGTGTGTGTGTGTGTGTGTGTGTGTGTGTGTGTGTGTGTGTGTGTGTGTCAGAATGCCTTGCCTACAGCTGCTTCACGCAGCTCATGAAGAGGATGAGTCAGAACTTCCCTAACGGAGGAGCCATGGACACGCACTTTGCCAACATGAGGTCACTGATCCAGGTGACCGATAACTGTGTGTGTGTGTGTGTGTGTGTTTGTGTGTGTGTGTGTGTGTGTGTGAGAGAGAGAGAGAGAGAGAGAGAGAGAGAGAGAGAGAGCGAGTGAAGGAGAGTGACCTTTAAGTAAACCCCACTGATGCCCTCTCTGCTCTTACTCTGATGTCAGATTCTGGACTCGGAGCTGTTTGAACTCATGCAGCAGAACGGAGACTACACTCACTTCTACTTCTGTTATCGATGGTTCCTGCTTGACTTCAAGAGAGGTGAACAACATACCCTTTGCTCCCACTGACCACTAACATTTAGCAGTCTGCAGGGGGGAAGCTGGCAGGGTTTCCTGTCCTGGTCGTGCTAGTCTAGATTGTCCTGGCAGTTCACCAGTACATTTACGCAAGTAGGGTACTTAAGTGCAAATTTGAGGTACTTGTAACTCATTTGAGTATTTCTCATCTGAGGGAAATAAATGTATTTTTTATTCTATTTATTTGACAGCTGGAGTCACTTTTCCCTGCCGTTATTGATTCTTCTTCATAAATGCATCACTAATTATAATACAAAAATTATTATAATACACTAAATGAATTAAAGAGTGTGTTATTACTACCATTCCAGGAAGTGATTACAGTAAATGGCTGCGTGTGTACATCAGTAGGTGCCCTTTCAGCCGAGGTGAAACCATGGCAACATGACGTGCTGAAGATGTTACAGATTTAACCTCTTTGTGACGCTTCTCTTCCTCTCCCCGCTGCACCAAATCTACTGGAACCATCCGACAATATTGTTGTTCAAGGTCATGTAAACCTGTAAAATATGGCGTCTATGAAACGGTGTGTGTGTGTGAGCAGAGCTGCTGTACGAGGACGTGTTCGCTGTGTGGGAGGTGATCTGGGTGGCTCACAGGATTTCCTCGCAGCACTTTGTCCTCTTCCTGGCCTTGGCCCTGGTCACAGTTTACCGGGAGATTATCATGGACAACAACATGGACTTTACTGACATTATCAAGTTCTTCAATGGTAAGAGACGTTCACATGTAGTGTAACTGGATTGCTTTTTCCTCAATATCCTGCCATCCTGCATGTCGTTGTGTTATATTATGCAGTAAAATTTGGGACAGGCTGGATCAAATCTTCTATTTCAGTATGTTAAAGCTATGGTCTACGATTTGGAATAAAAAAAAAATCCATTCAGTCTATCAGCCATAGGCCTGCATAGAAATTGACCAATAGGAGCCATTGCTCCGGAAGGCTCCCATTGGCTCATACCCTCCATCCAATACCCTCGTCTCCCCTGCTCCTCGTCATCCCGCCTCGTCCCCTCCTACTTCTGCCTCGTCGAATCGTGGAACACTGAGGGGAGGGGTTTAGTTGGAAGGGGGGATGCTTTTTTCAAATCTGTCTCAGAGGCTCAACTGATTTTCAGAATGTAGACCATAGCTTGATTCAATTAAGAGATTAATTTGTGCTTCCTCACTAAAGCTGCCTGTTAATTTACTGATTTGCATTCACAGTATTGTGCCATTTTATATGAATAATAATTCATAAAATACACAACTTTTTGTAGCTCAATTATTCACAACTGGGGGGGATTTGTACCATGATTTGTATGTTTAACATGGTACAAATAACAAAAGTTAAGTTGTTATGATATATTTTGTCAGAAAAGTCATACCATGTCATCAAAAATAATAACTCAAGAATAGTATTCAATAAATCGTCATAATATACTACGCTATAAAAATGTCATTAAAAAAGGCACAGAATAGTGTGACATAAAAAAAGTAATAAAGTATAGTGTCATAATGGTTCAAATAGTGAGCATAACATTATGCTAAAAGGTTGAAATCGTAAACTAGAAGTAATGGATTAATGGTGCAAACTTGACCAGCAGGAAGGTGAGGAGCTCACCTGGTAGGGCTGTGAGGAAGCTCGCCTACTCAAACCTGCAGGAAGGCATGCCCCAATACAAGACTTTCCTTTAAACATTAGGCAGCAAAAAGGACAAGGACTTGGAAAAGAGGCAGGAGCAGTTCCGAAGGACCAACATAGTGTGCTGCATATCCATTATAGAAGGTTTTTCATGCAGGTGATATGTGAAGCGTATCCTCTCTAACGGTGTATCTGATCCACAGAGATGGCTGAACGTCATGATGTCCAACATATCTTGAAGGTAGCACGTGAGCTAGTGCACAAAGTCCAGTCTCTGATGGATAACAAGTGACCGAAGAGGAGGAGGAGGAGGAGAAGGAGGAATGGGAGGATGCAGAGGGAGAGTGTCCAGCTACAGGACTCTCAGCTCCTCCGCTCGTTCTATCAGAGAAGGTCCGAGGAGTCCCGGTCTCCTTCCTGCCCAGATGAAGGTTTTGGGAGAGCGCTGCTGGGGTGACCCGGCTCCGGAGCTCGGCCCCGATCTGTTTACATTTACCTTCACATGGAATGCCCATGGTGTCTGTTCGGACATGTGGATTTGTCTGCATGCTTGTGAGTTTGATCACACTGTGAACACATTCTTGAGTCTCCTCAGTCCTTCAGAGCTTGTGTGCGGCGTGCATGATGACAACACACACACACACACACACACACACACACACACACACACACACACATACACACACACCATCAGCTCTGTCAATATTACAGTTTTCTAGAGTGTCACCCTTCTCCTTACTCTGAACATGTCGGATGCTTGTCAGGACGGCTTTGACAGAGTCCTCTGTGTGAGTCCAGCGGAGGCCACGGAGAGTGGCGAGTGATTTACACACAATATCGTCAGAGGAGCAGAAGACTTAGCCACGAAGAAGTGACCAAATGGACTGTGCCAACTACCTTTTCATGAGTGTTTTCTACAGTAAGCAAGCGTGTGTGTCCCCCCCCCCCCCCCTCACAGATTTTTTTTTCCCATTAATTATCAACAAATGTTGCCTTTCTCAGTAACAGCCCAAGGTACTCTGGTGCTCTGTGAGGATGTGCCTCATGGTGCCTGTGAAGGCCTCACAACAGAGTTGACGGGGGGGCCGGAGGCGCCACCGGAGGCCCAGCTGTTGGGAAACTCTGGATGAATTGCAGCCATCTTTCTCGAGAATGCGTGATGCATGTTTTAATCCTAAAGAAACATCGCAGCAGAGCACAACAGTGAAGACAAAAGCACACAGGCGTTCCTTCTGACTCCAGTAGGAAACCAGCATCTCTATTGTCGCTCCGTGGGTTTTGTGCAGGACGGGAGCAACAACCGGGGTGTGTTGAGGTCACGGCTTTGGCATTGTCTCTGGGAATGTGGGCCGATTAGTGACCGGAGGAGAAATGCTATGATTACACATATATTACTCAGCTTTTTAAAAATGATGTTTTGGAATACATATCTTCACAGTTTTTAAGCAAAACATCTAGTTTTAGTTAGTATAAGTATTACCCAGCACCTTTTCCACCATTATGTTGGGAAGTACAAATGTGCAACTTGAAAACATAATTTTAAATAATCTTAAATTGTAATGAGTTGGTGGCAAATTAAAGATTTCTCAGATGGTACACGGACCTGTTTTGGTTAACTCCTGCAAGGTTTCCAAGGACACAGACAGAAACACACTGACTGAAGGTCAGATTTGACAAGTTAAACTGCCCCATACGTTGAGCTTTATAGATGTTCGGCTGGTAAGAAGAAGATGACACAGCTGGCTGAGAGAAAGAGGCTATAAGAAAATGAGACATGAATTGAGAATGGAAGCAAAGTAGCACATTTATTATACTGGCCTGTATCTAAAGGTGGATATTAATTTAAAAATTAGGAAAAACATTTTTAAGATTTTTTGTTATTGTCAACAAATCCCAACACCAAACATCTTTCTGTGGCATCATCCTCATGCTCAGGTCTGAAATACATTCATTTTAGGTCGCCTTTTATTTAAAAACATTCCTAAAACTGCTGGCCACTATAGGTTTTAGCAAACTTAAAGCAAACTAGGGTAAAAAAGTGAATTTGTTGGGGACTATTTTAAGTGGTGGAATAATAAACATTAGATGCTGTAATTAGTACTTGCAGCAGCATTTTAAAAGCCTTGCTTACAATATCTGTCACCCTTGTCCGTGGAGTACGCGCCATAAATTAGTTTAGTTTTTTTTTTAAACAGACTTATTCATCATAAAAGCACTTATTACATGTTTCTGATATTATTATGGATAGATCATGTGGTCCGAGAGCAAATCCGCTTAAAAGCACATGTTAAAGGTGTTAAACAGACACTTAAAATACCCGGATCCTGAAGGTTTACTTCCCAGGAGAGGGGATCGGATTCTCACTCCCAACTCACACTGACTAACCATCAGTATTTGACGAGGATTTGTTGACAATAGAAAAACAATATAAATATAACCGTTCCTCCACGTGAACATGTGTTTTCCTTCAGAACCAGAGACAAACATGGTGAAGGTGCCATGAAGACTTCATGCATTCAGCATTGCATTCAACGCTGTTCAGAAAAGTGGTTGCAATCTTCCAGGTGGAAGCTGATTCTCCTCCTGCCTCTGAAATAGAAACACGCTTGGTCTGAATAACAAACGTGTGGTCTGAGAAGAAGCCAAACGGACTCCAGTGTTCAGTGAATCAGTATTCGGGTTGGTTTGGGCTTTACAGTAACAGCACAGAGTACGTTTGTGTTCATATCTGAAGGGACTCTTTTATACTGTTTCCAATCCCCCCTCGTCAGTGTCACCCTTTATCTCCTCCCTCCTCCAAAATGTCCAACACGGCTGCATATGATTGGTCATCCCGCACGGACCTGCACCTGTGATTCGAGTGCCAAGAGTCTTCCCCAATCCCGAAGTGTACTGTAGTCATCCGGCTCTCTGAATCGCTAGCTCGGTCCCAAGGGGCGGTGTGGCCACAGCCCCCTCCACCGCCCTGCCACCCCGGCAATGGAGGAGGGTCGCCGGGGGCAACTGGGGCCAGCAGCAGAGCCTTTTCTTCCAATCAGGACATTGTGTACCAAAGCCTTGAAACAGCCCCCTCTGTGGCATGACGACAATGTGCAATTTCATACTGCATCTTGAAGAGTGACTGTTTACTATGTGTGTAAAATATTTTTGAAAATTGTGATCTTGGATTCTTTAACTACTGTGCAATTTCTGTCGTTTGAGAAAAATTCATCAAAGTCTATATTGCTGTAAATACGAATCGAAAGCCCAATATTTCTATGAAGACAGTCAGAAAAATATATATAACTTATTTTGGGATCTATTTTTACGTTGGTTTTAGCAGCACTAGTTAGAGGTGTGTACTGTGCAGAGATGCAGAATGTGTGCAGACTATGTTACACTATGTTGACTGTTAAGTGTTCTTTCTCAATGTTGTGCACTGACTTCAAGATTTCAAATTTCTATTTATTTAGAGAGCCAGTGATTGCATTGCTGAATATGTATTGGTAAGGATGTATCATTTGCCTTGAATGTAATGTATTATTAAATAAGAGGTTGTTCATTAGATAGTTGCTCTCTCTCTATTCCATGCTTTGTGACTGCGTTTTGTTCCTTCTCTGCTTGCAATGGTTCTCTTCAAAGACATCAGCTGCTTTTAGCAACAACGAAATGACCCGTTGAAGGCCACAACTTGCAGACTAAAGTCCTGACCTCATATGAATGCTAATGCACTATGTCTGTTGGATGTGTACATAAGCAACTCTTTGTTCACAAGGTTGCTATTTAAATAACTAATAGTAAAAAAGTAAAGCTGTCCCTCTCTCAGCAGACAGTAACATACAATACTATGATATATATATATATATATACACTGTATATACGATTCGAGAGTCGGTACTGTTCTGGTGCCACATTAATTTAAATGTAAGAGGTGAAAATAAAAAGCTGTGAAATAAATGTGGCATTATGAAAAAAAAAGTCCCCTGATATAAATAAATGTGGTATTATAAAAAAAAAGTCACATGAAATAAATATGAGTTCATGATGTCAAGGTTCAAGGTATCTTTAATATCCCTGAGGAGCAATTTGCAGTGCAGCCAAACACAACAATCAGTGGACAATATAATATAAAAAAAACATCAACAATAAATAATACAGTCCTGTTAATGTATTTAAAGTGAGTATTTAAGCCTTTCTGTCCTGCAGCTTTGTAAGATATATCTGCAGCCTGATGGAAGCAATGTGAACTCGATGAGTGGGTGATATATATATAATATAATATATATATATATATATATATATATATATATATATATATATATATATATATATATATATATATATATATATATATATATATATATAATGTATTTATTTAAAATTGTCTTAAATGGCATTCCATACAGGAGTCTTTCAAGAGCAGACCCTGTTTTGCTGTGCTTTGTATCCAGTGAATGATATGACGCTTGTTGTCCTCTTTTAACCCTCCTCGGGTTTAACCAGTGTCGTTGAAAACCAGAGTTACTACGCTCCACGACACTTGTTACTTCCGCCTTTCCCAGAGTACAACTGGGAGCTACGGGGGTGGTCTTAACTCTCTCTTCTAACGGCACTGGGTGACACTGTCCAGGTTCAACGACGGTCGCGTGCCTCGACGGTTGCTAGGCTAGCTATACAAGCGCATTAATCACCCCGTCCTCCTCGTAATGGCCTCGTAGCGGCTACGGGAGGAGGAAGAGCTCGGCCGAGATGATGTTTACCGCCCTGGTTTGTGGAGCTGTGGTGTTTCCGGGGCTCTTCTACGGCTTCAGGGTCGCACTAAGACGCGCTTTCACCGACTGGACTGATGCCGACGTGGTTGTCGTCAGTGAGAGGTCAGCAGCACCGCAGACACGAGCCTTCCGTATACAATTTAAACGCGCAGTGACGAGTTTGAAGAGCTGGTAAACTTAGCGCTCGTGACGTCTCTTTGAGGAAGCGTCGTACATTAATGCTGCCTTCACGTGCTAGTCGAAAAATCCTACTTCCCACCTTTAAAGTCGGAATTACGAGAATGTCATGTTTTATGCTAATGTTGGGACCGCGCTGGCAGACTCTAGTGTATTATGAATAGAACGATGCATAGCATTTATCTTTATCAAGCCTAGATTACAGATTATGTACACAAGCAACAGCTGATACAAAAGTATACAAACTCTCAATTTAGATGTGCAGTCTCTCAAATGACCCATTACTACTTTTGTGCACAACCGATGAAGAAAGTGTGACTTTCGACTGTTTCTTCAGGCTGGTGTCCGCCATCCACGCGTCTTTGGCCGCTGCAGCTGGAGCCACGGTCGTCACGTCCTGCAGGGATGTCATGACCGACAGGTAGGGGGAGTCTCGTTTTAAACATGTACATCAATATATACAATTAAAATATTTTAGTTTTCTATCACTATGAAGACACACTCGGTGAACTAACACTAGTGCAAATAACAAAAACGAATCAGTTAATGCATAATGTGTGAAAAGCCTACAATGTTAGAATGAACAAAACCATGTGAGAATGCTCGCTGTCTCACTACACAGTCACTGGCTGGTCAACGGGTTCTCTTTGTTCGGAGCGCCCTATATGGCCCACGACATCTACGCCATGTATCTGAGCCACTACCACACTCAGAGGGTCAGAGGTCAAACCACTTTGCACAGCGGCCACTCTCTCCAGACCGTGAAGGCTTTCCTCGTCAAGGACAGGATGTTGATCCTGCATCACCTGGCGCTGCTTCTCGTTTTCCTGCCCATCACTCTGGTTGAGTATCACCGTCGTGGTGTCTTCGTAGGAGTGATTGGTGGGTTTGTACATGCATACAGTGTCGGGGCCTGACTGTCTGATTTTCAGTTTTTCAGAAGGGGACTGGGGGATTTCTTCATCGGCTGCCTGTTCACCACAGAGTTCAGCACGCCATTCGTCTCTTTAGGAAAGATTCTCATCCAGGTAAACTATATAGGCAGCGTCATAAAAGTTGAGCCTTTCAATGACGATACAATTATCGACCATAAAGTTGTCACACAGCCCCTAGTGGCACGTGGATGAGCATTTGAAGGGCTGAAGGAAATACCCAGCTTTGAGCTGGCAGTTGCTTCTTTAGAAATCACACCCGTCTCATCCCTGTCTTGTCCCCTTTGTGTCCAGCTGGGACTTCAAGAAACCAGGCTGCACAGGATCAACGGCATCGTCGTCCTCTTGAGTTTCTTCACGTGCCGGATCTTGATCTTCCCCTTCATGTACTGGATGTACGGTCAGCAGTTTGGGATTCCCCTACACAGAGTGGCCTTCCATCTGCCTCTGCACTGCAACGTGGGTAACCTGGCGATCCTGGCTCCACAGATCTACTGGTTCGTCCTGCTGCTGAGGAAAGCTCACAGACTCTACTTGCGACAGAAGAGAGGGAAAGGAAACAAAGACGGACTAAAGACGGACTGAGGAGTCCACCTGATACACTGTTCAAGTGTTGCCTTTTGCAAAGAATGTTTTTTTTTTTTGTGCAAATAAAATGATAATTTCGTCTTAATAAACATGCTTAAATTATGCATTGATGGTAACGGTGTGTTCCTGAATGGTGCACAGTGCTAATGTATGCATGTCCCAAAAACACAAGATGTTATTAAAGTTACAAGGAACGGTGGCGACCCCTGTGGATCGACCGGCACTCTGCAACGAGGCAGAGCGCTGCTCCTGGTCGGAGGAAGTGCTGCCGGGCAGAGAGCTCTCCACCTCCCACCGGAGCTCCAACTGCAGGTCGAAGCTAGATGTGGATCTGTCCGCGGAGGGCTGGTCTCTGTCGGAGGCCGGAGTCTGAGCTGAAGGACTTAGTGGTGAACCAAATGAGATGGCCGGAATTGTAACACCATCGCAGGCATTAAACCTATTATATAGAAAGAGCAGTAATCTCACCGATGGTCTAATTTGCTTATGAGGCATCAGTATCACATTGGAACCACAACCAGATAAAATGCCTTGTAGCATTAAATTAATATCTGAGCCACCACATCCTGTTCAAAAACCCTTTAACTGTTCAATTTCAGATCATAAATAAATAAATACAACACACCTATATATTTGCTGTGAAATATCAGCATTTTTATTCACTCAATTTCAAATCCACCACTTTGTATTACCTTCTTAAATCAGCCAAGTGCTGTGTATGGCATTTACAGAAATGATATCCTTATTTTATCAGCAAAATCCACAGAGATCATATGAGGACCCAAACTCGTTAAGTTAACTGCGTTAAGCCGACACCAGCTGAGCGATCTGCTGCTTCAGGACAGCCTTCATCTCCTGGCTCTCCAGGTTGTCTGTGATGGTGGAGAAGAAGTGGCGGGTGTTGTCGCTCTCCAGTGGGCTGCTGCTATCTGGGAAAGCACCCATGATGGCCTTGTAGTGGCTGAGGATCTCCAGACTGGACAGGAACAACGGTTCACACTGGCCTCCTGGCATCATCACCTGGAAGAAGGACGTTAAACCACTGAGACTTTCATCCAGATTATGGGAAACTAATGCACAAGGAGTCTATTTCTAATAACAAAATATTGCTATTTTTAATTTCAATAATCCAGTTAGTTGGACTCAGAGTGTTTCAGTGTCCCGTGGAGTTGATGATTCTTACCTGGATGTGCTGAACATGACAGAATAGCTGGCTGAGTACAAAAAGGACTTCTTGGCTGCGATCAGTCTCCACCTCCTTCTCCATTTTGGACTCCTTGAATTCCAGAGGAGAGTCTTCTGCTTGTAGAAGGTCTTTAGACATTTTAGGAAGAGGCAGCTTGGCTCTTACCGAGTTCATCATCTCCCTCACAGCGTGGGCATACAACCTGCCCACGTGTGCCCAGCCGTCTGCTGACAGCCAGTGGGAGCAGCTGGACCCGCAGAGCAGCTGGAGGACTCGGAGCAGGAGGATAGACAGGCGGAGCTCACATGAAAAACTCCTCAGATCCAAGAGGGGCAGATAGTCCATATACTCGAGAGAGAAGGGAACGTAGAGGCGGCCTGAGGTGATCAGCTCCCTCAGGACTCTCAGCAGTCTGGTCCACTGGGAGATGGAGCACGAGGGCAGGGTCTGGGTCAGAGCCACCAGAAGACCTTTGCTGAACATGCCGACGTGGTCTGGCTGCCGCTGGTCCAGAGAGAGATGAGACAACATGGTGGACTGCAGGGAGTCTGATGCAGAGCAGCACTCCATCCAGGCCACAAGACCTGTGCCCTGGCCGTACTGAGGCAGGTCCAGACCTGACCACTCCTGCAGAGGAGGGGGAGACGATAGGAACAAAGAGACATTAGCAGGTAGAATCGGGTACTTGATGTAAACATTCAGGGCTC
Source organism: Eutrigla gurnardus (assembly GCF_963514095.1). Lineage (NCBI taxonomy): Eukaryota > Metazoa > Chordata > Actinopteri > Perciformes > Triglidae > Eutrigla > Eutrigla gurnardus. The sequence continues at coordinate 22,474,905 of NC_139924.1, read as the reverse complement.
AGCCTAAACCTGGAGGGGTCTGGGAGCATCCTCACCTGTAGACATTTTGTACACCAGCTATACAGACTATTATTTTCTTTGATAATCGAATGTATAAAAATAATTTGCCAAGGAAAAAAAATCAACCTGACGAGTCTACATCCTATTTAATATCTAACATCTATTCATCACTCTGAAACCATGACAACAACGCTCAAATTGTCTGACGTTTCACAAAGCTCTCCACAGAATATGTAAAACAAATATAAAATAGGTGGGAGCACCCCTTTTATAAATGTTTCTTAAAGGAGTCATCACCTGGTTTTATACGTATCCAGCCCCCCTTGGATCGCTTTGGATCAATTCGTAAAACTTATTAGAAAAAAAAAAAAAAATTTTAATCAAACATTGAGCTTGTTCTGACCCTTTTTCGTACCGCGATTTTATCACGCGAGATTACGCGCGAGGTTTTGACTGGTCCGGATGTGCATTGTATAATATGTAATGAGGCGCGCGTTGATTCGCCGCAGGAAGGACAGAGCCGGGGGGGCTTGCCTGCATGCAGACTCCAAAACATAATGGCGGCGCTTCGGCGATTTCAGGTAGCGGACGGGGCGGGGTTGGGTGGTGAAAGAGGGGTGGGCTTATGCAAGTAGCCGCCACGGTGACGTCACCGAAGGCGCAGAATCAAAATCTCGTGCTTTAGGAATGCACACCCTTGTGTGCTATTCCTGTTCGGAAAAAGAGCAGAAGCGAAAAAACGGCGCCACTTTCAAACTCCAGCCTTTCAGGCAAGTTTCAACTGAGGTCAAACACAGATATGCATGTTTTAACAAGAGAAATTGCGATTTCCGGGTGATGACTCCTTTAAAAGAACCTTGAGATCAAGATCAATCCAGAGGAGTTCTTACCTGCTCAGGTAGATCACACACGGTCAGCAGAGACGAGGGAACCTCGTTTTTAAAGTGCTCCCCCCAAATGGGCTTCAGGTGGAAACGAACGGTCCAGTCCAATTCCCCCATTTTGTCATAGAGCCAGAACAAAGCTCTGGACCAGCTGCTGGGGGCCGCTGCCACCTCCGCACCCACCACCTGCCCCAGTGTGGTCAGCAGCGACACCAGCAGCTCCTTGGTGTCCATGGACCAGTGGGGGACAGCGGCCTCTGGTTGCTGCTCCCAGCACCTAGCAGAGTTTCCAGTGGATATGTGTTGGAAACAAGTAATAGAAAGAATGCGAGGGTGGACGAAGGCCGTGAGAACATACGTCTAACAAACCTGAGAGTCTGGTTGTGGAGCTGGGCCAGGAAATAGAGAAGGGGAAAGGGAGAGCAGTGTAACACCCAGTGAGGTTCCAGTGGTTCCTGGACATCCGCAGACAAAGCAGCGTGGAAAAGCTGCAGACTCAGTTCTATATCCAAGGAGCTTTGACCTGGACGACATACAAATATTATTGTATTTGATTTAAAAACATAATGGAAACAAACATTTTGACAGGGAACCCTTAAAGCTGCACTAATCAACATGTTTTACTTTAACAATGGATCAAATAACTACATATAAACATATAAAACTATATATAAAAGGAGAGATCCATCACAGGACACTCACCCGTAGCGGAGAAGTTAGGCAGGACGAAGAAGTTCACGACCTCCTGAGGTGTCAGAAAGCTCCGTCTACGTATTTCTTCTCCCTCAACTGTCATGTCAGGCTTCATCAGCAGACCCAGAAACTCAAGGAACTGCTCTTTCTCATTGGCTGATAGTGATTTGGTCTTGATCATCTCCTGAAGACACCTGCAGAGTAGAGTGCTACCACTTGGAGCATCCGTTCCTTCATCTGTGCCCTCCTCCACCTTTCCGCTCTCCCCTTCATCACGTCGGGCTTCATCTCCCTCCCCCCTCTGTCCTCTAAGTCCAGGTAGCTGCTGCAGGATCTTGGCCATCTGAGAGAAAGCACCTTTATTGAAAATGGCTGAATGACAACAAGACCTCAAAGCCGCTTCTGGGTTCTGAAACGCAACTCTAGCTACTAGAGAGACGGCCGTGTTCAGACTGCCCTGCGACGCCACTGCTGACGCTCCGTCCCCTGCTTGGATGATGCAGTTGAAGGCCATGTTGAGCTCCTGTTCAAACGCTTCAGTTACAGCAGAGGGGACGGACCGCCCAAAGAACCCCCTGCTGGACAGTCTCAGCATGGCAGCCAATGCTCTGTTCTTGTCTTTTAAGGAAAGTGCAGAGAAAATGTCTGCGATGACTTTCATCAGCTTCCTGCACTGGCCGACATCTGAGCTCTCGCTGTGGAGTTTACTCATGAGGGCGGAAGTGAGATTGATGAGCGCGTCGTGCTGCTGGAAGGCCGCCCGGTTCTTTTCCAGGCATTTCATCCAGAGGTCATCACAGGCGTCCAAACTCTTTTCACAGGCAAATAACACCGCAACGTTCTGAAAGTCCTCCAGGCGGTGATCGATGATGATCATGGAGATCCTCAGATTCATCTCAGGGGAGCTCTCTGTGGCAGGGAAAGCCAGTGACTCCAGCAAACCTCTGAGTGGATTCCACTCAATCCCTTGATCATCCATTTCAATCATAGTTTCAGGCACTCCTGCTTTCTGTAGCGCCGCCAGGACTCTCTGGACACTTTGTTCTAGTCTAAAAGCTGAGTAGCTTGGTTTGGAGTTGTCACAGACTTTTAAGACCCCACTGTTTTGCCAAAACTGAGTACATTCTGTTATAATCTTTAGAGCTTCTCCAAGCTTCATCCCGCTGGGTTGAAACTGTGATGGTGAGTGAGACGCATTTAGGTCTCGCTGAGCCTCTTGAATAAGTTCGGGACTCAGCTTCTCATCATTCTTTTCTCTGATGGTGACGACTTTAGACAGGATGTGCATCTTCTCTTTGGTTGGAAGTATAACTGCTTGGTCTGTTAGGAAGACTGTGTAGAGGGCATCCAGAGAAATGGAGAGGGCCTGGAGGCAAAGTTCTGTTGTAGATATGTGGTCTTTTATGTCTCTAAGTGCATGAAGGAAAATGTGCAGGACATCAGCGTTTGGCAATGGTGCAGGTACATCTGATGCATCTAACTTGATCCTTTTGGCAGCCTGAGGGGTAAGAGTGAACGACTTAGACGAGAGACAAACAAATTGTCTGGCAAACATGGTCTCTAAGCTCTCATCTCCTCCTGCTTTCTTCTCGACTCTGGCTTTCCACAGCTCCCACCAAACATCCAGAAGAAGTCGAGCATCGGCCTCACCGGTAGGGCTGCTTCTCACGTGTTGCACTAGCCTTTCAAGCTCAGCACAGATCTGAGCTTGAGGAAGACAAAGGAGCAAATTGGCAAATATCTGAGCAGCTCCCATTGATCGCACCATTTCCAGCAGGACAACATGGTTGACCTCAGGGAGGCCATTTTGAAGGGGGAAGAAAGAGTTCTCCCTCCAGGCCATCTCTACATCATTCCCAGTCTCCCTGCACAAAACCTTCAGCCACACAGCACAAACTAATGTTTTTATCCGGCCGACAGCCGATGTAGGGGGATGACCGCCAAGTTCATCCTGTCCACAGAGTTCTCTGACGGCCTCCAGGACCGGATGTCCCACCCTGCTCCAGTCAGCTTTCTGAAGGGTGGACAGCAACGAGGGGAGACACAGTTTCTCAGCGAGGAGGAAAGCACCCTGAAGAACGGCCGAATCTGAAAAGGACAAGAGAGCAGGAATCAGAACTAAAGCTCCTATAAAAAAAAGACGACATATACACACACAAGTAGTGTTTCAAATAAATTATTTTCTTTACAGATTAGTGTCTCAATCAAACGTGTTGCGTGTCAGGAAAAAAGAGGAAAATGTATGTGGTCTGAGGGAGCCCAGCAAACGCTCCCGATTCTTAGCTCAGTTTACTATCAGATGTAAATGAAAACCAACATTTTCTCACATTTAAGAAGCTAAAATCAGAAAAACTACTTATTTTTATATCATTATAGTACTGTCAGTTGACTAATCCATTGATGAAACAATGGATTTTCGCTAGAAACACAGTTATAGTTTACTCTTACTACTATCATAAAATCTGGATTTCCCTGTTTTTTTCTTGTATTTAATATATTACATAGTATAACATTAATTTAAACACATAATAAGAATCGTTGGAAGCCATTTTGCAATTCGGCAATGGACTAATTCATAAAATGTTTTACTTTGGTTCTTGTGTCATTCTCACGGTGTTCTTGTTTATCTGACACGTTTCGCGAAGAGAAGACAAATTCACCTTAAATTAGACTTCAGGTTTATCTACGGGACAAACATGAAATACATGTAGGGTCACATTTTGTAACAAAATGAGGCTTGTTTTAATTGTACACAAAGTTAACGTTACCTTTGTTCATCAACAACGCCATAGCTGCTGAATGTAGCTAAATACAGCTAAGCTGGTTTGCTTATTTTCACTCCGATTTTCAATTCCATTCATAAACGGTTAGACTAGTCTTTCTAGACCTCTCAGCCACTAGTGCTAATAGTCTGTCAATGTTACCCGCTTTTCACACGTTACGGTAGCATGTCAACCAGACGTCAACAAGTTCGTATACGAGCGCTTCCGCTGTTCCGCATCAACGTGACCGAGAACAAGAGCGGCCTGTCGGTGTTCAGTCTTCACAGCGCCACCGCAGGAGGCCGCCAGTACTGCATGTTTGATTACGTAAAAACGAAACCGCCTAAAAAATAATGTTCACTCCATAATGAATCAGCACTTTTTTCGAAATACAACACAATGAGGAAACATGTGCTACAAATTCACAATACATTATATACATTTTTAAAATGTTTTGTCGGTGATATTTTGTATCTGCTTACCACGTGACGCGACAGGCAGGTTTCTTTCTCTCCGTAAAATGAAAGCGAAAGTATCCTCTCTCAACTGTGTGAGTCGCTTGGTGCGGTGCGCGAACAACAAGGAGAGCTTTCTGCCAATGAATAATCATGGGACTTATCTTAAATATACTTGGTTACTTGTATATATTTGCAGGTAAGTTGTTGTCTTCAGCTTTATCACAGATTGTGGCGTTTTTGGAGCCTGTGAAATGGCACATAAGACATAAATGAGATGACTATACTATACTATGTTACTGTAGTAAAGTTTAGTGTAGTGTAATGAACTATACTATACAACGGTCGTTTATAGTATTCCACACTTAAGTGTACTATGCAACACTAATCCTATCCTGTACAATACTACATTATACTACGATAATGTAATGTATGTTAGCTGACTATAGTGACTTCCCTCTGTTTCTCTCAGGTGTGCAGTGTGTCCATCAGGTGCCATGGCTCCCCTGTGAGTTCACTGACGAACAGGTGTTTGTGAATAGTGAGGGTCACACCGAGACTCAGCTCAACCACAGAGAGGCCATGCTGCAGTTTGGTCAAAAAGGAGACACTCCTGTTAATCCACACGCCGTCACGTTCCTGGTCACCAGTAAGAACTGCACCTTATCGGAGAAATAGACCGAAAACTATCGTATCCTAACGTTACTTCTATTGTGTTCTAGGATCTGAGCTGGACCTGCAGCGGTACGTAGAGGGACAGGAAGCCGATCAGCTGGAGTGTAAGCTGCGTAGGTACAGCACAGAGGGCATCCATGTGTCCTGGCCAGGCCAGGAGGGGCGGGACTACAACCGCTGGTTCGTCTGCACCCTCAGACAGGCACAGGGCCTGTTCCTAGTCACCGTCTTCCTCAGACACCCATCTGACCAACCCCCCCCAGGACAGCAGGACTACCGCAGGTGGCCTGCCATAGAGGACAGAGAGATGCTCGCCACAACAGGTGATACTCAACACAACGTCCTTCACTTGAATCATTTTAGGAAGTGGATTGTGTACGAGTCAAAGCTTCACTACAGCTGTGTTCTTGTGACGCTTGAGAGTGAACTGGGCAGCCCAGCATTGTACTCATGATTGTTTTTTGCTCCAAAGTTAACATGTTTCTCCGTGTCCTCAGTTGCCATGGTCATGAAAACACAATCTCCATCAGTGAGAACAGGCCTGGGCTCCCAAGTTAAGCTGCACTGCCAGTTTGCCGTTGACCACAGAGGGGCACAGGTCACCGTGGAGTGGCAACGGCAGCATCGTGGTGAGAGAACCAAACTCTTCAGTCACGCCAGCCACACAGGAAAGAGCCAGGGCAGCGGGGTGGCTCCGAAGGGCCTCGCCAGAGGGGACGCTTCCTACAGCCTCCCCTTCACCAAGACGAGCAGTGAAGCCACCTACATTTGTTCGGTGTCGGTGCTTCCACTGCTTGGCACTCTGGATATAAGTCTGGATATCAGAGGTGAGGAAGAGTCAAAGAGAGGATACTAGTATCAGTTCCTGTTCTGCTTGTTTTTGTGCTAAGCTATGCTAACAGTGGCCACTTCAGTTTCTATTGAATGTACAGACATGAGTGGTATCAAAGAAAGTAAGCAAATAAGCATATTTCCCATCAAACAATTCTTTATTAAAGGTCTTTACTCTTCCCAAAATTGTTAATTTGCATAACTTAATTTTGTCTACACACTAGCATATCGTATAAAACGGCAATCTGGATCTATGAAATATTCTGAAGTCTGATGAGTCACTCAACTGTGAGACAATAGTGGAAAACACCCATCGAAGTGTCCTAGAACCCAAAGTGACGCCTTCATTGTTTGTTTAGTAACTCTCCAGTCGGTTTTTGCACAGAGCAGTGGCAGCTGGAGTCAGACTCGGAGTCACACCTCTTGCTGAAATCTCCTTGAAAACATTTCATCACCTTTTAACGCCTCCTCTCCTCAGAGCCTCCCCGAGTGTCTCTCAACGTTGAATCGGCCCTCTCGCTGCAGGAGGGCGGGGAGCAGAAGGTTACTTGTGAGGCAGAGGGTTACTACCCTCTGGATGTGGATATAGTGTGGCACATGCAGGACCCGGCAGTGTCAGGCCGGAGGGTGGGCGCTCCTCTCCCCGTGGTGCTCCAGAACGTTCTGTTCTCCAGCCACAGACACAACCAGGACGGGACCTACTCGCTGACGTCCTTCTTCTACCTCAAGGCTTCACTCAGCCACTCGGGGAGACAGTTCACATGCATCGTCTCCCACCAGTCCCTGATAGCGCCCATCAAGAAGAGCTTCATCCTGACTGTTGAGGGTGAGCACACACAAGCTGTAGTACTGTGAGCTACCACACGGTGGCAGCAGAGGAACATATCTGACTAACGAAATGTTTGTTCTCCATGCTCAAGAGCCAAACAGCTGGATGTTTACCCTCACTGTTGGCTTCTTTCTGGTCACCCTGGGGGTCGTCCTGTTCCTGCTGCTGAGACACCTGCGCTCAGGTGAGTGTGCAGACCCTCGCACCAACAGGCTGAGAACAGAGTATGTGCACATGGTGAAGCTGGAGCGGGAAGAGTCTTTGTCCAAGCTATAACGAAGAATCTAGATTCAGGAGGAACATTAAGGAATCAATAATTTGACAAATGAAGTTAATGCCTAAAATAGTAATTATTTCATTATTTTCTCCGCAGCAAGAAAACAATCAAAGCAGGTAAGATGACATGGAAACAAAAGTGTTTTGATTTAAACGTAAAAGGCTAACGAGTATTTAATCTCTGGATGGTGTGTGTGTGTGTGTGTGTGTGTGTGTGTGTGTGTGTGTGTGTGTGTGTGAGCAGAAAATGCCGTACTGAGCAGCCTTGGAAGACTGAGCAGATCAGTGAAAACACCAGTGAAGGCGGACTGTCCTCCTCTTCCTCCTCCTCCTCCCTCGTTCATTTGTGTTTGAGAATATCTCAGACATTTGATTTTTGTTTGCTTGTGTGTTTGTTTTAGGTGATTTGGGGAATTGATGACGCTGAATGTGTTTTAGCTTTGATTTTGTTCTTGCTGAAGAAAACGTGATGTTAAAGTGAATGTTTGGTCTTCTGGACAAACAAAGTCACACATTACTGAACGAGTGTACAACACTTTAAAGGCATCTTGTAGAGTGCTGGAGTTCTAGTAGGACAATGGAGCAATGCTCACTGTGTGTGTGTGTGTGTGTGTGTGTGTGTGTGTGTGTGTGTGTGTGTGTGTGTGTGTGTGTGTGTGTGTGTGTGTGTGTGTGCAGAGGCAACATGACAAACATCCCTGGATTCACTCTTTTTCAATGATCTACAAGCAATGGGAGGGAAATCCTCCATTATGGATGTAAATAATGCGTGATCTGAAATATTTTAAAAAGCATATTTGCTGTTGATTCATGAGGAAGGAACAGGATGTCTTCTAATCAAACGCCATTGTAGAAATATCAATGCAAAATGCCAATAAATTCCCACTGGGCGAATGTTTCAACTTGAGCTTAAACTTCATGTGAACTACAGACGATCTTGCAATAGGATCACACCAGCCTCGATGCATGATCAGGTGTGAGGGGGGCCCTTCTCCACTTCCTGTCCCACTACTTTCCGGTGCCTCAGACCACCTCCAGCTGCTGTAGTAGTTCCAGATACATTTGACCATGAAGACACACACACAGACTCACAAGGTGAAAACATACAAGGCTGGTAATTAACCCTGTGCGGTGATAATTGATTTGGTTTCATATTTAAATAGTTTAAATAATGAAATAGCTTTGGGGAAATGAAGGGCAGGTCCCTGTGACCCTTCAGTAGATATTTCTGCAAATACATAACACTGTAACCACTTCACATGTTGATAATGTCACTTGATAGCTTCAAGCGAAGAACTTAGGTGAAACACATGTTACACTTTGATAAATCACAGAAATGGACTCGTGCTGTTTTCTCTTAAACCCCCACTCTCCTCCGCATCAAATCAAAGCTTCTTGTAAAACTTCTAGACAAACCCTCTGCGTTTGTATGACGTGGTCTCTGTACGCTCTCATTAGAAACACACATGCTTGTAAAACATCATAACTGCCTTTATATGTCAGCCGTCGGCCTTGAAGTGGACCGATGAAGAGGAACGTGGAGAGGGAGTCCACAGAGAGGACACCTAAACCTGCTCAGTCAGGTCTGAGTGCATTTACAGGGATAAACAGGGCTTTACTTAGACTGGGACCAGATGTGTGTTTGTGTGCCCTAAGGTGTGTGTGTGTGTGTGTGTGTGTGTGTGTGTGTGTGTGTGTGTGTGTGTGTGTGTGTGACAAAAATGGAGAAAAGGCTAAAAAAAATAAAACAGCTACCAAACTGATCCCGACCTAAGTCCTTTAATATTCTAGTTGTAGCATATAAATGTTGATTAAATATTTATCTGACATGTTGAAATAACAACTGTAGCCTAAAGCTACTTGATCTTCTGACGTTCCTGATTCAAGAATACAATGTTAATACTCGTAAATTATTCATATGATGCGAGTGAAGCTTTAACTGGAAGATCTGGCTCCTGAGAGTGACTAAGGAAGCTGAGGAATTACAAAAACACTCCCGGGTTGTGTGGTGTTTCTTCTTCCCACAATCAGACGTACAGACGGCTGCCGGTCACCTGTCGCCAGCTTTAACTATTCTGTGACTGTTGTGATGAGATGTAACGTAGGACGTGTGGTCTTCAGTCGGCGATTGGTCCAGCAGGCCCGGTCCCGCCCACTTCCTGTTTGCATCTCCACGGCTCCTGATTGGAGCAGCACCCAGACACAGCTCCAATCCCAAGGGAGCAATCAAGCTCACCTGCTTATAAATACCATGGGAAATTGCCTCTCAGGGCCAGCTGTGATGACTTTTGTTCAGCTTGCCGTGCGTGTGCGCTGTGATGAGAAACATTAGTTGTGTGCTACGTTTAATATTGTGAGATTACCTTGGAGGCTAAGGGTTGACCTCACTGATCCTGCTTCACACTTGTAGACAACCTGTTACAATAGGGTCAGGGGTGCTGCTCAACTTTGGTTTTGAACTAAGAGTGTGGGTAACAACCTTTAAATAACACACACCATTATCTTGAAAGGTTGCTTGTATCTTACAGTTTGGAGGAGTAATGTACCTGAGCAGAGAATGAAGTCACTCTCTGTGTGTGTTGTTATCAGACCGTCGCTGTGCTCTGTTTACGTAGGCGGGTCGCTGCGGATGCCGTGTGTCCATGTTAGTGTGTTTTATTGTGAGCATGTCCCACCGGCTGGTTCATGGCCACCTCCCTCCGGTTCCCCCTCAGGCAAACACCATTGTTTGCGCTGTTAGCATCGCTGTTAGCATCGCTGTTAGCATCTTGCTCTCAATCTTGCTTCTACGTCTTTCATAAGGAAACTTGAAGACTGAATTGCCCTACGCAGATCACGTAACGTCCTCTGTTCTACGTGATGTTTAGAGGTTTTCCCACACTGACAACACTAAAACGCTGTACCGAATACTTTATTTGGCATGCAAACCCAAAGAATGAAATCATGAAAAAAGGCAGAAATCTTGGCTGTGGCGGCTTCAGTGGAAAAAAATCATAATGACATCGGCCCTTAAGGAGCAACCATGGAAGGTCTCAGTGGGGCTGGTTTGGTCCTGGCTTTTAAACGGGTTTATAGTTACAGTGCGAAGCTCTGCTGGGAAGAAAAAGCCTGCACAATTATAAAGAAGTAGAACGTATTACGTAGTATAAGGTCAGGGTGAAACAAACACAACAGACCACGAATGATTATTCCTGAGAAATGGATACAAGTGACAGTTGGAACACAACCGCTTCACCAGTATAATTACAGCGACGTCATCCAGTCACAGACCTTGAGACAATAAGCCCGGTTGTCAGGCAGGAGGCAAGCCAGGGCTGGTGTTTGAGGTCGGCCGATTCCATGGCAGATATGGCGAAGAACGCACACACTGATCCCTGGGTGTTGTAACTGTACAGAGAATAATCAGCTCATGGGATGCTGTTGATGCCCGTTGACTGCTGGATCCTTATCATTCAGCTTGTGTATCCAGGTGTGCCGTTACAGGTAAACGGCAATGTGAGGACGTGTCTGAGCGTGCCGGGGAAATAAAGAGATTCCTTTATGTGGTTTCATTACAACATTGACTTATATTTGACCAGGACCTACATATCCCTCTGGTCATATTCTCACTCACTGCCTTTCACAGACTGTTTAGACTTCCTTCTGCAGTTTCTGGGAGTCTGCATTCCACACTTGTAGCATAATGGACATGTGGACCAGTCCAGAAGTATCCGCACGGTCACAACAGTAGGAGGTGTCTGAGCCTACACCCTCTGACGACGACATCCACATCACGCAGCCCCTCACTTACCCTCACACACTTGCTGACGGCGAAAATCTAATTGCAGTCATTGCGTCATTTTCAAAAAGAATGCCCCGTTGCAAAACCACGTCTTGAAAATGTGATGCAATGATGTGCAAAATCTTTTCACCTCAAAAATGCATCACAGTCAAGGACACTAGTCTACGCAGCCATGCCGATCTGATGCCGATCCTGTTGATATGGAGTGTATGTGTGTCCAAGGTTTGTCCACCCTCTGATCCTGCCGCGTCCCAGCAGTCAACCGGTAACTTAAACTCAGTGGAAATTTCATGTCAACAGTGGGGAAGGTCGCATCTGTGTGTGTGTGTGTGTGTGTGTGTGTGCGTGCCTCAGAAGATCCCGTGACCAAACCGCTGGCCACACAGTTAACTACTGCACGCATAGTGAAGATCCATCTGGAGCTAATGGAAAGTTGTGTCGGAGAGTGTGCCTCGAGTGCGTGATGGTCTTCACTGTTTGAGCTTTAATCTGTGTTTTGGCTTCAGCTCTCCTCCTTTTCCCCTTTTTCCTCCACGACCACAAATTCTCCAGTTTTATTCCTTCCTCGCTGTTCAGTCGCAGCGCGGCCCTCCTGTGATCTTTTAATAATAAACAGCTCTAATGACGGTCCGACTGTCTGGCTCTCCTCTCCCGAGCTGCTGTGACAGATCTGGAATAACACGGAATGATTTCAACACGAAGGGTGTTTGGAAAAGCAAAGCAGCTAATTGCCACTGATGTCGCTGACGGACCTTGACTCGTGCAGCGTGCGTTCGAACTCTCTGCTCTGCCAGTTGCATTAAGTCTCACCAAGTCATAAAACTTAAAAACATGCAGCAGCTTGGAGGTGATGAGCTCATGCATGCAGTCGCTGGTCTGGCTGATGGCGCGCTGCTATCAGCCAGCAGCTATGGGCGCTCGGGGTTTTGAAACACCACAGTTGCATAAGAGAGTGAGAGGGAAATATGATTTATAGGGCACGCTGCAACCCAACATTTAAGTGGTATAGTAAAAAACGATGATGTGTCATTGCACAGCTATGTAACGAAGGGCCGTGAAAATGTTTTCGAGGGAAATAGCTGGATCGCTTCACGGGGGAATTTGTTGGTTTGCAGTTTTGAAGAAAAACTGCTGCCAAAAAAAATTGTGTGTGTGTGTTTGTGTCATGCTAGCACAAGCACAAAGCAATGGCATTTGTGTGGTGACGTTGTAGAGATACGCAGCGGGATGTGGTGTGTGTGTGAATGAGAAGGAAAATGTTTTGCTTTATATTGAGATTAATGACGCTGTGAGTATATTTAACTTTAATTTCTCCCTCTGTATGTGTTTACATGGAAACTAAAGGGGGAACTGTAATTGATAGTGGCCCTCAGAGACTGGACTGTGACAGTGTGTGTGTGTGTGTGTGTGTGTGTGTGTGTGTGTGTGTGTGTGTGTGTGTGTGTGTGTGTGCGTGCGTGTGTGTGTGTGTGTGTGTGTGTGTGTGTGTGTGTGTGTGTGTGTGTGTGTGTGTGTGTGGAGCTACCCCTTTATACACTTCTCAGAGTTTTAAATGTCCTCATTCTGTGCCATATCATCAAAATGGTTGATTGCAGCTGCAGGTTTGAGTATGTGTTAACTACAACACACACACACACACACACTTGCAGGGCACATAGTGCGAACTCAAAGAACTGGACAGTTCATAGAAGCTGGCGTCAAGCGGCTCCATGGCTACCGCGCTCTGCTTTGTAAAGCGTTGTGTTTGTTGATGACAACACGGTAACAGGCCGGTCCTCGCCGTGGTCATTTGAACCCTGAGCTGCCCGTTACGCCAGCTGGCTCTCAACGTAGTTCTTACTCTGAGGAGACATTAGATCTCTCTGACGTCAAGTGAAAATGGATAACATTAACATGCGCTTGTGCTTGTTTTCCTCAAGAGAAAAAATTGATGATGGAAATAAGTTTGATACTCATTCTCTTTACGCCGTTTTTGATGCAGTTCATCATGTTATTTTCTTTCAGTCATTTTAAGGTTCACCAGAAATGCCTCCAGCTGAGGCTCCAGCAGGCCCTCCAGCGGGGCCTCCAGCAGAGACCAGCCGGCCGGTGCTCTGAACTCTGGTCCAAGACACGGGAGGTGGAGAGCTCTGTGCCTGGCAGCATCAGCAGCAGCAGCACCTCCTCCGACCGGGATCCAACACCACTGGATTCTGAGTTTGTTTCGGCACAACAAAAGTACTTGGTTGACATAGGACACAAACAGCAGTCTCCTGTGTGACATTTTTTTTACCAGACCACCACAACAACCTCAAGGGGGTCCTGGGCCCACCCACCCATCGAGTGAACTATTCACATGGGTGCAAGTGGGTCACCTGGGCATCGTTGACCCATCCTGCTCATTTAGGGCTCATTCCTGCACCTCTCTATTTAGCTGTTGGTGGAGACCAAAGGAGAGTGAATATTGGATTACCAATTGAACATGACATAACACTAATGTTATATCTGCTGAACAAGGTCACCATATCAACTTGTCAGGGTTGCGTTGTTTCGCTGCTACCATAAGGCACTCTGCCGTATAGTCTTTCAAATCCGTGGGAGCCTTTTGAAGTGGTCTGGATTTCCCATTAAATAACTATTATTGTATTTTCCATTTCAAGCTGTAAAAATATATCTGCATGAAGGACAGACAATCCCTATAGTTCTTATGTTTATCTGAGTTATTCATCAGTTTCCATAAGTTCCAGCTCTTCCAGCTCAGTTATACCAAATGAGGTCTGACTCCTGTCCAGCTGAAAAGCCTCAACTATTTCTCAGGCCTCTTCTCAAACATAAACCTTCTTCATCACTTATCTCAGAATAGGACCTCTATTAGTCCTCTAATAGTTGAGCTCTGACATAAAGATATCCAAAGTATACATTTTCCAAGACTTGTATGGAAACCTCCCTAACTCCAGCTTAAGCCAACATTTCTCTGATTTAAATAAAGCAGCCTCATCAGCAGAAAGACCGGAAAAAAGACAAGTTTGAAAGATAGTGTTCTCTTTTCCGAACGCCATCTCTCCACATGTTGTACGCTATAATTTAAAAGCAGACGTTCAAACGCTACTTCCATCCATGTGGATATGGAGCCGCACCGAGAGGTGATTTAGGACACAGTACACGCACTCTGTGGTGATACGGTGTGTAACAACCGCACTGTAAGTCCTGCTGACACTGGGATTATTCTCAGTCCTAATTTGTAATAAGGACGCCAGATGTGTCTGTGTGTGTGTGTGTGTGTGGTTGGATGTCAGTCAGGGCCAGCAACACGGGAAAGGTCAGCAAGGCACATTCCCAGGCTGTTAAATAGCAAAACAGGACGGTCAGGGAACTACCATCGTTTTGTTCTCTCTCTCAGCATGTCGGCGTTTCACTGTCTCTCTCTCACACACACACGCACACACACACGCACACACACACACACGCACACACGCACACACACACACACACACACACACACACACACACACACACACACACACACACACACACACACACACACGCATGTTGTAAAGACAACACACTCCTGATTTATTGGGTCTCTGGGGCCCTGATGAAACTCATCCTGAATGACCTCATTTATACTGCTAGAAGGTGGAACAGACACTGACTGTGTGTGTGTGTGTGTGTGTGTGTGTGTGTGGAGAGTTTTCTTTTACAAGACTTGTGTTTTGGTTAATTAGAAACAACACAACCCATTGTGATGACACTAAAATACCGTGTTTTCTGCAACGACATGTCTATCTCAGTCCTCTTCTTCCACTTCTACTTGTCTGGTTTTTCCCGTTTCCTCTTTCTGGTTAGTGTGGTTTATATTTGTTAAAGTTGCACAATTTGTTTTTGCTTAACTTGATTGCAAAATGCATTGGCTACAGAATAATTATACTAAGCGTTTGGGGATTATAAGCCTGGCTTTCACCGAGCGAGTGTCTGTGCCACGGGTACGATCTCCAGGGTAAATTAAGTAACTCATATGGAAGGAAACCCATCAACCACTGCACAATCGAAACAGGAGAGAGGATAATAGAGCTTTTTGTTTTAGCTATCGGTAGTTTCCCCCATTTACAACGCAAGTTAGGTGAAGGTACTACCCCCAGTAATGGAAATGGCAGACGGTGGATCAACTAAAGTAACTATGGAGAATAGAGTGTGTAACTTCACTCTCCATTTACATCAAGCGTAGTGGTTGTGTCGGTAACAATAACACCGCTTGGAAACGCTTGGAGTTGAAAAGTTGTCTATTGCCACTTCACTTTATTCATTCATTGTTTTGAATTGATGTTTTAAGGTTGTTAATTGAACATTCGTACAGCAGCGTAGCAGCAACCCTCCGGCAGGGACGGACTGGGGCCAAAAATCGGCCCTGGCATTTTGGCCCAGACCGGCCCACCAAAACAACTAAAAACTAAGGGTTAACTGTAGTTTTTTAAATAGGAGCCATTAAACAAAATAGGTCACTGTGGTTCGATAAATAAGACAGAAGAGCAACATTTTTGTGTTCATATTGTTCATTATTTCAAATCTAATGACTGTGAGTGTCGTTGTTTCCATTTTGCAGACTTCCAGGTGACATTTGAGTGAAATAGCCCTTTTGTTCATGTCACACGTGCATGATAGCCAGGTGACAGACCTAACCAGCCAATCAGAATTAAGCTTTGCTGCGGGACCTGGGAAAAAAACGGCCTGTGACATTAGGTAGCAGACAGACTTGAGAAGGATTGCCAACATTGCTATGGATTTTGCTAGAAAACTTCAGACTTTTATTTTATTTTTGCATGGATATAAATTTCCTCTTGGGGGTATTTTGTATTTGTGGTGAACCGACTAGGATTTAGAAGTTGTACACCTTGTTACTTCGAAGGAGACGTAAGTTACTGTGCCTTTCTCGTTCTCTCTTTGCTGCTAACGTGTTTGCTAGCGATGGTCAATTTGCTGCATAAATACACTCGAAAATGGATAGTTGTGAGAAGCTAGATGCTAAAGTAATGGCTATTTTATTTCTGTTGTCACCTGGTTCTGCAAAAGTGGATCAACACCTGGAGTTTGTGAGTCGTGGCTTCTAGGAGATTGTGACTAACTTGAACTTTCTGGTGAGTAATTTAAGTGTTATTTCTGTGAATGATTTGGTTAAATCCAACCTGTAGTGACAGCTGAAATACTAGACGATTCTGATTTGTATTGAACTGTGACTGTCTACAGGAATCTGGTAGGACTGTAATTGCCAGTGTTAAAGGACCCATATTAAGGACTGTTTCTTTTAATTTATTTTTCTCACTTTATTTCATTTCATGTTTTCAAGCAACCAATGCAGTGAGCTTTTTCTATAACACTTACCTGTTGTTCATGAGTCTTATTTGCTATTGCTACTTAGGTTTCGGCGTCTAAATACTCATTTCTCCAGTGAGCGAATCTTAATTCTTCTGATATACTAGTCCCATTAATTGCTGATTTGGTGGATGTTATCTCTTTACCATATATATAGCTATTTGGGCTGTTGGGTTTCATAGGCCTATCACTTTTATGGGCCGGTTCATGCCCCCCCAAAAAAAGTGTCCTCGGTTGGCCCTAAAAGCACGTCGGCCAACCAGGAAAATGCCCGGTATGCCAGATGGCCAGTAAACACACGTAGCTCTGTCTGCACTGTGTTTGCACTGTTAGCTGCTAGCCACCAGCTCAGCAGTTGCCATGTTGAGAGCCGTGTGGAGGCAAAAATATGTCACTTTTAACTGTTTTGACATTCTTAGACAAACAGTAAATATTTGAAACTGCTGAAATAGTTTTCACACCTACATTTCATGAATTTATAAGTCCTTGCACCTCAAGTATATTTTATAGCCCCATATATGATAATCGGTCACAGTTATGGTTAAGGTTTGGTTTAAAAACGTAAGGCAATTAAAACTGCTTGGTTGAAATGAGAGAATTTCTATTTGTTCATCATGACAAAACAGCTGTCAAATCCTGGCAATAGCTGTGTCATTTAAAATACAGTATATGTGTTTATACCTAAATTATACAGCAGCAGACAACTGTGATTGCACACGTTGTACTCCCCTCCATCCATCCTGACGTCCTTTGTGAGAGATTTTAACAATCACCCTGTGTTCAGACATACATTAACTTGCATGTAAAACCGTCATCGTCAATCAAATGGATGCAAATTGCAAACTGGTTTATAGTATGACTATTACTGAACATGGTTTGTAAACTGGATCTTATTTAAGCGTCTCACCACTACCTGAAGCAGCACGCCTACTTCCACTGTTTACCATTAAATTATGAAAAACCAAAAAGAAAACACTAGCAGACAGCGAAATTGTCCCACAAAATAATTATTACAACATCACATACATTCTGACCTTTTCCCCATTTACATGTTTCCACTCCTCTTCCCCGTTAAGTATAAATCAACGAGCGGCAGCAGCCTGCAGAGGACGAAGGGTCAGCGAAGGGTTGATCCACATGTATTCAAACCTCCAACGTTTACAGATCCCACCGTGACTCACTGGATTTCATTACTCCTCACACAGATACCAAGTGATCTGACGCAACGCTACTTATCCTCTTGTCTGGGCGAGTGTGGGATTCGGCCGCGTTTACAGGCTCGTGCAAACACTTGCAAGGTTTTATGTTCAGCCTCGACACAACATTTAGATAAAGTGTCTGAATACATGTAAATATATTTTGTCATCCAGTGTGTCGTAGTGGAAGCTCGGTTGTGCACAGTAGTTCACGATGCTAGATGTCGTGATACTGTATATGTTAAAATAGATGTACTACAGACAATTAGTGTTCCACACTTGCAGGTTGAGGGAGTCAGGAGTTTATATGATGGGAATACAATGTACAGAGAGATAGAGAGATGAGACATATTTATCAGAGTAATGTTACAGGGGTCTGTTTTCCTTCGCGAATCTACAATATTTATGGACGGATAAACCTGCTTGGACGCACAGGGGCAAATATGGACCATAAATCCTCATTCCTCCCACTCTCGTTAAAATGGCTATAGTTTCCCTTGTATAATACTTGGCCATGGTTTTGCATTGTGGTAACCACAGATGCGTCATATATAATAACTATTATCAACAAAGTGAGACAATGAAGGTCTTCGAGAAATGGCCTGAGGATCAGGTAAATGCACAATGTTGCAATAGAAACCATTTCATCCTGGGGGGAGAATGTCACATAATAACTTTTGGGATAGTATTTGTATGAAAACACACTGAATAGCTGAATAGCTCCAAAACGATTTTTGGAAAAAGACCATTTTTTTTCCATACTACACTCTGACATCATGTGTGTATTTTGGTTTCACATGTTTTCATTAAATACAACCGTTTATTCACTACTCATGTTCCCATATGCAGAGCAGCATGTGTCCTGGACTCAGGGCTTCAACGTGAGTCGGACGTCTGTTTGAAGTCAGCAGCTTTGATAAATCTCCTCCTGTGTTTTCAGAAGTGCTCACAGATTACATGTTGCAATGCTGCTGGCCGGAGCTAACGATGCTGCCTCTCTCAAGCGTCAGCTTCGAGGGAAAATGACTTGCAGTGATGAATGTTCTCTATCGACCCTGCTGATTGGCTCTGTTCTTGCCTGTGTGAGTGTGTGTGCGGCTGATTGTGTTTGTTCGGCCCCCGGGGCCCGCACAAGGAAAGGGTGATGTAATGCTGAATCAGGGCCTCGCTGCAAGCTGGAGGGCTGGTAACCTGCATGGGATTTGTGTGTGTGTGTGTGTGTGTGTGTGTGTGTGTGTGTGTGTGTAGATAAAAGGGAAAGAACAATTGATGGATATGACTGAGATGTATTTTGGCTCCGTGTGACTGAATGACTTCATCTTACACAATCACACACACACTTCTTTAAGGATCAGTCATCGTTTATCGTTTTTTAAGTTGTTCACTGGCTCCTGGGAAAATGTCTCACACTGTGTGTGTGTGTGTGTGTGTGTGTGTGTGTGTGTGTGTGTGTGTGTGTGTGTGTGTGTGTGCTTGTGTTTATCAGTAACTGCATGGTGGTCGGTGTGTGAGGGGAAAAAATTAAATTCTGTTCACATGTTAGCAAAAATGATGTCAGACAATCCAAAGAAATATCTATGTTCTATGTGAAATCCTTCCTAAGTGTTTGTACTCGTGTCTTTCCTTGTTTATCCACGTGCAGTTTACTTCCCAAAGTGCATCCAGCTCGTGAGGTCACATGCTCACAGCGGCCCCCAGCATCCTCTGTACTGTTGACATTAGGGGCCTGTCCACTTCCACACCTATCTAATGCTGACGCTGTTCCACGGAGGACACCCAGTCCACATCCAGTCACTGTGTCTCCCTCAGTGTTTCAGCATATGAGCTTGGGTTGCAAAGTTAGCTTTCATTTTTCAGACAAAATGGCACTAATTCAAAGTCACTTCATCCAGTTACCCTTATTATTAATCACAGATGATACTCTTGATATCTCCTTCTTGTAGAAAATAACAGTTGTCTTCCAGAAATATATTTTTTTTTAACAAAAACCACCTCCAAGTGCCTCTAAAGCTCACAAACATGTTATATAATATTTGATTAATTTGTACAAAAATCAAGGTGTTAAAACTAAATATTGTGTTTTTAACAAGCAAACACTGGACTTTAACTCGGATGGGCGGTGTTCGTGTCCTGTGTGAAACAATGTTATTTTTACTGACGACTGACGAGTCACATGACATTATGTCTGTACAGCATACTTGTCTTAAGCCAAACCACGGTGCTTTTCTCGAAGCCTTACTAAACAGATCCTCTGCCCTAAGATATAAAGCAAAAGGCTGGGGGGCTTCTGCAAGTAGGGATAAGATCACGTTGAGATGTTAATTTGTGTGTTAGAGGGTTGTAATCATGCAAAGCCAGTGATCTCAGAGGGTTTTCCTGAATAACATTGTGTACACTAGTAATAATCAAAGTTTGGCTCAGAGATCACTTCCATTCTGAGGGGTGAGAGAGCCGAGAGGTCTTTGGAAGCATTTGTAGCGCCGAACGTTTCACTGCTGGCTTCAAATGCACGTACAATATGGGCCACACACACAGGGGTCGATGGGAAGGCTTTCATAGCTCATGTTCAGAAATGTCATCCACATTTCTTGTGAAAACAATAAAGTAATACTACGATAGCAGATGCTTCTTCTTTCTCCTTCTGAAGGCGAAGAAGGACGATGCTTTGAAAATAAACACAGAACGTGAACCCCGTGTGATTGTTTCTCTCGTTAACCACGCCAAAAATGGATATGAGACACGCCCCCCTCTCCCCTGCTTTAGCTCGATCAGTTCATCGCTCCTCCCCCCTTCCTCCCTGTCTACCACATCGTTCACCTCTCTTCACCTTGTCCTCTGTCTACTTACTTCCTTCTCCTTTAAAAATGGAACCTTGATTCACGGTAATATTTATGCTTTATTGTTCATAATTTCAAAGAGTATGTTTAACATTTCCAAGAGAAAACAATTAGGAGTAGGGTAACGAGTAATCAGCTGGAGCTGATGTGGGCATAAACCAAATAAAGAGCACTCCGATCTCTTATATACGACCTCGGCTATTTCTCTGACGTAACATGTAATCCCACATAATAACATGGTTGGCTAATGACAGGCCCCTTGTGGACACAGTGGCAGCAAGACAGTTAGCTGGGCATGCTAACGTGTGCGGCTTACGTCAGATAAACACTTACACTTGTTCTGTTGTGTTTTAGGGTTTTTGGAAAAGGTGATTCAAAAAGAGATACCACTCTTTTACTCATGACAGACAGACACTCTCCACAGCCCCATGCTGTTTTGGCATGTGGAGAGAATTACGGTTGCTAATTCCTTGAACAATTTGTGTTTGGGAGCAGGGTTTTAGCGAATGAGCACTTTCTCGGCAGCATCTCATTTTTTTTCTGACTACATATTCAAGGTAAGGAGAAAGAACTGTATTGATATTATCTTGGGTGGCCTCACTAACACTGAGTCTACTTTGCCAAAACATTTGTGGACCTTAACATTCAGTATAAACATAGCACAATAATAGCCTGTTAGTACTAATTGTAGTCGATGCGTTTCTTTCTCCTTCACTCTCTCTCTCTCGGCTCCATATGCAGTTCATTAAAGTCTTTTGAAGTGTCAATGACATCATGACTTGGCTGCCATCTCCATGGCCCTGTTTAGGCCTGACAGGTTCCCATGGAAACTCTTATGTCATGGGGGGGTGGGGGGTTCGAGGTGAGGCGAGTGGATGATGTTTTAAGGCCTGTTTTCAGGTGAAATGTGACGTCTGTTAACACGAGGACTGGCAGGAACAGCGCTGGGTGTCAGACTGGGATCGGAGCCAGCAGGTTTGCCTGTGTGTCAACCCGGAGACTCACACAACGGACGGCCTGGCACGGCCTGCAGTCTGTTGTTGTGTCTGATCGTTGGTTTCCAGGCAGAGATGTCAGAGTTTACAGTTAAAGGCTGATATGTCTTGGGGGGAGTGCTCCCACTGGGAGAGGAATCCTGTCAAAACATGATGTGAGGTTACAAACTAGCAGACATCATGTTACTGCAGGATTGTTTTGATCATTTATTAACGTAGTTTATGTTGCATAAAGACCAGTGTTGCTTTCTTGCTACAGTCGCCTACTTTTCAGAGCCTCTCAGTGAGTTATATTAACCATTATATAACCACTTAACTTTCTGCAAATGAATGTACAATGACATCACGGACATATGATCGTATGCCATCATTTGCAGTGTTAAATGGACTATAAATTAATAAACCTCACCAGACAAAGCACTTTGCCCCTATCTAGACTGGAAATGAGGGGAAACAGCTCGCCTCGATCATTCATTAATATGTTGGTTCTCATTTGTGTAATCTGTACATAAACAATAAAATTACCAGGTGTGGTTTTATTGGGCATCTGTTTGTTTTGTGTCAGTTAACATGGTTAACCACATGTTTCAAACTGTATAAAACTGTGACTGAAAATACATTTTCCTTGAAACGTGATTGAAAGTTGCAGTTTAGTTCAGTTTAGCTCGGCAGTTCGATCCAACGGCGTGTGAATGTGCATGAATGGGTTAGTTAGATCCTGATGGGCAGGTGGTAGTGGTGTGCGATACTGCAAGATTTGGTACCAAGTAAATATAGAGCATCGCTGATACCAATACTTTTAAATAATTAAGGTGGATGCATAATCAAAATGCTAAATCTGAAAGAATTTTTATGACCTTTAAGTGTTTTTGTGATTATTCCTTTAAATTATTAATTAGTTAAAAACCAGGACAGAATTTGGGCAAAGTTTATATGTAAATAGAAAATACTTTATTATCAAATCAGTTTTTGTTCAGAGCAGAACAGTAACAAAACTACAATACAAAAATGAAATACAATTTCTCTGAAATAAACAAAGTGTACAAAATTACTCCACCACAAATATTGTAAAACGTTCTTTCAAGTAGAATGTGTGTTCAGGAGATCAATACCAATGTTATTGATTTTATCGATATTTGGATCGATCCGCCCACCACTAGCAGGTGGCACCTTGCATGGCAGCTTCTACCATCAGTGAATGTGTATGAATGGGTGAATGTAGACATGCCGTGTAAAGCTCTTCGAGTGGTTGGAAAGACTATAGCAGGTCCATTGTTCATACTTTGTACAGGACTAGTCTCAAATATTATTGCAGGGAAAGTGATACCAGGTGTAGTGGATCACTAAGAAAGCAAAGAGAGAATCGGCCTCAGCTTGAGATGTTATACGTAAATAGCTCATGTTAAATGGTACATTGTTCGTGTAAAACACGGCTCTCCTTTCAAAATGTATTAGACGTCTCTGTTTCCCTGGCAACAGTAACGCTACAGACATTATTAGTGATGTTGCTAAAAGCAATGGATTAAATTAATTAATTCAAGGCTAGACACAAATGTAATGTAATGTTTAATGATGTGTCATGATACTGACACAAATCAGTCTTTAAATAAACATCTTAAAATGATTAATATTATTTAAATAAAGTTGAGAACTGTATGGCAGTCTAGACATCCCTTTCTCCATTTCACCTTAGAAGCATACCACCTGAGATGACGGCATACACGGTCCATGAGCATGCAGCCATATCTGGCCATCCAAAATATTACGCCAGACTGCGAAATCTGCCACGGACAGACACGGAGGTGCACACTCACTCACAGACGCACGCACACTCCGCCGGAGATAAAAACACATTCTTTATACAGTTTTAAATTTGATAACAGTTGCCAGTAAAATGAATTTGAAAGCGCATGCCATGGCCGGACAGATGACAATCTGCAGAATGTACATGTGTTGTCAGTGAATCTCTAAACTACCAGTGGAAGAGCTTGAGCTGCAGGAAGCTGAAGCCTCTGGTAAAAACGATGCGCAGTCTAAGCTGTACAAAGCCTAGAGAGGTGATTTTAATCTCCAAATACTAATGAAAATACAGTCACATAAGTCGGCAGCAAATATACTGAGACTTTGTTGTTGTTGTTTTAGGAGCCGTGCCTGGCAGTGCTGCGGTTTCTGGATCAGCACAACTCATCTGAACACAACATCTTATAACAAAGATTGTTGATGGAATGTCTGCTATAACAAAATAAGGAGACGTCCCAAAAGGTTCACTTACCGTCCTGCCTGAAGATTCACTTACCCAACCAACTGCATTGAACGTTGACCCCTGTGGCCTGTCCCACAATACACACTTCCACCATTTTGTTCCAAGTCGCTTGGATGCTAACCTTGACAATTTGTCGGACCCTCATTAACAAATCATTAATTTACTCTGTCAGGGTTCCGCCGGTGCAAACATGTCTGTTTGAGAAAGAGAGCGTTTGTGTGACCATGAACATGAAGTTATCAGTATAGCAGCTAGCATGTAGCTGTGAACATAGCAGTGCCGTGTGTGTACTGTGTATTTGTTGGTGAATAAATGCAGAACTCCTCAAGACCCAAGACAAGGTCCCGTATCTTCATCAGCCACCTGCTGATTAAAGAGAAGGGGGTTAGCCCCGGAGTTGGCGACAACTTTGGCTCAGGCACACTTAAGGTGGGCTGAGCTTTAAGGTGGACCAGTTGTGGCTGAGCTTTAAGGTGGCAATTTTCCTCTGCTCTTTTTTATTTTTGATATTTCTTCAACTGTTTAACTGATGGCATTAATCGGCCAAAACTCTTATTGTTGTTTCACTGTTCATTATTAACCTCCTCACTCTGGCTTAATAAATTCTAATGCGCTCTGTGTTTGCTGGTGTGCAGCATTAAGGCTGGATTATGCTTCCGCGTCGACACAACGCAAGGGGGCTTGCGGACCCCTTGCGTCCTTGCGGACCCCCCTTACGTCAACGCAAGGGCCTGACGTGTGCCTCCCAAAAATCCTCGACGCGCGTCGAGGCGACGCAACAGCAACGCAACACCAACGCAGCGGCATCGGCTGTGATTGGTCCGCTAACTACATCCGCTGGAGACCGCTATCCGGTTTCCACTCATAAACACCGCCATTTAAACTTTTAAAAGGCTACTTTTATTGTTTTCACCTCGTTTTATTGTTTGCACCTTCTCGCTTTTGCACAAAGAAATAAAACACCAAGTTCTGAAAAATTGTGGATGTTTAAAGCCGGAAAGTAAACAAATACGCTATAACGAGGCTACGACGATATACGTCAAGAGTCTCGGTCGGTCGGTCAGTCTTTACAAAAAACATAGCGCCCTTTCCCGGTGTGGCATTGAATTGCATTTCGACACGTAAACCCAACGCAGAACCATCACGGTCTCCAAGCAACTGTGTGGCCGTTGCGTTGCCGTTGCGTTATCACTACGCGGAAGCATAATCAAGCCTTTAGCATTTGCAAAAATGTTTTCCATAATATGTTTACAGATAACTGCACTGCAAAAGTGCCAACAATATAATATTAAATTATTATTGACAGTGTAAGCAGCATTTTAATGTTATAGTCTGTTGCCATGGTAGGCCCATGAGAAAGAAAACTGATACTGCTGGGTTCTCATAGTTTTGTAAGCGTATTAGTTAACTAATCCACTCAACTGAATGGCCAAAGTGTTGCTTATCAGCATCAGTATTGTTTATAGCTAACATGTGATTAATTTTCATGTTTAGAGATCAGTTGGCTGATTCGTCTGAGTTTGCATCTGTAAGTGCGTCCGTGTGTGTTTATGGGAGTTTGAGGGAGCGTGGACATATTTGTGTTCCGTTTAAAGCGGCAGTGACGTACACTGTTCTCTGTGGGCAAACTCAGAGGCCTCTTGTTAATGTTTACAGTCTGTAACCAGCAGTCAGTGTGCGTGTTTAATGTGTGTACCCTCACCCCTTTTAGGAGATACTGTACGGGGGTGTGTGGCTAATGACGCACGGGAAATTAAAGAGGGCCAAGGCGGAATGTGCACTTTGGTATCTTTAGCTGTACAGCTTCACTGCGTTCAAAGTAACATGCCTATAATTAGCAAGTTAATTATAAACAGCTAATGACACTCTATCAAACATTATTCACTTAAATGCAGCACTGAAGCTGAGCTGTGAAGTGATGCTAAACCATTAGCGACGCTGACAACAGCAAGAAAAAACAGAAAGAGACGGTGAGAAGTTCTTCTTTCTTGTTAAAATGCATTTGAATAAGATTTACATCTGGCATTTGCTTCCTGACGGGATGTAAATTTGACACCCAAATCATCCTGTTGTTAGTCGGTTCGATTACAACTCCACACGCGCACACACAAGAGGTGGAGTTTCTTACATGAAAGACAATGACCTCTCTCTAAACTATAACTTGATCAGAGGATAGATTGATAGGATCGCATATTCCATAAAATAATATTCCTGTGAATACCAACAGGTGCATTGGATTTGTTTTGTTCTCATGCGTTGACATTTTTATGAACTGCAACATGCAGTCGTCAGGGTTGTTGTAAAACCCACAGAGAGAACGGTGTGAGAACCTTCATTACATCACAATGTGTCATCCATTTGACTCGTGTTTGTCTGTTCTTGTTTTGACTTGTGCAACATTTCACGCAGCTGAAGGCTTCAAACATCTGCGGTTGGACCGATTACATCTGTGTTCTTTCAGTTTTTCCTTCAATGTTGTGATGTTTTCGGCCACGTAGTCACGACAAGCCGATGAAATATCTCTCTTGACGAGCATGACGGAGCGTTAACGGAGCTAAATTAAGTCAATATACTGTATATAAATAGCCAAACTTTTACTATACTAATTGTTAGCACAATTTACCATTTGTTTTAATCAGTTTTAGATCACACCTCCAATCGTGTTTAGAAAGCATGTAGACTTAAGAACTGTAGCACAGCTGTCTCAAGTTTGTCATAAATGTTTTTTTGAAGTTTTGACGTTGCTCAGGTGTTGTTATTATAATGTATTTTTATTAACGCAGAAATGAAATGTTGACATTGGTTACTTAAAGGGGAAATCCAGTGTTTTGGATATAGCATGATAACGTTTGAACGTTCGCTGGGGAGCAAAACGAAGCTAATCCGATGCTTACAAAATGCTAACAGTGATAGCGATAAGGGTCATGGTAAAAAGAAGTCGCTCATTTTAAACCATTTACGAGGCTCAAAGTAGCCCGACACTTCTTTGGTAGTATAATGCGGGTCCTGACATCTATAACGAGGCATTGACAACTTTGTAAATGTACAGATAGTTTTTTAAAAAGGACTGTTTATACAGACAATACCTTGAGTCGTTTGCCGGTCGGCGCCATCTTGAAATGAAGTCCCTACGAGTCGATTGACGCACACAGACACTGAATATGACGAAGAATTTGAAGTCGATCAGCCATTTGAATTTGATGGGCGTCCGTACCTTTTTGAACCCGAATATACGGACAAAGAGTTGCGGGGGCTGGATGAAAGGGCTGCCAGAGAGCGAAGGCGTGCAGACTCTGCACAGCAGAGGGTGCAGAGATCTGGCATGTCAGCCCGCCCCCAAAATCCCCATGGTGCACTGCAGTTTTCACGACCAATTCAGGCTGTGGTGGTCTCCGGGTGCGTGAGGCGGGAGAGATGGAAAACATATTAAAAGTGGCACCAGCAAGCAGTTTTCCAAAATAGAAGTGCCACGCGAGGAGACAGTGTCTCGCTTTTCACCTTCTCTTGCACACCTGACCAGGTGAGCAAGTACTTTATCACGTTCTATCCACCACACAGGCATCCAAAAGGAAACGAGAGAGAATCTAGAAACCCTTTTTTACACTGCTTTTTTATCTATAGGTACATGTTATTTGCATATTTGTTGTTGTTTCCTTAGGAATGAGTAATTCCTTACATATCAGATCAAATTGTCCATTTAATTTCCGTACTGACGGTGTGTCATGCAATGCCCTTTAAGACACTATTAAACACATAAATACTGTGGAGGTCGGTGTGGTGCAGCATCTGGCTGCAGGAGAGACAGAGAGGTGTGTGGAGGAGCAGCGTCAGCTAATCGACGCAGCTGCAGCTGATCTGTGTGATTAACAAAGCTTTTATATAGTCCA
The DNA here is from genome assembly GCF_963514095.1 of Eutrigla gurnardus. NCBI lineage: Eukaryota > Metazoa > Chordata > Actinopteri > Perciformes > Triglidae > Eutrigla > Eutrigla gurnardus. The sequence goes on along the minus strand of NC_139924.1, from coordinate 22,447,195 downwards.
CAGCAGGCGGCTGAGGAAGAGAGACCTGGAACACGCTGGAAGGAAGAGAAACCAGACTGCTGTGCTTCTGGTCGGTGCGAAACGCACACTCTCGTGTCACGTATGGACATGGAAGACATGGAGTTATGTGTGGAAGTCTCAAACGCCTGGACCAGTATGAGGCTAACTTCTGAGGCTGGCCTTAAACTTTCTGTTTAAGACGAGAGTTAATTATTTGTGGCTTTGTTGCTACAAGCAACCTCACATTACACAGTCATTTATTCCATTCTTTATATGAAAAAAACTATCGGTGTAGCTTTATCATGATTATTTATGAAATACCTGAGTTTTAGCATCTTTAATTTTTGCCAGAAAAGCAAGTTAGTTAATGAAAGTGAAGCTTCACACCAAGGATCTGGCCAGTAGGCTTCACTTTTCCACTTCACTACCTTGCTCGTGAGCACTCGGGTGTTACTTTTCGAGGCATGGCAGTGTCCTTTATTTACTTTTACTGTATATTCACATTTCCCCAGCCGGCTTTGGGATTTCCATAGCTGGTGATTTTATGGTCACAGCCTGCTTCTGTACACTTTAAAGCCCGTTTCCCCCCCGGACCGTAGGAGGTGAGGCAGAGTGAGGAACAACAATGGCTTTCTCTTTACTGTTTGCAGATGTTTGGCTATTGCTGACAGTGATATGTGCGCTTTCTATCGTGAACTCCAAATGTCTTCCAGCCTCCTGCATGACCCAACTCACAATTAACCAGCCCACACAGAGGAAGACGTGTGTTTGCTGATGTGTCTGCAGAATCAACAAATACCTTTTGCTGGTCGAAGACCAGATGAGAAGAAAAAAAATTCCGGGACCTCTCCTCCTCGGTAATCACTCTGGACGTTTACAACCTCAGCTCTGCAAAAAAAAAAAAAAAAAAAAGGGAGCAAGCGTCACAGAAGTAAAACATATTAAGTCATAATCAAAACAATGAGGAGAAGGATTGTGGGAGGCGGTTATGGGGGAGAGCGAAAGATCTATTGTGACGACAGCTGACATTTTTTAGTTTCGGCTCTGACTCATGTGTTACCTTTTGACTCACTGTTACTGGAAAGCAGTGGTTCTCCAACTGGGGGATGCTTTAATGAAAACGAAGATTAGTTTAATATCACTGTAGTCAAGCTTGATTCAAATGTATGAATATAATAACAGTAACTTTAAGCCACACAATGTCACACTGACGCACGCTTTCTCTCTGCAAACACAGATTTCTTACAGCAGTATTTATTTATTTGCTTTTTTTAGATGGAATAATCTTATTATAATATTGCTATATTATATATATATATATATTATAATTAACACAGCTTTTTACCTTTACTCTTTTACTTTAATGGACAACGATATTGTATTGTCGGTGTCATGGGTTATGAAGTGAAGCGAGAATGCAAATGAGAAACACTTCCCATGAGGCTCAAGTCACGAGGCGTTCACAAGCACATAAATAGCAGCACAAGATTTGATCAACAGAAATGTTGTTGGGCTTCATGCAGGCGCTATAGCAAGCTGGAAATAAGTTATTATATAGAAGGAATTGAAAATGTGTTAAATAAATGTAGCTGTGAACGAGCACATTTTTTTAATGATTTGTTACTTCAGTAATTGTGTTTTGATTACATTAAAAGATCAATGAATGTACGGCAGACGGCCCTTATGACTGAAAAGTGACTCACACATGACTCCGTTACGTCTGTATCTCTAGATGGAGGATGATTCAGGCCATGTGTTCTCTTTGATATGTCTTTCTGTTTCTGCCAGTAAATGACTGCACTAATATATTAAATTGCAATTTAATTACTGGTCATAAACTTGTTTACCAAAGCTACCTGTTGTTGCTCTGGATCAAAGGATCACTACGTTGTCTGTGGAGACACTGTGATTAACTTCACTGGCAGAAAACATTAGAAGGCGAGCCAGAAAGTTTGGTAACGTTGCTGCTATGCAGAAACATGACGGCAAACGATTTTAAAAAGATGGAAAACAGCGTCAAAAGAGAAAAACGTACATTTAATTTTGACATAATATGACACAACGTGCTTTTTTCAAAACCTCAGTTGGCTGATAAAACTGATACCCGTGACCTCTGACCTCTGCAGTGCTTTGTTGTCGTCTTCGTCTTGTACTGCCCCCAGCAGACTCGCATAAAATCCCTGAGGGGCCGTTGAGTGTGTGTGTGTGTGTGTGTGTGTGTGTGTGCATGTGTGTGTGCGACAGAGAGAGAGAGAGAGAGAGACGGAAAGGTGGGGGGATAATCTTCTGGTAAATCACCTCACCAAGCCCCCTCCTCAACTCCCAACGCTCCCTGTTGCACTGCACACACACACACACACACACATTGTTGACAGTAAGCAGAAGGGTGGAATGTTGAAATATTTGCATGAGTCTGTCTGTTGCACACACACACACACACACACACACACACACACACACACACACACGTGCTATCTGGTGTCGAATGTTTGCTCTGTTGGGGTCCAGTTACGAGGGGGAGGGTGGGGGTCCTCAGCAGCCAGCTTGTCTGTGTGTCTGTTCGTCCTGCCATCAAGCACACGACTACAGTAGAACAGAGTAGAAGCTCATAGAGACAAGTAGATGTCGGGGAAACAGACCTGTAACTCCCTCTGGTACCTGATTCGAGTAGCCTATCAGACTGATAAATACGAACATCCAGTCTATGGTACACATTCATTCACACACTGATGCAGGCTGCCATGCAAGGTGTCACCTGCCCATCAGGATCTAATCTAATGCACATTCACACAGCGACGGCACAGCCTTCTGGGGTTCAGTACCGACTAGCCTCCACCTCTATGTATGTAGGAGCTTCTCTTTTCATTCATAACATCTGAATTAGTACAGAAATCAGCAGGTTTTCCCTCTTGACCAGTTGCAGTTGCCCTTATCTTAACAAAATACCATTAGAGCGAGGGGATGGAAAAGTAATGAGTGAAAGAGCTACAGATAAAGCCCAGAGAGGGGTCGGGGGTAGGGAAGGAAGCAGGTTAAGTGTGTGTTTGGATTGGCCATGTGAAACAGGCTGATGAGACATGAATGATCTCCACTGACGATTCAAAGTGATCCAGGTTATGATCTGTGATTCTGAGTGTTTAGGTGTGTATTTCTGTCCAAATAAAAGAGAAGGAAAAGAGAGAAAAACTGATCAGGGAAAGAGGAACCTACGAAAAGAAAGGAGAGGAGGAGGTGCGGTGAGAAAGTGTGTGTGTGTGTGTGTGTATGAGAGAGAGAGAGAGAGAGGAGTTCTCCTTCCAACAGTTTACACAGTGCGAGGATATAAAATCTCCCCAAGCCCGCCTCCTTCCCCTTCCCTCACATTTACTACGTTGTTTCCTCACTCCACCACCGCTGCCCTCCTTTATCCCTCCCTCCCTCTCTCCTCCCTCCTCGGGGCAAGAAGAGAGGAGTGATCAACCTGAGAGTTTGAAGCAAACCAGAGAGCCGGCAGCGCGGAGCAGAGCTCGCACGCTCTCACAGTCGTACAGCTGTTGAGGGCTGAGGAACCGAGGTAGGTTCGTCAGAAGATGAACTTTTTTACTTTCTGTCATTCTCACTCGTGAAAAAGTGATTCTCTTGTTCAGTTTGAATGAAGATTGTGATATGTTTTGTTGTGGATTCTGAAGGAAGCCTTGATTTCATTGTCACCATATTGCATATTTGAGTAGCTGCATTTGTTTTGCACAGAGTTTGTCCTTTTGAGAGTTTGACAGCTGTTCACAAGGTAAAGTGCAAGTCTTGTTCCCTTTTCTGCTTTCAGAACGAGCGAGACATCTGTGCCTGAAACGTGGAGCATATTGAAGGACAAGCAGGACAGAAGGAGTGGGTATAAAACAGACCAGACCTTTGCCCCCCCCTCCACAACCCCACCCCCTGCAAACTTTCACCTCCCAACCCTTGCCCCCCCTCCAGCCAAACCCTGACTGAAGCTGCACATTCTCACTCCTAGACGTTAGCTCACAGGCTGAGAGGCTTTCTGGCCCGTTTCCAGAGGGTCACCAGTGGCTGCAGCCTTACTGATGGAAGCCCCGACCCTGGCCGAGATGGGAGACTTGTGTCACCCCCGGTCTTCCTCTCCAGAGGGGGAGACGGTGTGCGCGGCTTTAGCCCGTTATGAGCACACCCTCCGGGATGCCATCAGGGAGATCCACGTGGACGTGGGCACTTTTAAGCTGGGCATGGAGCGTCGTCTGGAGGAGACGGCCAACCTGAGCGGACCTCTCGGACAAGCCGTGGCTCAGCTCCAGCAGGAGAACCGGCAGCTCCGGGGTCAGCTGGAGGCTCTCACCCTGCAGGTGGAGCTCCTCACTGGGATGACGTGTGACAGGAGCACCTTGCTTAACAACAACCACAATCACAAGAATCACCTCAGTGACATTCAGGAGAACCATCATGAGATAAACGAGGTGATCCACGGGAAGGGTCAGGCTCTCCTCCACGTCCAGCCCTGCAGCCTGGGGAGCCAAGTCCAGACCAACAGCGGCCTCGGCAGTCATTCTAGCCCCGCGTCCCCGCCCGTCACCTTCCCGTCCTCCCCCAGCTTCAGCAGTCCTCCTGTGGGCTCCAGGGTTTCCTCCATGGTGACGGGCCCCGTGTCCAGCGGCAGCCCCTCCACCGCCCGCTTCTCCAGCCGAGCCACGTTCGCCGTGTCCAGCAAGACCAACGTGAGTACTGACGATTCCCCCACAGAGTCACATCATGCACCAGAGTAGCAATGTATTCATGTTGCAGTTATTTAAACATTATTTCACAAATATTTCTTCATATTTTTATGAAATATTTTATACAATCTTTCACTTTGCACTCACTATCAAGTTTGAGTTCTGTCTGCGACCACTTGCTGAATGTTTCTGTGTATCCATCCATCAGCTGTTTTATCATCAACATTCTTTACTTTTAGCTAATTACTTTAACCATTATCCATTACCTTTAGCTAACTGTTTAAACCACACACTTACTATGAACTACTATTTATCTGTTCCTTTTAGCTTTTTCCACCACATTCGTTACGTTTATCTGTTTCAACATGGATTCATTACTTTTATCCAACTATGTATCCAGTACATTTAACCAAGCCACGTATCTGTTTTAGCTAACCGTGTCATTCATTACTTGTAGCTGTTTCAACTATTTATCCATTACTTTGAACTAATTGAATGGTTCGTTACCATTAGTTGTCTATTCCACTCGTTTATTTTACCATTTAGACTGTCTTCTTGTTTGCTCACTAGTTTTCATACATTCAGCGTGCTCACGTGTAATGGTCTGAATCAATATGTGAATATAATAATCATTTAATTTGACTTCAGTTAATGTGCTAGGTTCACGTACGCCCGGTTGAAAATCAGTGTCTTACAGTGAACTTCCTCGACCTCAAGTCTCAGGGAAGCGTCCCCAAGACGACTTAGTCCGTGTCATCCTGGGCTGTCGACATGTTTGTACCGACCCACCACTTTCCTTTGAAACCCAGATGGAAATGTACAATAGCAGAAGAGGCAGGCTAATCCAGTAATTGCAATGTAATTTTCTATGTTGGGAAAGGAAAGGGCCGCTGTGGTAAAGAGGCAGAATGTGAGTCTGACTGCAGCCGCGTCGCGTTGCGGCTGAGTGGATGTGTCATACCAGGCACCGGCTGTGTCACTGCGGTTGCACAACAGCCCTCGCACCGGGATGCTCAAGGACTTACGAGGAACGGTAACGTAAGTGGAGCGGGCTCCTGGGAGGTGAGGTTAGCGTGGTCGTGTGGTTGTCAGTCAAATATGTGGAGTCAGCATTGGGAAATGTCCTCGGTGCAAACCTTGTGTGTCCGGTTTTCGGGAATTTTATGTTTTGGTGTCGCCGAAACGACTTCACGGCTCTTGTTTGAAAAGAATCGCTGGTCTTAAAATGAACTCACCTTAAACTTTAGTGAGTACAGAACGGATGGGTCGAGCTGAAGAGGAGTTTGTTTTCTCAGTTTCTCAGGTGTGTCTGGCTTACAGGGCAGTTAATCACTGCATTGATGGCAACCAGACTGTCCCTGTCTGTGTTTAAGTGCTCACGGTTTCCCATTTATTACCATTATAAATTGACTGTCACAGTGGGATGCTGCTGCTCGTGGAAGTATGCCCCGTGGAGTTGGCCCTATAACTCTTCCTGGAGCCCTTTACAGTGAGCGTTACATCATTGAATACGTTTCCTCTCTTTGCTTGTCTTTCGTCTGATGAAACCCTGAAAAGAATCTCCTGGCTTCAGTCCACGCTGTGGCGGCTCCATCACTCAAACGGTTGATGATGAGTGTGCAGTTTTCATTCTTTAACTCGGGAATCGTGGTCTCACAACAGCAAGAACGATGGAAATTTCGACCAATCTCTGCATTAATTGCGAAAGCATGCTCGCATTGTTTTCCAGAAACCTCTTAAAGCCTTCTTGCCGCACAATCCAGTTTTCCGTTGTCCATCGGTATGTTGAAAACAGTCACATTTAACCCAAAATAGGCTAAATACAGTTTTTCCATCTCAAGGCTGCAATATGTCGTTCTGTTCCACCATCTGACGAGCAGCTCTGAAGGAGCGAAATGTCCTTAAGGAATAATAATAATAATAATAGTCATTTATATAACGCTTTTTGTGAGTGTGCACGTGGACCAGCTATGTAATGGTGACACTGTTACCTAAATGATTATAAATCAGTAAATCACTCGTGTATCTGCTGGATATGAGCCGATCAGCCCGGGAGGTTTCCTAGCAGACGTCAAGCTTCCATGAGCTGAATGTAGCTCGTGCCACATTTGCGTGTCAATCAGCAGTGACTTTTATTAAGTGTTATATTTATTAGCCAAAGAAAACAGTGAAACCATAGAGTTGAAATTACATGTCAGGCTGTTTTGCTTCAAAAGCCACAGCGGTTAAGTTGAATGGCAAGAGAAAGTCCACAGATGATGTTGTTTACTTCCAGAGGACGCTGCATCCTGCTGGGGAAAGTATGACATTTACGAGGCCGGTATTAAGCTTCTCTTTTATTATTTGGAGCAGAGTGGCTCCTCTGTGTAAACTCACAGATGACATATCCTCCGTTCACCATATGGTTTGGTAAAAAGTTTTGTAGCCTGTTCTAACGATATCCACGTTCAGATGTGTTATGTGTCTGTTGCAAGGTATGGTACGTGCACACACAGTCATACAGACTCACAAGACACGTGCACGCATGTATGCAAATAGCCGTTGGTCATGTATCTGTAATTACCAAACTATGTGGCGGATGCATGGAGGAATTTTATCTCCTGTGAAATCATGTGGTCAGAGCGAAACAACACAAGGGCACCTTTGTTACTGTACGTCTGTGCTGTGGGAGATCCCCCGCTGTCAGCCAAACACAGCGCTGCAGACACACACACACACACACACACACACACACACACACACACACACACACACACACACTCGGATCGGATCAAACGCCAGAAAAATACTGTGAAATTACAAAGCTTCTCTGCTCGCATCGTGGTAATTAGCTTCCAGTCGGCTCACTGGTCTGTTTGAGTCTTGAGCGTGCTGTTCCTGCCTCATCCTCTGTCTGTCAGTCAGACACACATGTGAGGAAGACGCGGTGTGTGAAGGTCAGCTGACTGTCCCGACACGCCCGATTGAAATGATACATAAACAGTTAATGGCTGAGATCCAAGGTGGGGGGGGGGGGGATGCACAGGTGTGTCTGTCTCCCGGCCTCACCGTGACTCGCTACGCTGTTATATGAAGGAACCGTGCACACCTGCAGCACGTCAGCATGATGGCGTCCATATGGAAAACACACCTGCAGCATGTGTCACGTATGGATTATGAATACAGACTGTCTTTTCTGATCTGGCCGTCTCTTTTTCACCCACTGCGTTCTTCTCTACTCTTTGTCGTAGAAGTTGCCGAGTTTTCTCTTCATCACTGTTCCGATTAAGTACATCGGAAATTTGCAAGTACTTTAATAGTGTGTGTGTGTGTGTGTGTGTGTGTGTGAGAGAGAGAGAGAGCTGTGTAGCTCTTTTCTATCCTCTAATAGTTCTAACAGGAATTGGTCAAGATTAGGATTAGGACAAAAAACCTCCAACAATGTCTCCTGCTCCCTCCACACGCACACACACACACACACACACACACATACACACACACGCACACACACACGCACACCCACACACACACACACACACACACACACACACAGTGGATCAGCATTCATTGGGAAGACATTGAGTGCGGAAGGATGACAGAATCCACCCTCCTCTCCATCTCTCACCCGCATCCCTTATCTCACCTCAACAATGTTTGTTGTTGCTGATTCTTTTTGTTTGTTTGTTTGTTTTTTTAAATCAAAGCTGATCATTTGTGCTGATATGACACAGTTTGATCTGTTTAATATATTACAGTCCAAACTTAATAGTAGAACAGCTTAAAAATACACTTAACTGGAGGTCCACCTCCGAGCTCCAGGCCTCTCACCAACATGTCTTCATCAGCGGGCTGCTCGGTTGTCACCATCGGATCTAAGTATGGAACTTTGGTCATGTGATAACAGGTTATCATATGACACTCGCCACAAGTGGATCTTCAGATTAACGGCCGCTCCAAAGATTTTACACCTTCGAGGGTTAGTTTACACCTTCGTGGTTACACCTCTCGTCTTGTGAAAACAGCTGCGAAAAGGCGCTAAATTGGATTTAGGTCGAGAGAATGTGAGGACCAGTCAGTGGCATCAATGCCTTCATCATCATACACATTCTGGACACATGAGACCAGGCTAGTCCCGGACCAGGAGGGAACCCCAGGAGGAACAGCCCATTCCTCTTGCTCTGCATGTGTGTGTGTGTGTGTGTGTGTGTGTGTGTGTATTCATGAGCAGATGAACAGATCAGATTAGTGCAGTCAGGTCAGAGGGTTATCTCCTATCCCCCTATCAATGCACAGACTGGCTGGGTGCGCTTGCTTTGTGTCTCAATGCAGCGCTTGCATCACATGTTGCATAAGAGGCGTTTTCTTGAGATTGAGAAGTTGAGTCCGGGGCAGCTGTGGGTGTGTGTCTTGTATATTATGCTCAAAGGAGAGGGTGTGTGTGTGTGTGTGGACGTCACATGAGTTTCCACTTAAAGGTGTTGCATGCAGCAGTTTGACATAATTAAATCGTTACCCTGCACAGTCTGAGGTTTTCCCTGCTGTCGACAGTGTGGCGCAAAATGAGCACACATTTTTTTTTGTCGATGGCTGTTGAAACCAAAAAAAAAAACTGACTCGACAGAGTCTTGCAGGAAGCAAAGGGATTTATGGGAAATGTGGTTTTCATTTTGAGAAACATCTGTACTCATCACACCAGTGCGACACAGAAGCTGCTCCAACCTCGTCTCACAGTAATCATGCCAAACTATGAAAATTAATTTGACAGTATTATTTGACATGGGGGAATCAAGACAGAGTTTGTTTCCCGTTTGAAACCCGGAAGTCGGCGTTGACTTAATTGTCAGGTATCTGTACTTAAGTAACGCCACGTAGTTATTTAAAAACCAAACCACGATCTTTTCCTGAATCTAACCAGGTACTTTTGTTTCCTAAACACTGCAGGGGCTCGTGTTGCTGGACTCTTGTAAATTAAAATGCATTAGATTTCTTTCATGACTTTAAAATATATTTTTGTCCTTAACCTTTGGCCGGCAGATCACTTTTACAGAGTGTGTTCCAGCCAAAGGAAGTCTTACACCGCCGTGTAGTGTTGTTTATCTCCATGACAAAGACGTTTGACATTTAAACTTTGCCCGTGGAGACTCCCCAGGCTGAGCCAGCTCTGACGGTGTGATGTACAACTTCTGATCTCTCCGTGTGCACACACAGACCCCGGCAGCACCCATCCATCTATCCACTCATCCATGCACTCCTCCCTGCCACGGCGGCCCCTTCCTCACCCTTTTTACCCCTCCCCCAATCTCCCAATCTCCCCCTCAGCGCTCCACTACATTTTAAGGCTGGATTCCTGGCACCAACCCCCCCATTTGCCCATGTGGCTATTAATACAGCCATGAGAAAGACAGAAAACAGAGCTTCAAACTCTTAAATGTTTACTAAAATGGCAGACATATGAACCGGTTATTGAATCGTAACTCTTGATTTGCAAAAACCCCGAATTCTCCTTTCACCTAATATCATTCCAAAATCAGCTCAACGCTATTGTGGGTCTCCCCGCCTGTTATTAATTTGCATTAGTGGTTTGGCAAGCTACTTATCGAGATGCTGCCGTGGCTTATTCTGACGTAGACACGCTTTTAGTAAGAAGTTTAAAATAGATTTGGACTGATATAGAAGAAAGAAAACAAGGCACAGCTGGAGGTAGAGTGTGTGTGTGTGTGTGTGTGTGTGTGTGTGTGTGTGTGTGTGTGTGTGTGTGTGTGTGTGTGTGTGTGTGTGTGAGTGTGTGCCTGTACACATGCTGGGGGTTTAACAGAGGTATGCGGCCACTCCCTGGCTACCCCTGGCTCCCTTAATGACTTCCAGACAATAGGCCGTGTTGCCGTCATCATCTCTGTGGAAACAGGTTAATAACTGACTGGCCGGTGGGAGAACTCGCCCCCTCGCTGCCCTCTGGGACCAGAAAGCCTTACTGGAAGTCAACTTCTTCAAGTAGATTTTTAAGTTTGCCTCTTTGTCTCCGGCTCAGGCCTCCATGGGAATACTTTACAATGTCATTTAGCTGCAGTCAGATCCCAGTGTTTTGGAATAATGCCCAGAAGGCACTTTCAGGAACATTTGGATTTAGAGGTCGGGTGACACAGTGCAGGGTCGTGGGTGAGAGAGCGGAGGGTTCCTGGAGTTTTTCAGGGTTTTTCAGACATTGAGGCTCCGACAATGGGGAAGGTGACCCAGATATAACTGCTACTTTGAGCATTAGGATGTTGGAAGTAGGAGCATGACCCAGATTTAATCGATCTGCCTGTCAATCAGCGTCAGGATGGAATTCAAAACGTAAACTCTCCAAAGTTGGATAATGGAAATGCAAGCATTGCAGCAGCTACGATAATGCACCGTATACCAAACGTCATGGCAATATATCCAACGGTTCCAACTGAAATCCATCAATCTCATGGTGGCACTAGAGGAAAAGTCAGGTGATCACCATCACATTGAGATTCAAGTTTAATTTAATGGATGTTGAGACAGTCTGTCATCCCTCAACGCCACGCCGCAAGCTAAAAATGCTAATCCACCATATCCACTGTATTTGGGGCAGACAGGCCTGTTGTAAATGATTATTAGCCTCCATTATGATCTAGTCCTAAAACAGATTACTACTACAGCAGACGGAGCTCTCACCTGTCTCTCTCTGCACACACAACACCTGTCCATCTTGGTCAGCCTCTCTTTAAAAATGTGAGTGAAGCGAGAGGCGACACAGTCTGTCTTGTGTTGTGACCTCTCACCTACCAGGGGTCAGCATGACTCCCCCGCGTCATCCTGCCCTCCTCTGCCTCACTGCCGGGAACTGAGGAGTAGAGGAGGATGGAGGAAGGGAGGTGGACAGGGGAGGCAGGGGAGAAACTCTCTATTGTTGCCATATGTTGGAGGTAGACGTTATAGGCGAGGGAGCACAAGAGTGAAAAATGATCTTTCCCCCCACAGCTAGACGGACCTATTTTTCATAGATAGTTGGCCTGGAAGAGACAGAAGCCATACTGTTCTTCTTTCATGATCTTTCTGTTTTTACAAATCTTTAACAGCCATTTAACCAACAAACAGACAGGCGACGTCTGGTGGGAGAGGTTGAGTAATGGACATAGTTCACAGTTAGAAGTTGCAGTTTATCTGCAATTCTAATAAAAATTAGGAAAAGTCATGAAGTATTAAGGTTATTAAGATGAGCGTGCATCAGTATCATGACACATATAGCATCGTCAGATTCTTGTAATTAGATGTTAAATTAGCTTAAATCTAACTCAGGTAAAGAAATCACTCACAAAACGCACTCTTGGTTTTCAAGATGCCGTTTTCAGAGAAGCACATGTAAGATCCTGTCTTGTCACCATCCGAGCCTGTAACCTGCATTGAGCGTGTTTATGAAGAAAACATTTGCCTGTACAGTGACTCTCACCTGAAATGAGGTATTTTTATCCGCTCAGTTCAAAGGCTGGGCATATTTCCCACTCTCAGCCCAAAGTAGTATTCCCTGCCATTTTTTCGAGCAGAGAAATTGCAGGCTGTGTGATTGTATTTGAAGAACAGGTGGTTTGACTGCATCGCTCTTCCTTGGAGAGGAGTCTTCTGTCGACTCCCAGGAGGAAATTACAGAGCAGGAGTCCTCAGTCGCTAAGTGTCTCCTCTGAAAGCTGAGGAGAACCCCGCTGACATCTTTACAGTAGCTCACACACATCTGTACTGTACTGCTGCTGGATTCTGCCCTTTTTTTATCTGTCCTATAGTAAAAAGTCTATCAGTTATTTGGCAGTGATGAATGGCAGTTTACAAGCTTTGTTCATAAAGTGTAGCATACTGTAAGTCTGTCCTTGCTCAGTCAGCCATTTTATTGCTGTGCAAATGCTTCACTGTGGGATTATGAGCCTCTTGATGGCTGTCTCCGTGGCACTGCATTTGTTTTGCAAATTGAAATGATTCCTACAGTTAGGAACATGGAACGATGAGCGTGTCTTTGTCTTTTAAAATTATGACTGAAGGTGGAACGTAAAACAAGCAAGAAGTGAAGATGTGAAGAGAATACGTCTATAGATACTATACATGCAGAGGATGTCTTATTATACAAAGTATCATTTTAACTACACAATATTACAACTAAGTGGACCCAAAAATCAATGCTAACACTAACTACTAGACTGGTTACCTGTCTGTCTCTACATGTCGGCCCTGTGATAGACTGGTTACCTGTCTGTCTCTACATGTCGGCCCTGTGATAGACTGGTTACCTGTCTGTCTCTACATGTCGGCCCTGTGATAGACTGGTTACCTGTCTGTCTCTACATGTCGGCCCTGTGATAGACTGGTTACCTGTCTGTCTCTACATGTCGGCCCTGTGATAGACTGGTTACCTGTCTGTCTCTACATGTCGGCCCTGTGATAGACTGGTTACCTGTCTGTCTCTACATGTCGGCCCTGTGATAGACTGGTTACCTGTCTGTCTCTACATGTCGGCCCTGTGATAGACTGGTTACCTGTCTGTCTCTACATGTCGGCCCTGTGATAGACTGGTTACCTGTCTGTCTCTACATGTCGGCCCTGTGATAGACTGGTTACCTGTCTGTCTCTACATGTCGGCCCTGTGATAGACTGGTTCCTCACTTTTGCGAGTCATGTCATGTCAACAGTAGTAACAGTTGGTAGTTTAGTAGTCATTGTGTTGTGTGCATACTTTTCTGTCTCGTTTTTCTTTGTTACTGATCTGATGAGGATTAATACCCTGAATTTAAAGCTGAGAGTTGGGAGTCTAATCTCAGGGTCAGTGTTTCATTTCATAAGTCATGCACTGCAGTACAAAGCCAACACAACGACGCTGTGTCTGTTGTGATTACCAGCAGACCACAGCGTGCCCTCGTCAAATGTTCACCCTCCAGCAGTCGTCTCGTACACACCTCGCCCCCACCCCCACCCCTACAAAGCCTTTATTAAAGTGTCAGTGATGAAGATGCCTCTGACAGCTTAACAATATCCTCTGCCTAAACTCGGGTGTGTGTGGCGCTCTCCCAGCAGCCTCCTCCTGTTTGAACAGACGGGTTTCCCAGGGCAGGTTGTCTCAAAGCAAACTCCCAATATTGTGGCATCTGCAAATAGTCCGGTATCGGTTTTGTCCAAACATCCACTGAGTTAACATTGGAAGAGGAATTGGAATTGTCTTTAGTTGCACTGTGGGAACCCACACTCACAAGATCAGGGCTAATACATTATAACGTGCCAGGACATTTGAAATACGTTTGTGAGGGAGCATTTAACATCTTAAGCATAAATGTCACCATGTTCTACTTCCATTAGATTGAAACAAACCATACAATAAATTACCAATACCAACACCATGTCAGATTTTAGGTATGTCCACATGGAAAGTAAGAGTGTGAGTCTGTGGGGATTGGACATTTATCCAACGTTTACCTCAGTGTGAAAACGCATGAAGTAGATGCCCAGCAAAGATGGCAAACTCCTTTTTTCCCTCCTCACCTTCCTCATCCTGTTCTTCCTCTTCTTCCTTCTCCTCTGTCTCTGCTCTCATGCACACAGAGGGCCCGTCCACATTCCTGCTCTGTTTCACTCATTTCGTCCAAACATTTTATAGTTCCCCGCTCATGATGCAATGACGCACTCTCGGAGAGTGAGGGATTTGTTTCTCCCTGCAGCTTTTGTCTGTCACTCCATGATGAGGCTGTTATGAGAGTGATCGTGTATATAGGACTGCACACGGGTACATTCATGGGTTCTTTCTTTTCCATGGAGTGCGATAAAGAGTGCAACGGCTGCTAATGGCAGCCCAAACTAAACAACTAGTCAATCAACTTTGTCTGACTAACACACCTCCTGTATGTCCATCCAGGCTCCCGTACACTTCCCTGCTTGGTCTTTTTACTGTCTCTGCATGATGGGTGTGCCCTATCCAGGAAGCATTTGTGTAGAAGAGTCCACATTTGTTATCAATCAACACAAGCAGAGACCACAACATGACGACAAGACCTCGAGCCATGTGCACCAAGCTAAATGCTAATGTCAACGTGCTAACATCCTCACAAGACAATGATAGCATGCTAACAAGTTATGTTAACTATGGTCACCGTCTTAGCCTGCTGTGTTAGCTTGCTAACATGTGCTAATTAGCACGAAACTCTGCGTGATACAATGAAAAGGCAGTGTAAAACGGGCTCATCTTAGTAAAGTTTGAAAAGAGAGACACTGTCACAATGTATTAAAATGAATAATACTTGTCAAGAACCCACGCTGCTAGCATGCTAACCATTCAGCTTGTCTGGGCAAACCTCTTCATGCTTGACTCAAAAAGCAAACAACACATTTCACTTTGAGTGTCTTCACACATCACCAAAGAAGTTGGAATGAAATGTGACATCCTCTCAATAATATATTCATATTATTTATATATTTTTTAATCTAAGCTATGCTAAAGCTGAGGCTGTGTGATGACTTGGAAAGTCATTTGTCCAGTTGTATAGGAAGAGTTCTTTAAGGCTACTGGATGCAGATAACATTTACAATGCACTGAGTCACTGTGGAGCAGCTGTACAGTATATTTACACAGGTTTTCATTGTTAGTGAAGACTTATATATCCACACCTTCTTAATGTATAAATATTTGCTGTGCAGCAGCTGCTAGCAGCAATACTGACCTCTGGTAGGACATTGCACTCGAGCGCTCCCCGGTTACGATAAAGCACACGGAGATGCTGATTGCTGATGGTCTCTATCAGTTGGTGCTTGTTGAGTAAGAAAAGGGGAAAAGATATGTTTTCATGTCTCCATTCACTCTCATGAAGAAATTGTCTCAATCACACATTTAGTACATAAACAAGTAGGTAAAATGATAAAGTATGAAAGAAGAAATACACAATTTGAACTTGAATCATCAGGGCTCTTTTTGATTGGTTGTCAACATGTGTGTTGGGCTCTTGTTTAACCCCACATACGTGATGGGTGCAGCTTGTCCCCAGGTCCCTGGTCAGTACTGTGCCACGCCAAGTGTTGAGTGCCAGTGTGTCCTGCCAGCAAAAAAGGACCTCGAGATACCAGAGAGTTTACAGGAACCTCAGCAGCTCCGCTATCATGTTTCCCCCTCTGACCCAATGTGGATGTCTGATGATCTGAGTATTTAAGCCGGGAAAGCTCCCCTCCCCGAAGCCAGACATTCTGCAATTTGTCTCCCCTCCTCCTGCTGGATGGCCAGCTGTTTCCACCTCACGGCCCCGTCCCTCTGCCTCATTTCCCATCATGCAATATACCACTGCTCCCCTCTGCCTTCCTCACCTTCTCATACTTAAAGTCCTCACTTATTCCCTTCCAGGTGTGTTACCCCACACTCTTTATGAAATGACCCCCCCCCACACACACACACACACGCACACACACAAACACACACAAACACACACACAAACACACACACACACACACGCGCACACAACCAGCATTCCTATATGGTGAGCTCAGCCCAACACACATACGTTCACACACTCCCAGCCATTTCCTCAAGTGAGCCCAGCATGCTGTCTGACAGAAGAACAGCATATTGTTCTTTATGAGTGTGTGTGAGTCAGGAGGGGATACAGTGGCGGTTTTAAGTTTCTAAAAGGTTGTTTCATGCAGACAACCTGTAGAGGTATTCAGCCATGCATTTTGTTTGTGGAGGTTTTGACTTTTTCTGCCTCCAACTTTAAAAAAATGGAGGTAAATGGAAATGTATTAGTGATGGTTATTTCATTGAGAAATAATATTTCGTCTCTAGTAGCAGCATCTCGTTTTCTAGTTGTTGCTGTTTTTCATTGTTATTTTTCAGTGCTGAGCGACAAAATGAAACAATATTTAACTCCATTGATTTGGATCAGAGGCGGCAATCTCAAACAACAATATTATTTTATCCATGGATCAAAGGACTAAGTATAACGTGAAAAAGGTGTTGTGATGAACCCACAGAGAATTATTATCAGATGCTGTAGCTCTACAAAGCATTTTAACACGTTTTTGCTAGTTGTTTTGGTTTAGGAGCCGCAGCTGCACTGATTTTGGTTGGTGTTTCATCCATTTTGTTTCCAGCAGCAGCAGGTGGTTGGTTGATTGCAGAGAATAACAAGAATGTGTTGCTTTTGTTTGTAAAGACTCCTTTTATGGTGCAATATACTGGATTCAGAGCATTAATATAGCAGCAAACAACTTTTTTCTATGTACAGATATAATCCTCGCGTTGTGCATGGTAGGGTTTGTGTATACAACATTGTTGCAATGTTGAGAGGCAATAAATATAAATAATTACTACTTGTCCTCCTTTCAAGTGATTGCAAATAGCTGTGAGTGTTTCAGGTCTTTGGTCCAGTCCTGTGGCGGTTTCTGACAGCGGAGACCAGCTGGCCAGATGCTCCAGCTCTGCTTCCAAACACGCTGACGTTATCTAAACACCCAACCGATGCATCAGATGCACCAGTGATGAAGTAAAGCTTTCGGTCGAACACAAAAATCAGCCACGTCTATTTAATTCCACTGTGACAGCCAAGTTTGAATCACAACCAGCTGTTCAGAGTTAATCGTTGCCAAGGAGCTGAGGGTCTCCAGCAGGGGTGCCCGAGGGTGCGGACGTGCACCCCCAGAACGCCCGTTAGAGCCCGTGGTTTGATGCCGACCTTTGAGAAAACGTGTACAGCTATCGGCGCTGCACTTTTGACCTGAGCAGTGTTGTTCTGTGCCAAAGGGGCCGACTATCAACACGCTAAGCCTCCGTCTGACAGGGCCACGTAGAAAAGTGACGGCTTGACCCGCAACCTATGTGGGTCAGCAGCGCCATGCGGTTGAGGGTTTGAGATAGAAGTATCTGCTCTGGACGGTGATGAGCTGTTTCCATGTAGCTGATTGTGTTTGGAGAGAGGAAAAAGAGCCACTGCTGCACGTCTGATCACAGAGACGCCAAATAAACGGGTCACAGGGGGCAATGTAACGTGAACTTAAGACACTGATGGTGTTTGACACTAAAACATGATCACGATCACTTTAGCAGTCAGGCTGCAAGATCCCCAGATAGACTTTGGCAGTTTGCCCGTCACCGAGTGTGTCACGGACAGTCGTGCCTGATTTTAAACAAAGACTTATCACAAGAGGGGAGGCACAGAACAGAACGTCTCTAACGCCTCCGACAACCGGCTCCTTTATCCAGACGCCAGGCCAACTTTGAAGTGTGTCGAGTTGCGTTGTGCATTGTTGAGTTGTTGGTTTGTTTTCTTTTGTCTGAAGTCCAAAAATCCCACATGTTGGAGAAAAGTCAAAAACCTGAAATGGTCCAGTAATGACTCAATGAGCATCAGACATCTGGATTCTTTTTTTTTCAAACCAGAGGAACATGATGCCCCGACACTTTGTCTGTGATCCAAACACAACACATCGGAGTTCAGAGAGTGATCAATACCAAGCGGTTAAATCACCCAATGCTTGAATTGCTGGCTTTCAAAATAAATGTTCTGCTACTTATTTTGTACTTTATTCTGAAAGTTATTAAAAGTCTTCCTATGGTCGTCAGTGAAGGTCAGATGTGACTTCATGCAACTTTGAAAGCGATGGTGGGTTCTAACGTTGTTACATGGTTCTATGTGTTTCAGAGTATTGAGCGAGAGGAGCCAATAGAGGTGGACCCCGCCCCAACACCTGCTGCACTGGAGAACGGACATGCGGCGACCACAGGTAACCACGGGAACCGTTGTAACAATCTTAGCAGCCCAGAAAAAAAAGGGTATGTGTTGGGCACGTTACTTTAAAAAAGTAATTAGTTACAGTTACTAGTTACTTCTCCAAAAGAGTTACTGAATTAGTTTCTGAAATACAAAAGTAACTCGTTACTATGGAAAGTAACTATTTCAAGTACTTTTTTAAATCCTCAAATGTGTCAAAAAATTTGCACCCCACTTCCGCCCCTCTTTAACGGAACTTAAAATACATGTGCATGTTCAATTATGTATGATAAATCTGAATATTATAATGAAATTGACACTTCATACAGTAAATTACTAACAAAAACAGTGTACACAAACTATTTTAATGTTGCTGTGGGACAAAGTGAGGCTGGCCTCCAATCACACTTCATGTATTATTGTAGATATTATAATTACGATGTTTATATAGTGAATAAATAAAAATAACACAATAGATGTTTTGGAACTTTTGATACGTATTGCACCTCAACAGGCCACAACTGGGCACCGAGGGTCAGGCTGAGCCAATCAGATTGAACAAAAAGTGGAACAGTCCAAGTTCAGGAAATCTCCTGTCCAGTCCCATTGCCAGCCCTCCCCGGCCCCTCACTATGGAAGAACATTAAAAAAAATCTTAGAGATCTTAACTTCAATGAGTTAATAATTACCGTAATAACATTATAATGATGGGAAGAGTTATCAATTAGATTACTTGTTACTGAAAAAAGTAACGCCATTAGTCAGTGAAAACAGCTGTAAAATGTCTTTTGCGGCTCAGAAGGAGTTTTGTCTCAGAAAACAACCCTGATGATGTCATCGGGGATTATGATTAGGTAAGGGTTCTTTTGGGGATGATTTAATCTGTTTAAATCACATGAGGAGGGAGAGGTTGCCCTCGAATAAAGATCTTCATGCTTCTCTGATGATTTTCCCTCATGATAATTATAGTTGCAGTAAAAAACGAGTCTTTTTTTTTTTTTCATCCAGTTGGAATAAGGTGATTCTGAGACTGTGGTTATACTGGGCAGCTCCCAGTATTTAGTGTGACTCTTTGCATTCATTTGGAATTGTGTTAGTGTCCAACATTCTTTCCCCTTTTAGCTCCGTTTTGATCTCCACCACCTCCTCACTTTAAGAGCCTTCATAAACGTGATCATTTGACAACTTTTTTATCCAACCAGAACATTCAGAGTTGGTACACGGCAAGATCTCTCCGCCCAACGACTTCCCCCACGAGCACACGGCCCATGTGGCCAAAAGGATGCCCCACCTCCCCATCACCGCTACAACCAAGACGGCGGAAATGAAAGGCCCCGAA
The DNA here is from genome assembly GCF_963514095.1 of Eutrigla gurnardus. Classification (NCBI taxonomy): domain Eukaryota; kingdom Metazoa; phylum Chordata; class Actinopteri; order Perciformes; family Triglidae; genus Eutrigla; species Eutrigla gurnardus. The sequence goes on along the minus strand of NC_139924.1, from coordinate 22,427,444 downwards.
TCCCCCAGCAGCCCTGTCGGTTCTCGTTCCTCTCCGGTCTCCGAGGCCTCACATACCGGCCAATCAGCTGCTAGCACCAACCAGACCCAGCCAACAGAGGATTCACCAGTTCAACCAGGTGATTGAAAACCTTTTCTTTTTTTAATGATCAAATTGACATTGCATTCAATGGTGAAAATGAAAGCTTCATATGAGAGAATACGATTTACGTAATTTTTCAGATTAATTTGCTAGATTTTTCATTCATAGTTTTTTTTTTAATAGTAGCATAATATACCAACGACTTTATGTTTCCATCTTCTTTGTTGCTGTTAGTATCTGCCACATGGACCCCTACACCCATCAGAGCTCTGGGATCTCCCCGCCTTCAAGGTGAGCCGGGCTCTCAGACACAGTCCTGTTTGAGAATACAATATCACAGACAGGATTAACTGACTGTCTGCCTTTTGCAGAGAAAGCAAACTCAGCCCCAGCTAAATCCGTGACCTACTCGGGGCTATTGCAGCATGACAGGTGAGTGAAAGGTGACTTGTGAAGGGCATCTTTAAGGATAGGTGAATCGTGTTTTTCTTTGCCTGACCTATCTGTGCTCCCGCCCTGCAGAGATGGCGATGTGAGCAGCGACAGACCCTTCGGGCAGGTAGGAGAGAGGAGGCGGGAGCTGGTGAGGTCCCAGACTCTGCCACGTAACATCGGCGCTCAGGCTCGGCGGTCCATCTTTGAAAGGCTGGACTCTGAAGCCAACAGGTAAATGCTGCATTCGGGTCCCATGGAAATTATGGTAGATAGTCCCCTAAACATTGGATCTCTCTCATGTATTCTTGCACTGCTTCTACTTATACAGTCGCCCCAAACCAGTGGACTCTAAACCCAAACTGAAGCGTTCTCAGAGTTTCGGGGTGTCCAGTGCCAGCAGCATCAAACAGATCCTTCTGGAGTGGTGCCGCTCCAAGACCATTGGCTACCAGGTAAATCACTCATTACAGACTTTGCAGATACAATGTTCCGCCTATTTAGAGCCATATTCTGTCCACATATCACGATATTAGTTGCTATTAGGCTCCAGGACACGGTGTCCATGTCTGATCTCTACGCATACTTTCCTTTCCGGCTGATAGTATTGTGGGTTTTACTTTCTGGCAGCATAGGTTTGGAATGTGACGCTTTTCCTCAAACTTGAACTACAAGATAACAGAACATGAACACACCACAGCCGACTTCTGCTATCCACCCGGGCTTTCAACTACAGTATCATCATAATACTGACAAAAATAGACAGCCAGAGGTTTAAAGATAAGAATATGATCTGACCACTCAGATGTCCTTGCTTGCTGTCTTCCAATCTGAGGACCACTCACTCGAGCTACTGCTGAGCCACAGCCGCCCCACAGTTTGAGTGCAACTGGAGCTGAGCGCTGTGTAGCCTAGCTTAGCATGAAGACTGGGGGACACAGGGGGAAACAGCTAGCCTTTCTCCCTTACAAGTAAAAAAAATGTCTAAAGCTCTAAACATCATTAATTATTTGTTTAATCCAAACAGAAATGTAAAATTGTGACGCCCATGTAACCATGTAATTTATTTTGACATTATTTCTGTATGGCTTAAAGTAAAAAGATACATGTAAATTAGCAAGCTTTAGGATGCTTTCACAAGCCAATATTTAGTCTCTTTCAATCGGACTCTGGTGAGTTTGGGGAGTTGTGGTAATTGTACTCTGGTGCCAACCAAAACAACTGCTCATGGGATTACGTGCGGCATGTGAAGGCATTTGTTGAGAATAAAGTCCACAAAAATGGTTTATTTTTATATGTAATTTGTGCATTGTAAACCTGAAGAAGAATAAACGCAAAACCAAAAGTATCAATTTCACTTGGATTAGGACTAACCAAACAGACCATTTTAACTCTTGGAGACTGAAGGCTAGCTGTTTGCCCTGCTTCAGGTCCTGATGCTAAGCTAGGCTAATGCCCCTTGGCTCCAGGTCCTCTTTCGCTACTATGTTTGCTTCTCATGATGTTTAGCTGGACAGGACACTTTATTAGATATTATAGAATCCTGCATTAATATCCATCCATCCATCCATCCTCCACCGCTTATCCTGTATTCAGGAGCCGATCCCAGCTGTCATTGGGCGAAGGCAGGGTACACCCTGGATAGGTCTGCATTAATATATATCCTATATATCTGTTCTTTATATCATTTAAACCTGTCACCACACAGTGCCGTGCTAATGTGCAAATTATCTAGCTTTCAACAGCAGAGGCGTATAGAAGTGGGGGTCCTGGTGTGAGGGTTCAGGTCGTTTAAGTCACGGTTGAGAACACCGACTCATTGCTGCACTCTGGTACCCTTCTCTCCACAGCAGCCATGTGGCTTTGGTTAAAGTCAAGCCGGGCTAAGCCAAGACTCTTATTAACTGGGAGCAAACAACCACAGACACACACACACACACGACACACACACACACACACACGAAGGAAAGATGCTCATCCGATGACTTGACATGTTGCATTTCATTCAATGCAAACTCCAGACTAATAAAGGGCAGCCTTGAAATGATGTTATTTCCAAAGCATGTAACGGAGGAGTGGAGAGAGAGGAGGGCACTGTCTGTTTTAGACATCACAATTATGGGCTCGGCAGTGAATGGGGAGATAGCTTTATGAAGCGACAGCGAGCTGCCAGTCAGTTTAACAAGTCAATTCTTTTACCCCAGTCGATCCTTCAGCGCTCGCTGCTTTCAGAGATGACAGTTACTGACATCGCCTCATCTTCTCTGTTCCTCTCCAGAACATTGACATCCAAAACTTCTCATCCAGCTGGAGCGATGGCATGGCTTTCTGCGCTTTGGTCCACTCCTTCTTCCCCACCGAGTTTGACTACATCCCCTTGTCGCCCGCCAACCGCAAACACAACTTTGAACTGGCCTTTGGAACTGCAGAGTGAGTGGATATAAAGACGAGGCCGCTTATGAGAAGGGTTTCTGATATGATGGATGATCTCATGCGCTGTTTAATTAATTACTCTCTCTCTATATATGAGCCACAAGGTATGGGTACGGGGTACGAGGTGTGGTATGGGTACGGGGTATGGGAATGGGGGAAGGGGTACAGGTTGAGTTGTGCTTTTAAAACACAAAGGCTCCCTGGTCCGAACCCAGACAGCAAACTTTATTGCTCCTTTCAACGTTTGACAAAAGAAAGCACTTACTAGATCCTCCTTCCATTCTTACCTTTCACAATAAAAGAGCTCTCGATTGTTTGGTGATCATAATCCCTTTGTTTAAAATAATTATTACAATACTATTTGTTTTTTTTTTATTCAACTTGAACTCATTGCACTCATTACGCAACAGCAGAAACACTTGCTTGTTAGTCAGATGTGGTTCCAGAATTTTCGCTGAATCAGCCTCAAAGTATTTATTGGCCTTAACTACATTAACAATGCAAGCCTTAACTTTATTGTGGCTGAATGTCTCTTAATGTCTTTTCTTTGTTGCTTTTACTTAGCTCTCTGCAAAGTTATTGCTTTAAATACATGCCAGAACACACACACACACACACACACACACACACACACACACACACACACACACACACACACACACACACACACACACACACACACACACACACACACACACACAATGCTGCCTATGCCACCATGCTTTTTTCCTTTACATGTTTGGGGGAAAGTGTGCTGACTCCATGCAGACAGATGTACATACACACTATAGCTACTATAGATCCGACATTACACAGGCCTTCAGTGTGGCCATGCACATCCTGTACATCGGGCTTAAAGACTCCCACTCCAGTTAAGAAGGTGTTGTTCTATGACTGATAACGCGGCTGCAGAATTAAGCTGATTTGACTGCAAAGCACTATTCACTCGGTCACTTAATCAATCCTTCATACATAGTGGCAGCTTTACATTTGACCTCTTAAAGAGGTCACAAAGACAGAGACTTATAGGACAATAATGTTCATGAGTGGCGTTCTTCGACGCCTCACAACATGTTTGTGAGGATGTAAAGCTAATGTCGGTGTTTTCATCGGGACTGAGATATGATATTAATATAATAATAATGAATATAATAATACCAAACATTCTGCACTTCATGCTTCTCAAGTGTGACGGTTTGCTTCATTTGTCTGTTCTGTATCATTGTCAACAATTGTATTAATTGCAAAGCATTTGGCACTTTAATATGTCACACTTGAGGTGACATGTTGTAGACCGCTCAAAATGCCAAAGAAATCTGAAAATATACAACCTGACTTTTCAAAATGGCAGATCCTGTTTTGATTGCTCAGCTGAAATAGCGGTGTGCTGCATAAAGCTTTCCCTTCTGACTTGGGTGTCTCTGTGTGCGTCTCCAGAGTGAAGGCAGGCTGCGACCGGCTCATCGAGGTGGAGGACATGATGATCATGGGTCGTAAACCAGACCCCATGTGCGTCTTCACCTACGTCCAGTCCCTCTACAACCACCTGCGCAAGTTTGAGTGAAGCTCAAAAGCAGAGCATGTGACATCCTGGGTCATTTGGCTTTTTGCTCTCAACATTTTTCAACCTCTTCTTCATTCTTTGTACCCGACTTTGAGCTGATTGGAGATCCAGAGCTGCCACAGGGGCACTTTGAAAAGACTACACTGCCCCCTGGTGGCGGATCGCTGTACATATCCTGTGATGTTAGCTGTCATGAAGAAGATGAATTTAAACACAACAGTAGTTTTTTTAAATTCTGTGTGTGTGTGTGTGTGTGTGTGTGTGTGTGTGTGTGTGTGTGTGTGTGTGTGTGTGTGTGTGTGTGTGTGTGTGTGCGTGTGTGTGTGTGTGTGCGTGTGCGTGTGAGTGTGTGTGTTGTTGACAAAGAGTGCAACTATTGCTGTGTTGTATAAATCTTTATTATCACCACACATGTTCGAGAGCGAGTGTTCATATTAGCCTTTTCATATTGAACCAAAGGGGAGGATGTATGCGTGTTTCACAAATGTAATCTGTAGGAAACTTTTTGTGATGAAGCAGCGAGGAGTATCTGATTGATTAAAATAATGTGTTTGTGATTAATATTTACATCCACGTGTGCTGTGATTTTGGGATACTGAGATGATGTAAATCAATAAAACAGTTTGACACCATATGGGCATCAAAGAGAGACATTTCTGCATTGTAATACAAATAATAAAAACAAATGAATATATTTACAATTGGAGGAATAGATGAATAAATAATAAATATATGTATTTTCTGTAAATGTACATTTTAAATGAGTCTCACGGTTGCAATTTAATTTTTTTGTAAATTCATGAGCTGAGATTAGGTTTTAGGATGTGAACTGTTTCATCCCCATTGCACGCATTCCAGCTGTCATTATTTCTTTTTCATGTTTTTCTTCTTCAACTTTCATGAGCTGGAATTTGTTTTAGAAATACTTGTTTTAGAAATAGAATTAGGCAGATCACTCTTTAAAAACCCTCTGAACTCCTTTTGTAATTGATTCCAAATATATTCTTATTACATATAACAATACATTTAAAAATAACATTTACATCTTCAGTATTTGGATGATTTATCCCCGACCTTTTGTCTTGTATTTCAACGATCTGTATTGAATGTTAGACCTGGAACAATAAGCACAACACCATATACTCAAAACTCTTGAAAAACACGCAGAGCAGCGTGAAAACAAGTGTGCTCGGCTCTCTGAGACAGGGATTAGAGGCAAAGGGGGACACCTGGCTTTGCTGGGTGCTGGGTGGTGGGAGGTGGGTGCTGGGTGCTGGGAGGTGGGTGTCCCGTGATCTGATGTGGGTATAAAAAGCTCCTCCTCAGCTGTCAGCACCAGTGGAGGCTGAGCCCTGTCTGTGTGGAGTTATGGCCCTGTTCACGGACTCAGACTTCTCTTTACTCAAGCACAACCAGCAGAAAGACATGATGGATTTGAAGGCGTTATTTGGAGAAGGGCAGCATCACTGTAGAGGTGAGTGGCAACAGCGTTCACGTCATCATCTTCCTCTCCTTTAATTCCATCTCTTGCTTCCTGTAATCAACCTCCAGTCCAGAAACTACTCATTGAATTAATTACTATGAGAGTAAATAACCAACTGAAATCATTTGTTTTTAAAGTTACTTCGATCAACAGGACAGGTTTAATAGGAAAAGTAGGGCAACCACAAAAAGCGAAGCAGAAATTAGAATTATTATCTAAATGAAAACAACAAAAAACAACATTATCAACATCGAACACAAGCTGCAAAATATATCTGCTGCAGCCTAAGCAAAATCTATATGAATTAAAAATGAATGCAAATTGCTTCGTATTCATAAAATAAAAAAACATAATTTTTACAGCATGAATAACCATAAAATTGTATATATTTTGTTTTTATTAACTGTAATTTTATTATGGTTTTATTTTAATGGCCTACAAAAAAGCATTTAAATGTGTATTTTTCTCCTCCTCGTGTTTATTTATTTGATGTTATATTATTAGTTAATATTGTTTCCCTTCTCTTGTAAGATGGGCGGAGTGAGAGTGCTCTGTCCTCTCCAGAGCCGGACAGAGTCGCTGGAGCCGCCGCCGGCTCGATGGAGGGCCAGAGGAAGAGGAAGAGGACCATCTTCAGCCGAGCCCAGCTGTCCGAGCTGGAGCAGGCCTTCGCTGTGACTCCCTACCCGGACATCACCCTGAGGGAGAGGCTGGCCGCGCACACGCACCTGCCGGAGAGCAAGATCCAGGTGAGTCTGCTGCTCAGCTTGGGGCCCGAAACACTTCATTAAGTGTTGCCAATTAGGAAACACCATGTTTGTTGAGGGAACACATCTTATTTCGCTCCACAGAGAATCTTCTGGTCTCGTTTGAACACTGTTGTTGACACACACGTCTTTGCATTTCCCATTAAAGGTGTGGTTCCAAAACAGAAGAGCCAGGAGCATCAAGACTGTGAGACTCCCCAAGTCCACCAAGCCGGTCCTGGGAGGTAGAGGGGTGGTTGAGACCTCCCCTGGGCCCGTGGCTTCTGCTTTCCTCGCCTCGACCACCCTGGCGGACATATTCAGACCGGAGCAGAACCACTCCTGCGAGGATGTCCCGCAAATGTTCGACTGGATCCAGATCTACAGCAACCCCATGTCATCGCCGGCATCCTCCTCGTCTCACCACCAGCAGCCCGCGCTGGGCCCCTCAAAACCTCCGGAGTCTCGTCTCTGGGAGGAGGAGCACCACCAGCGGCAGCACCTGGGACCAGCGCTCCCCGGGTTCCTTCCCGGTCCTTTCCCTCAGCCAGGCGGCAGGCAGCCTCATCACGCGGCCTCCGCCCGCTCCTACCAGGCCTTCAGGAACTTCAAACCCCAGACCGTGGCTCCGTCCGGGGCCCATCAGGCTGCGTACGGAGGTGGGGCCGCAGGCGGAGGTCACGCCTCTGTAGACCAGGTGGTTCCTTCTCACACTCAGCCTGTGTACTGGGAGGTGTCTCAGGGCCAGGGACACCAACACCACCCACACCACCATCACCACCACCACCACCCACAAATGGGACCACAAACCTCCATGGGCTACATCTCAGACCTGATCTACAACGCAGCTATTGTCACCAACTTCCTGGAATTCTGATGAGTCTGAATGTGGAGCTTGAACAGAGAAACATGAATACTGGATCGCTGTATCTGCTGTTACATGACCTCCATGTGTCTCCGTCGGTCCTCTGTGTCTGTCGGTCCCGTGTATCCGTCGGTCCCGTGTCTCCATTGGTCCCGTGTCTCCATCTGTCCCATGTCTCCGTCGGTCCCGTGTCTCCATCGGTCCCGTGTCTCCTTCTGTCCCGTGTCTCCATCTTTCCCGTGTCTCCATCGGTCCCGTGTCTCCATCGGTCCCGTATCTCCATCTGTCCCGTGTCTCAATCGGTCCCATGTCTCCGTCGGTCCCGTGTCTCCATCGGTCCCGTGTCTCCTTCTGTCCCGTGTCTCCGTCGGTCCCGTGTCTCCATCGGTCCCGTGTCTCCGTCGGCCCCGTGTCTCCGTCGGTTCCGTCTCTCCGTCGGTCCTGAGAGAACATCTGTACAGAGCTCTTCTCCAGTGGTTGTTGGTGTTGTTTTAGTACGTTCATGTTTTAATTCTGCTCTTTGGGATTTCATTTCAGTCTTCACAACAGTGTTTATTAACATGTTTAGACACAAACAGTTCTTCCATAAAAGTCACCAACGATATCTCCGACCTCACAGCAAAACAAGCTACATTGATACGTAGCAAGTAATCTGAACATGATGTATTTTTGATTTGGGGGTGAACTGATCCTTTAATATTAGTAGACAAGCAGCGTTACATATCTGCTTATGACTTTATGTCAAATGTAAGTGATGGATTAAAAAACAAGAAACGTGATTACCATCATATGATGTGATGAATTCCAACATGATTGTCTGCTGGTATCAGCTTGGACTTATCAGTCTAAAGACGTATGACAGACTGAAACATTTAAGATTTACCATCTTGAATAGAAACTTTATTTTTATTCTCACTCTTTATGATATCAAACACTAAATTCTGCTGACATTGCACATTTTCTTCCCCATTTATATGTTGAGGAAATGACTACAGAGAGTTGGTTGCTGATTTATTTTAAAATGCAACAATGATAAAATCCATACAGTGCTGAAATGCCCTGATGAAGGATAATGTGAGATTCTGAGGCCCGACACTAAGAGTTCGGAACTTTGTGTCGAAAGTTCTGCGAATGGAAGCTGAGCCGAGGCAAATGTAAAATGTGGCAAAGGTCTAAGCTCAGGACTTGTTCCGCTATGTTTCTCCTGTGGTTTTGATGTTTTGTGAATAAATAAAGGACTGATGGAAGGACTGACAGCGGCTCACTGACCCTCCAACACGGTGGATTGACCGATGTACTGGACGGGGATGCCGTCACAGATGCCGGCTCCTGTTTTCCCGCTCTAAGCTGAACCATGGCATGTTTAATGCAGCAACCCCGCAGGTATTATCTTTCAAAACATCCCGATTAAAATGATTCCTTGTGGTAAGATACCATGACAGGAATAATTATTTTCTAAGTCAAAATATATATTTTTTTTCATTTTCTGTACTGTAAGGGGAAGATGAAAAATAAGAACTCGATTAAAGCCAGAGCTCAGGGTCTATCAGCTTACAGGCTCTGTAATTCTGCCTGGATTTAAGTTTTGGAAATATTACATGAGAGGTATAATACAAATATGACAGACAGCAGCCTGCACTGTTCGCCCAGCGCTGGACAGACATCTCTGCATATCATAATCATCTTTAATACCAAATAATCTTTCAATAAACCTTTAATCCGGGTGTCAAATCTCAGATCTTTGGAAGATACTTTTTTTTGTATTCCAGATGTAGTCACATAATTTAATCCTTCCACTGATATGACAGGACTTGATAACAGGAGGATACTTTACAATAAAAAAAAAACAGAATTCATATCTGGAGAAGGGATCAGAGATCTAGCGTGTCGTATGAAATAAGACACATGGAGTTATTGTTCAAAGTCTTCTATCACGACTCCTGTGTTTTCTGTGTCGACGAGTCACGTCAACGCAGATACAGTCAGCACAGATCAGAAGACGATTATTAGCACATCTGTCAGGTGGAGCCGGACGAGGAAATCATTTCAGTAAACAGTATTATTATGTGGTGCCACAGCTGCTGGGTTATTCAGAGAGCTATTATCTGACAAAAAAAACAAACAACTTGACCCGAGCTTTTCCCGGGGCTTTCAGACGCATCTCATATATTCTTCATCTCGGGGTAGTTTGCTCACTTGTGTACATTTTTTTGACAAGTTACTCTTCCCAAGGTCCCTTATTTCTCTGATATAGAGCTGCAGTTCCAGACCTTTAAATTTTGACCAGATGATTTCTACTAAATGGAAAGTTAAGGGACCACCAGTGCAAGTCATGTTGCCAAAAGTATTCACTCACCCATCCAAATAATTGAAATCAGGTGTTCCAGTCACTTCCATGGCCACAGGTGTATAAAAGCAGCACCTAGGCATGCAGACTGTTTCTACAAACATCTGTGAAAGAATGGGTCGCTCTCAGGAGCTCAGTGAATTCCAGCGGGGTACTGTGATAGGATGCCACCTGTGTAACAAGTCCAGTCGTGAAATTTCCTCACTGCTAAATATTCCACAGTCAACTGTCAGTGGGATTATGAGAAAGTGGAATTGATTGGGAACGACAGCAACTCAGCCAAGAAGTGGTAGACCACGTAAAATGACGGAGCGGGGTCAGTGGATGCTGAGGTCACCAACTTTCTGCAGTCAATCCCTACAGACCTCCAAACTTCATGTGGCCTTCAGATTAACTCAAGAACAGCATAGAGAGCTTCATGGAATGGGTTTCCATGGCGATCAGCTGCATCCAAGCCATACATCAGCAAGTGCAATGCAAAGCATCGGATGCAGTGGTGTAAAGCACGCCGCCACTGGACTCTAGAGGAGTGGATACGCGTTCTCTGGAGTGAAGAAGCATGCTTCTCCATCTGGCAATCTGATGGACGAGTCTGGGTTTGGCGGTTGCCAGGACAACGGTACTTGTCTGACTGTATTGTGCCACGTGTAAAATTCGGTGGAGGGTGGATTATGGTGTGGGGGTGTTTTTCAGGAGCTTGGCTTGGCCCCTTAGTTCCAGTGAAAGGAACTCTGAATGCTTCAGCATACCAAGAGATGTTGGACAATTCCATGCTCCCAACTTTGTGGAACAGTTTGGGGACGGCCCCTTCCTGTTCCAACATGACTGAGCACCAGTGCACAAAGCAAGGTCCATAAAGACATGGATGAGAGAGTTTGGTGTGGATGAACTTGACTGGCCTGCACAGAGTCCTGACCTCAACCCGATAGAACACCTTTGGGATGAATTAGAGCGGAGACTGAGAGCCAGGCCTTCCCTCCAACATCAGTGTGTGACCTCACAAATACGCTTCTGGAAGAATGGTCAAAAAGTCTCATAAACACACTCCTGAACCTTGTGGAAAGAATGCCCAGAAAAGTTGAAGCTGTTTTAGCTGCAAAGGGTGGATCGACGTCATATTAAACCCTATGGATTAAGAATCGGATGTCACTTAAATTCATATTCGAGTCAAGGCAGGTGAGTCAATACTTTTGGTTATATTGCATGTCTCCAGAATGTGCGTACACATGGCTCAGTTTGCTTCCAGGTACGCACACTTTACAGTCAAGTTCGCTTTTTATAGATCACAACCTTTGCGTGGAAAGTGGCGTACGCACGTTTCCAGCCCCGTTTTGTGCGTACGCAAGCTTTTCTAAATGAGGCCCCTGCTGGTTAGTGCTGATGATTTTATTGGACACAAAAATACAATTACATCTTAGATCACAAAAGAAAGGAATCATAAGTAAATTACCATTCCTTTTCAGGTTGTAGTTTAAGGGAAAATCGGAAATACAAAACAGCTGCAAATAAATAAGAGAAACAATTCATGTATTGATTGAATTAAAAAACATCTGGGCGGGTGGAATGTCAGATTAAGCAGTAGTATGCGACAAAGTGAAAGAACAGATATTTAGTCATTTTGAACAAATGTGCTTTCTTGTAATGTTCCAGCTTCCATTCCGTGCTGCAAGTATCACTTTTTAAATTATCAGTAACTTTAATAAAAGTCCCTTATGTTTTTTTAAAGTCCAGTAGGTTGTCATGGCAAAGTGATCCTTCTGTCCCGCTCAGCAGGCTCAGTGGGGCGGCCGGGGTTCACGTAGCTGCTATGGCTCCCCTAGTTCCCCCTCCATGGTCCGGACCAGCACATACAGCTCAGCAAGCCCCACCACAGAGGCAGCAATCACAGCCGATATTACTCGCTGGAGAACAAGGGACAGAAGCAAAAAGAGGCCAAAGTTAGGTCAACTTTGCATGCAGCTGGTTGTACATATATCTGACGTATAGCAGACATGTAAAGTGAAATGTGCTCTTACCGCTGCAGTGTCCGTGAACAGGTACTGACTCCCCATATAGGAACAGGCAAAAGCAGCAACCACTGTGACCAGGAAGTTAAATACGGTCGCCACCACTGCTTTGGCTGATCGCACTGAAGGAAGAGGGAGGAAAACATGTTTGTTTTCAGTATGAGACACACATAATCCAGCCTCCGGTCGCTGCAGCGGTGGAAATATAATACAAGCATCAAAATTATATTAAAATGTTTAATGCCAGATGTGTACCACTCTCACCTTGTCGTCCAAAATCTGCTATTGTTCCATTACGGTTGACTTCCTGAAGACAAAGATAATCATCACATAGAAAATAAATATGTGCAAAACTACAAAAAGCAGCATGTGTTCCTTTTTCAAGGAATACAACCGTCAAACAGCTGGTTTTCTCCGCCTCGGAAAGATAATATGCATTTATATGTGGGACGATGTAAACAGATAAGACAAAGCTATTCTTAATGGATAGAAAAACGTACCTGAGTGTTGACGTTGCGTGTCATTCTGTTGTACTCCTCGTTGGCCAGTCTGGCTTTGATCCTCTCGAGACGTGCGACGAGCTCGGGGTTCTGATGGAGAAAAGTCAACGCTTTCATTCCTTATCTTATATCAAGGCTCTTTATACGGGATATAGGGATGAGTTGCAGTTCCACTATTTACAGTACCTGTGTGTGTGTGTGTATGTATATATATATATATATATATATATATATATATATATATATATTCACTTACTCTGGGAGGCGTCTCCACCTGGGGCAGGTGCAGTGAGCTGTCCTCCAACAACTCATGCAGGTAGACAGGATGCCCTGGTGGAAGACAATGATTATAATATGAATTATTTTATTTCACAACACTAAAAGGACTAAATCCTGATGTGTTGACGAATGAAATCGTATTAATCACTGTAGTTGCAATGTTTTTTTAGTCGTTAAGGACCAATAAGAGTGTTTGTTGCTACAAATCTACAGTGAATGCCTCTTAATACGTTTACATTAGCAACGTTTTTTAATCTCTGTAGTTGTAACAACGTCTGTCTGGTTTAGGAAACAGCAGTCAGGAGTACCTTGGTCCTGGAGGTACTTCTTCAGGCTCCTGACGGTGCGGAAGGACACGGTTGCTGGTTCCGGTTTTCCGAGAGTCTCCTCCAGTTCTCCTCTCAATCTCTCCGGCAGAGACGAGTCAGTTTTCTCCAATAACAGCGTCGCCATGTTTCTGAATTTACCCCCGACGACAAATGACGAGGCCATGGTTTTATTCCGAAGTCTGGTTTTTAGTGACGCTGTTATCTGGATAAAAAACACCTTTTTGTCAAGTTTTTTTCTCGGTGAAGCACGATGTGACAGCCCGCACGTACCTACAACAAAATGAGCCGAAACCACCTGTTTTTAGTGGCGATACATTGAAGTTTAACAGCTTACACACAGCTAGAGGCAAATGTACAAAACCAAACACGCAGCCATGTTGTTAGTCTCGTGACGCGATGACGTATTCGCTCACATGACCGACTGCGTGAACTTGTATTTTGTTTTTAAGAACATTTATTGTTATTGTGCATTTTAAAATGTTCAAGTCTCCTTGATAATCGTTTTAAACTGTTAATATTTTATTTATTTGCAAATTCAACTCAAATGCTGCTCGCTGCAGGACACGTGACCTGCTTTGGTGCCTTCAGTGTTTCCTTATAAGCTCGTAAAGCCTGGTGTTATATTACTTTATTTGGGAACCTGATACTTCACCTATTTTAAAGTATAACTACACACCAACGCCAGAATAATTTATGTTGACTTCAGCTCTGCTTTTAATACAATCACAGACTGATGGAGAAACTTCTCCTCTTGGGTCTAAACCCCACAATCTATCACTGGATACTGGACTTCCTGACTGAGAGACCACAGTCAGTACGCGTGGGGGGGGGGGGGGGGGGGCATCTCCAACTCCATCACACTGAGCACAGGACCCCCTCAAGGATGTGTGCGCAGCCCACTGCTGTACACACTGCTGACACCAGGCACAATGACAACCCGATCGTCAAGTTTGTAGACGACACTACAGTCGTTGGTCTTGTTGTCTTGAAGAGGTCAAACTGTTTGAGAGCTGGTGCAGAGACAACAACCAGGTGCTCAATGTGGACAAAACTAAGGAAATCATTATTGACTTCCGAACATCACAACGGGAGCCACAAGCCTTTCTGTATCAGCAACCGTGAAGTGGAAAGGGTGGAGAACGTTTAGTTCCTGGGAGTGGAGATCTCTGAAAACCTCTCCTGGTCGAAGAACACCACTGGGCTAGTGAAGCGAGCCCAACAGAGACTGTGCTTCCTCAGGAAACTCTGAACAGGCCTCACTTCCTACCAGCATCCTCACTTCATTTTATAGGGGGGCAGTGGAGAGTGACTGACTTTTGCCATCTCCACGTGGTTCTCAAGCTGCAGTGCGGTGGACGAAAAGGCCCTTCACAGGGTAGTCAGAACTGCAGAAAAATCACTGGAGTCTCACTTCCCACTGTACAGGAGAAATTCCTGAGCCACTGCAAGAACGGGGCCCGGAATATTGTCAGACTCCTCACACTCACTTTCAGCTGCTACCCTCCCAGAAAGGCTAACATAGCATAAGATGCTCCACCACCAGGCTGCTGAACAGCTTCCTGCCACAAGCTGTCCGTCTGCTAAATATGCCAGCCCCTTTAATCTAACTGGACTCGGTCTCCAGCACAATTTTAAAATCTGTTTGCACTTTGTCTATTTACAGAGAATATTTTATATTAATTTATTCTGCAAATATCACTTTTTATTGTGCAACTGTCATTGATTTCTTCAACCACAATTATTTTATTATAGATGGGAATGAAAGGTGAATGTGTGAACCTGTGTACCTGATCTAACGAGAATCACCTTCTTGTTTTGTTGTTACCAGGTGTATGAACAAAATGACAATAAAGTTAAATTTGATTTGATTTGAAACAAACATTAGGTGGTCAGATATTTGAGTTTGAGTGGTTATTGCTCATCTTTTTAGCAAATCTATTAAAACTTCCCTGCTTTCTGTCAGATTATAATATTGAAACCAGGCTGAATTACTCTTGTTTTTGTTTTTTTGTTTTTTTACAAGCATAATGTGACAAAGAAAGAACTCCCGTCTGTTTAAAACAAAGAAAGAAAGACGTTCAAGTTTAGCAACTCGAATCTTCAGGTGTTCCCTGAACGCAGCATCAGTGCCCTTCTGTAAATACGTTTATGTGCGCGTGCCTGCTCCCTGGGCTGGAAAAGATGGCGGCCTGCGCGTTACGCCGAGGCTTGCTGAGCACTGTCAGTAAATACAACAAGAAACACACACAGAGACTCCTGAGTGCGGTTGATAGCAGCAGCGGGTTTGAGGTGTTCAGGCCGCGGGTCCAATGCCAAGCATGCAGACTGCCCGGCGACGTCCAGCAGAGAAGGTTCATGTCGTCACGGTAAGAGCCGAGCTAGCAGCCAGCGTCCTCCTCAGGCGATGCTAACATGCTAGCCGCTTTAGCTAACTACGAGCTTGGCAAGATGGCACCGTAAAGACGCTGGTCGCGTTTTGGTGAAGCAGACACACGTCTCCGGGTGGTGCCCGCTTCACGAACGTGAGGTGGAAAAACACGAGGTGTTGTTTGGAAGCAGAAAATGATATTTAAGTGCCGTTGTCCTCTGCTGGCCATTAGCTAGTGAGCTAGCCAGCCAGCATGTTATTGAGCAACACCGTCTGGTCGGATTGTCTCCAGCCCGCATGTTAAATCACACACATTGGAGGAGAATTCTTCTTTAGTTATTTGGCGTGTTTAAGAATATGATTATCATCGGTGCAGTAATCGTGAGTGCGCATTAGTGCCGTGATTATAACACCGTAATACTGACGCAACAGCCTGTAAATGATGTAAAGCACTGGTGTCCGTATCTTACGGTGAATTCATGCATCTTATATAGTTTACAACATAACACGTTTACTTTTTGACATGACCCTTTCGTCCTTGATTTGACTGTAAAAACTCTGTTTAGGGTTGATTTGCTGTTATAATGTTAACTATTGCATAATGAAAAACTTTGCCCTCCCCCACCAACAAAAACAGCATCAAGAGAAGATCATCTCATTGTGCTCATTAATCATAATCTCTGTATTTAATAGACGTCATTACATAATATAAATATTTTACGTATTTGCTGAGACATATTAAAACGTGCGTCATTACTGGACTCATAAAACTTAGTTACCTGCTGCCACATGCACATCAACTGATAATCACTGAGGTTATATTTAAATTAATTGAGTTCGGGGTTTATAACAACACATGCAGGTCTGTGGCAAGACTCTTACAGATTTGGGTTGTAGAAATTATTAACTAACTGCCAAACTCTAAGTTCAGCAAGTCCATGGATCTCACTTGTAACTGTTGCATACTAACAATAACGGGCCGCCACTTCAGCATAAACGTTCCGATCTATAAAACAAACTTGAGAAACTTGCAGAGACTCTGACCCATGCATATGCACGTTATGGAGACAGAAGAAACTGCAGATGGTGAGGTGCTGAATTGAAGCTAGATTTTTAGAAATGACCTGTGAGAGCCTCTCATACATTTAATTTCACTCCATATCATACGTTACTTACAGATTCAGCTGTGTTATTTCTGCTAGTGAGGCATAACTTTTCCATAAATAATTTTGAGTTTAAAGTCCCTGTAGTGAACATGACATTATTAATTCATGAATGATTTATTCGTTAGTGACTGATACAGTATACTGTATACATGGACAAACTGTAAACAGCTATCCAATGCCAATATCAGAGCACACTTGAGACTGTCTCTGTCTCCTCCTGTCACCCCCATCACATCGTCACCACCTGCGCAGACAGATTATGTAAATAACAAAGTGTTGAGGGGAAAAAAGCGTTTGTGTTTCGTGGCGATGAGCATGAGCTCATCAGTAACGTTACGACTGTGAACGTAGCAGGGCAGCGTGTACCATTTATTCTGAGCTGGTCGCCTGCTGATTAAATGGACAGGGGTTAGCCTCGAAGTTAGCGAAGACTCCGGTCAGGTTCACCTAAGGTGGTCTGACCGTTTTAAGGTGGACAAGCTGCTTTCCTGACAAGATGTTTCTCTTAATCTGCTAATCTTTTTTTTTTTTTTTGTAATTTTGTGGTAGATTATTGAGGGGTGCTGTTGTCGTATGTTCACTCTTGGCTGCTTGATTTAGAGAGACAAGGGGGTGAGGGCCCCCTCAGGATTTGGAATAGCGGAAGTTATTCACCACCAGCTTGTGCCTCTCACTTTTTATGTAACCTTTTCATTGTGTTATCATAATCTCCCGTCTAACCGCTGTCATTCCCCACCTTTCCCCAACAAGATGACGGCTCAGTGGCACAATGACCTGGCCTCGCTGCAGAAGCACTCCAGTACAGAAGTAAAAGGGGGATGCTGTTGACCTCGTGTTCATTGGCAGGGCAGGTTGTTGACCAGGGGAAGCTGTTGGCTCAGGCTGGTTCCAGGGTTTCTAACGGGTTTGTTATATTTAGATACTATTTTTCTCTGGTCATATTGACATTTCTCAGATTGGTAGCGATGTAGAAAACAGCAGAAGAGCTGCTAAAGCCTGTTAACTCTGATTTACAGTATGAACAGTGAAGTAAACTCATCAGGACATATCTGTTACCCTGCAGAAACCGTTTGTTTTGTTTGTATTGTGCACAAACTCAGGTTCATGCGTTGGCCATCAGTGGCGGTGCTGTAGTAGACAAAAAAAGCAATTTGGATTCAGTTGGACTTAAAGCATATTTCTCATAGAAAAAATTAGATTTCCTCCGGTTTTGTAATTATTCTTGTGCAATGCACCCATGATCAGAAAATAACCTGAACCCAACCTACAGTATAATATTAAATCCCACCATCCATATATCCACCTCATTAATCCCCACTCTTCATCTCTGTAGTGAAGATTAGCTTAGCAGGAAGCACAGAAGTGTTCGTGTTATTTATTTGAAGTGACCAGCTGTTGTTGTCAGCGGTAATTCTCTCTCTCTCTCTCTCTCTCTCTCTCCCTCTCTCTGTGTGTGTTGTTGCGAGGCTGCTGGCGAGGACACAGAGATTAGATTGATGTATTCCTGTTTGTTGACGTCTGACAAGTCGAGGTGTTTTATTCAATCTTGTCAAAGTTGTGATTGAGATTAGGACCAAAGGGGAGGAGAGAGGCCAAACGGTGGCAGCAGGATTTTCCCTGTAGGGATGAATGTAAATCGTCTCCGCAGGAGGGCAAATCCTGAAGCCTCCGCTATTCACAGCCGCAGGGTTTCCTGTTGAGGCTCCTTATGGATTTATGGACTGTTTGTCCATATAGGATGTTGTTTTGATCAAAGTCCCCATGTTTTGTATACAGACCTGCATGTTAGTTTGTGATCATGTTTTTCTTTTGATGCACACACACACACACGCACACGCACACACACGCACGCACACACAGGTGCTCAGGGTCCAGTGTGTAATGGTGTTGCCTGTATTTGGCAGGAGCAGGCCTGAAGGGAAGATTTTGGAGACGGTGGGAATGTTTGAGGCTGTGAAGCAGCACGGCAAATATGAAACGGGACAGGTGAGTCACTTTCAGTCATCAAACACACTCATACACCATCACAGGGGATTTCTCCCTCACTACAAAATCACTTATGTCAATATTGGACTTATTTTTTAAAATCACTGTGCTGTCCTGCGTTATGATCTGTTGATAAATCAGTACTTTTTTTTTATTATGATGGCATATTTGCATGATCCTGTCAAGTGACTGTAATCCCATCTAATTTTATGCTTTATTAAACCTCCTACAGCTATAATCTCCCTGCAACTCATCCCATGTCTGCTTGTTGTTGTGCTCTCCTCAGCTGTTTCTCCACAGTGTGTTTGGCTACAGAGGCATCGTCTTGTTTCCCTGGCATGCCCGCCTCTACGACAGAGACATCACCCCTCCCATGTCCGAGAGGTAAACATCCATCTCTGGCTGCAGACTGCATCAAACAGGCCCTTGTTGGCTTGTTTTTGTCGGTGAGACTTATGTAACCGAGATCTTTTTTTGTCTCCTTCAGTAAACCTGAACCTCCAGGAGCCCACGGGTCCAAGGAGGTGAAGGGGAAGACTCACACCTACTACCAAGTCCTGATTGACACTAGGGACTGCCCTCATATAGTAAGTCACTGCACAGTTTTGCTTTATTTCCCCTAGAGATCTTCTGTTTGTTTCAAGGTGTTTTATAAAACTATAAAAACAACAGTGGCACTATGCCAATGTTGTGCTGTTGCATAACCAGAACAGAGCTCATATATAGCCCAATGTCATAAATGTGCCTCAGAAGGCTTTACATCCTGTATCCCTGGACCTTCGCATCAGATGAGGAAAAGCTCAAAATATACTATATAGGCTCCAAAAGCCGAGTGCCATAAAGTCCCATTATATTTGAGAGAAGGCAGATTGAGGGAATGAGAACAGCATGGAGAGAAGCGAGGAAGTCGAGATGCATATTTATAAGAATGCGATCATTTATATTAGTATAGTGTTTTACATGGGTGCCGAAAGGACCAGTTGAGGTGACCAGCTGTGTGACTTTTGGTTTGTGTTGTTGACAGTCTCAGAGGTCCCAGACAGAAGCAGTGACGTTTCTGGCCAACCATGATGACAGCAGAGCCCTGTATGCTATCCCAGGTATGAATTAATGATAATACCATCCTCATACCATTCCTCTAAGGTATTAAACATTCAGATTCCTCTTTCTTAAAACGTTTGACCCAGTTTACCTTTTTAACTTCCCTTTTTTTGAGGTGGTAATTGTTGTTCTGGGGTGTCATGTGACCGCGTGTCTGCGTTTCTCTACTTCAGGTCTGGACTATGTGAGCCACGAAGACATCCTGCCCTACAACTCTGCAGAGCAGCTCCCCATCCAGCACGAGCTGTTTGAGCGCTTCCTCTTGTTCAACCCTGCCAAATGTAAACGCTCCTCGACAACATCCGCTTCACAAATCTGTTCAAATATCCACAGGTTCACCTCAGTGACTACATGCATATAATACACATTACGTTATTTTCAAGTAGTGTTTTTTGGGTAACATTTCTGACAGACTCCAGAAATAACACATATTTCTAGTATAATAAAGATCTATTTTTTGTCTGGGTGCCTGGTTATGTTTTTTTTTTTTTAAAGGACCAAATATGAGGGATACTGGAAAAAATATCAATTGAGGCTGCTATGAAAACCAAGATTGCATGGTTAATTGATGGAAAGTCTTGGCGCGACAGAGACAGAGCGTGCACGTAACCATAGTAACTCACTGTCACTCCTGCATGTTAGAGGAGAGGTAGAGACCCTGACTTGGAAAAAAAATACTTAGATACTTATTAAAGATAATAATAGATTTGTGTATATTTCTCACTTTCACCCAGATGCTCTTGTCTGTCTGATCTATGACCCGAGCGCTCGGTCATAGTGGTATAAAAGCCTTGTTTCACGCATCAATGTTATCAGATTATGTATTTGTGTGTCACTGTCTGTTATTGGGTAGGTTTTAAATTGTATTTGTAAACGGAACCGATCAGCAGGTTGGTTAAGTGTGATTGCCAGCTGAAAATGCAGTTGGTTCATATTTTGGTCTCATTCATTTCTGTATTTTCATAGTGATTAATGGTAGTTGTTTGTGTAGATTCAAGATGTTTTTTTGGTCTCTTATAAGCCAATGTCACCAACCACGAGATTCACAAAGCAATAGAAAACAGTTTTGTCAGTAAATACATGTGTGCTCCTGCAGCTCCTCCGTTCGCAGCCAGAGACACCCTGAAGGCGTGGCAGGAGAAGAACCACCCCTGGCTGGAGCTGTCCGACGTCCACAGGGAGACCACCGAAAACATCCGAGTCACCGTCATCCCCTTCTACATGGGCATGAGGGTAAATGACCCACGCAACTCTGAACTTCAGAAATGGCTTAAAGCATTACATTGCCCTTGTGAGCCTGGTTGGCTCTCTAAATGTTAATGAAACGTGTTTCTTGTTCTCAGGAGGCCCAGAACTCCCATGTTTACTGGGTGAGTATCTGTGGGGAACAGTTACTGAGGGAAACCAACACCACCTTCAGACCAGACACTGGTGTATTTCATGGTGAATATTCACTATTCCTGTGCCAGCAGGCTCCGTGGATGAAAGTGTGTGTTTTGTGCTCCTGCAGTGGCGCTACTGTATCCGTCTGGAGAACATGGGCAACGAGGTGGTTCAGCTGAGAGAGAGGCACTGGAGGATCTTCAGCCTGTCAGGAACCCTGGAGACAGTCCGAGGAAGAGGAGTCGTCGGCAGGGTTAGTACACAGAATTATTATAAATGTATATATAAATTACTCAAATAGTGTCGAGTCGTTTTGAAACTTCTCCAGTGCAATGAAGCTTGCATCCTTTTTGGATTGTAGTTTAAAATCCATACTACATACTTCTTCTTCTAGTACGTCCAGGAAATGATAGAATACCGAGCTGACCCACAATGACTTTGATTCTTAATTATTAGCTATAAGCAGCTTCTACATTTCCGTTGTTCCTCATTCATTGTGCATTAAGAGGACACTCAGGAGTCGACTATATGTAGAAAAACTTGGATACTTAAGTGGTTGTAATCGGCTGCGGTGGCCACATCCCAGCCGGACGCGGTGCAGCTGTGCCCGGTGGAATGCAGGTCTGAGCTGGAAGAACCCAACTCTGCTTAAAAGAATGACTTTTAAAAGTTAACTATTTGCTATAACGCATTCTGTTTGCTTATACAATGACATATAGTAAAATGTCACTTCAGTGTGGCCGCTCCTAGCAGACAGCTGCGTTTTCCCCAAGCAAATTTCAAGCTTCATGCAAACTTGATGTTATCAGTCAATCTTCTTATTTCTCACATGAATTATACGATGCAGCTCCAGGTAATGCAATCCCGTCAACTAGAAATGAGCAGATTGCAGTTATATTTTCAGATCGAGTGGGTCGGGCAGTAATATTTACATTGTGATTAAGAGCAGATGTGTTGTAAGTGAAAAGGAGGAGAGTTAACGATACATTCTCTAAAATGTACCGCAGAGCTGCTCGACGAGCGCATTTAGGGACGAGGAACGGCAGCAAAGTTGCATTGATCCCTTCAGGAGCTAAAAGTTTTATTCTGTCGAATTTCTGCATTACTCATCATAAGCAGACGCCACCTTAAGTGTGTACGGCAGCTGTGTAAAAGGAAAGTACAAGTATCGGGACTGAGCAGATACTCAATCACTCGGATCAGGTTTCGGGGCAAAAAAAGCTTGATCGGGACATCCTTTCTATATACACTCAGACTGTGAAGTATACTGTGTACAGTATACTATACTGTATTAGTGTAACGCCTCATTGTACCTGTGTTTGTGTGGCGTTACAGGAGCCGGTGTTGTCCAAAGAACAGCCGGCCTTTCAGTACAGTAGCCATGTGTCTCTACAAGCCCCCAGTGGTCATATGTGGTGAGTTGCTCCTTCTTTCATCAGTTTACACCATTCACATCACTGCTACAGATTCTCCTGCTGAGGACATCTTCTAGAAGCTTAGCACAACCTTTTGACTTATTGCACTCGCTGATCGTGCAACTTTGTATGTTTTTATATTTGCGCTTAGGGGGACGTTTCGTATCGAGAGGACTGACGGCTCCCACTTCGATGTTCGCATTCCTCCTTTCTCTCTGGAGAGCAACAAAGATGAAAAAGCGCCCCCCGCTGGCTACACATTCTAACTGCGAGAAGCCACCTCCCTCCTGTGAAGCCCCAGACACGCCGTCAGTCCCGGTCCTGTCTGGGTCGTCTAGAATTGTACTCCCACGTAACGTTGCCTCAGCCTTGTGCATAAAACTAGCGTGAGTCAGGTTATGCAAAGGGAACATTTAGCATTTTCTAGACCATCCAAACGATGTCCCTCCTCGCCCCTTTTCCCGTCAGAGTGCACCCAAGAGAATCTTGGCATCGATTAAGTTATATAGGGTAGAGAAATAATTGGCAGTTCTGTGCGTCTTCAGTGGAGAGTATTGGGAGGTGAGGAGTGAAGCAGGTGTTAACAAGCTGAGCTTGACATGCTGTGTGCATCCAATAGCCGAAATAACGAGTAAGCCACTACTTAAGCTTCGTGTTACAAACTCCTCCTTGATATTCTTGTTTGATGCATGCCTATTTTATCCTGGACCCTATTTTCCTGTTCCTGATGTTTTTGATTTATAATACTGCCCTGTCATAGTTCAGTTATGTCAGACCTCCGTAGGCCCCGTATGAGAGGAAAACCAGCTTGAATTGTTTAATTTTAATTTTTACAACAGTGAAGCGCAGTGTATGGAACTGTTTGACAGAGATCAAAAGATAAAAGACTTTTAATGCCAAAATAAATCAAATATTTGCAAATTAGGAACGCTATTTTTTTTCATATTGACTGTCATGTAATTTGGTAGATGCATCTTTGGCAGCAGAAGGTTATAATACCTTCTACGGTCTGTTTGAAGAGGTCTATCACGTCTCTTGGCTGTCTTCATTCATTTTTATTCTCACGTGGACAGCACAGCTGCACCATATTGATATTTGACATTAAAGTCCTGTTCTCTTGATCAGTGCTTCAAAACTCGTAATAACAGCCACTGAGATTCAATGCTGTGGAAGATCAAACTAAAAGTGTCAAGAGGGGCTCAATACTTTTTAAAAGCAGTGAACCGTGTATGTTGACAGCCAATAAAAAGAAAATTCCCTCCTTCGCTGGAAAGGAGATGAGTCTAGTCATAGTTGTCTTCGAATAAAAAATGCACACACCATAAAGTAATTAAGCCACGCTCATGGCAGTGTTGTGACTAACGGGTGTGTGTGTGTGTGTTTGTGCGTGTGTGTTTAATTTCCTCTCTGCTCTGTTAAAACCAGAATGATGTCTTTACCCTGTCCACACATGCTGGATGTTTAAGGCTGACTTCGCAAGCTTTGTGACAAGAAAAAATGACGAGTCTAAAATTTCTCTTCTCAGCGACGAAGGAAACCCAAGTAACTACTGTAAATAGAGATGTAATTAAAGGCAAAAACAAATAAATAAAACATTTTTTGGGAAAAAGTACATCTTGACATTTCGTTGGTGTGGTTTTTTCTTTCCCTTTTTTAATTGATGTTGCTTTCAGTCTCAAACATGCTCCTGTGAGTCGTCTGCACATGGAAATAAGGAGGACATGTATCTGTTGGATAAGGTTTAATCAAAGCTTATGAGCAAAAACTGCTACAATATAGCTGTTGTGTGTGTTAGAAACCACCACCAGAGGGCAGTGCGCTGCTTCCCTTGGTCATCTACTTATAGAGCGCGAGTCTCTGTACCACGTGATCAGATTTACTGCATTGGATGCTGAATAAATAGATATAACTCACATTTGTCTCAGTATGCCTATTTAACTGGATGTGCTCACTTGATCAGGTAAAAAACTGCATAAATAACATGACCGTATCCATTACGAGTGATATGACATATTTCTGGGGATAGGTTCATTGGTGACTCTAAATTGCCCGTAGGTGTGAATGTGAGCGTGAATGGTTGTTTGTCTCTACATGTCTCCCTGTGATAGACTGGCGTCCTGTCCAGGGTGTACCCTGCCTTCGCCCAATGACAGCTGGGATCGGCTCCAGCCCCCCCGTGACCCTAAATACAGGATAAGCGGTAGAAAATGGATGGATGGATGGATGACATATTTCTTATTACAGTTAAGAACTTTTAAGGTGGAGTTGTAGAGTTTTGTGTGACCTACTTCCTCAACAATATGCTAGAAGCGTTCATTAATGAGATAAGTTTATATTGTAGATTTATTCTAATTAAGTGATACTTTCATAATCAGCTGTATGCCGATTTTACTAGAAGAACACACATGATAGTAAAAGGTACGAATCATTGTGACCACACCTACGTGTGTGTGGAAAAGACCGACGTAACCCCCAATCAACGCGTTAATGGACGGGATTTGGCACGTCGCTTTCTCCCCGAAGAGTGCAAACTCGTGCTCCTCTCGCGCTTCCCTGGACCTGTGCTCTCACGTGCACACGCAGCGCGCGCCCCCATGCAGTTGAACAGAGGAGGGTGCGATACATAATTCAGTCCCATCAGGGGGGGAGCACATCCCTCGGTCTCTTCCCCTCACGTCAAGCCGCGGAGCTGCAGCCGAGACGCAGCGTCTGGTTCCCGGAGGAGACGCGGCCGCTTTTCCTGCTCCTGGAGCGGATGGAGGATCAACCCTTCGGGGGGAAAGGACGGAGAACGCGTCGGGGTTTGTTTCGGTCCGTGCATGACTTCCAGCGACAGGGGGGGAGGAGGAGGACGGAGCAGGAGCGAGGAATCTTCGCGAGACGTAAACATTGCCATGCCCTGCTTCATGCAGCACGTCCTCCGATCCGGTTCCGTCCGCTCCTCCGGGCTCCGCGTGGGACAATTGAGAGACGATTAAGAACTATCACGCTGTTGTCGACGGTTATTATTACGTCGCAGGTGTTTTGAAGTTGTGTGTGGGATAGGACGGAGGCTGCGACGGGCCGCTTCCTCTAGCCGTCCTGCATCCTGACTCTGCTGCGGCCATGCTGCAGGCAGCATCCTCAGACCTGTTCCCCACCTGACCTACTCTCTCTAGGGAACTTCTCAAAAAAACAAACCCCCTAGTGGTTTCACTTCTCTGTTGTGCAGTATTATTATTATTAGTCCATTTCACTTTGGGAGGGTATTGCTGACGGTGCCCAGAGAGATGTGATCAACTGCAGACACCCTGATCAGCAAAGTGTCTCAGACTTTAATCTGACCTGCGTCTGCTTGGTGGGACCGGCCTTGTTGTTACCACAGTCCGCAGTAACGCAGCGACCATGGGTGCCAAGCAGACCAAGGGCCAGGAGCCCGGAGGAGCCAGCCCTCAGCATGGCTGGAAGCGAACGCCCACCAAGGAGCGGGGCGACATCCTGGCCATGCTGAAGTCGGGGGACCGGCTGAGTCGCGGGGGGACGCCGCCGCCACCCTACCAGCGCCGCATCGGCATGATCCAGGAGATGATGCTGATGGCCAAGCAGGGCAAGCAGGACGAGGCCACGGAGATGCTCCGGACCCTCCGACAGGTAGCAGCTCAGTGTGTGTTGTAGGTGTGTGTGTGGGTGTTGGAGGGCGACTTAAAGGTCTCGGGGGGACGGGTCACAAAGTTCACATCGACTCGGCTCGGTTTCTCTTCCTTTCCTCCGGTCACTACTTTCAGTGTGAGCGTGTCGCCAGGCTCAGCTGACTTTAAACTGATTCAGCATGCTGACTGCGAACTTCCCTGATGAATGAGCGCCTCTCTGCCTATATGATGGAAGATGAGCCCCCTGGCTGGACCTGCTCAGTCTGGCAGTCCTATAGTGTGGAGAGAACTACAATTTATAGCCTTTCTATGGCTTTCAAGATTTGCACGGCTGCTGCTGCTGCTGCTGCTGCTGCTGTTGTTGTTGCTGCTGTTGTTGCTGCTGTTGCTACAGAGAGGAAGGGAAGCCCAGCAGCAGGAGCAGCAGACTGGAAGAATCTGGTGTGGCGCAAAAAGCAGGAGAATAAAAATCCCCAAAATGCCACCAGTTGAATTGGAGGATTTGGAGAGCTGTGAAGAAAGGGAGGATCTGAGCGTAGCAGTTATGTCAAATTATTTCTAATACACGTTTAATATTGCGATGATTAGGTATTGGAGAGAGAGAGATGGTGGAGGGAGAAGAAGCTATAAAGTCTCATCCCTGCAGACAGCACTGCTGCCAGCGTCGCCTGTTACCCCTCTATGACTCAACGTCAGGGAGCACAGCCTCCCGCTGCTACGCACACGCCGCTTCAGCTTGTTGTTTGGGCGTTGGGAGATTTCCATCTGCTGCCATCCTGTTCCCATTTGCAGTTTGTACCGATCAAACACTTTTAGATTATTAAGCCAAACGGCAAACGGGCTGAAAGACGAAGGAGCCCTCTCCATTCATCCTCATTAAGCTTGATGAAGCCATGAAGCCCCGGAGGAGGAGAAGTCTCTGGTCTGATAGTAGGCTGTAAGTGATTCTACGTAACTTTGGAAAGAGCCCGAGCTGCTTTCCTCTGCCTCCGACCTCGATGCTAAGCTATGCTAAGCTCTACCAGCTGCCTAATGCACCGACGACAGAGTGGTATCAATCTTCTCATCTATTTGTCGGAAACTGAAGTGTATTCAAACGAAACAAACAAACAATGAATTATTTAAAGGAACACAATAGCTATTATGAGTGAGGCTGGGTATCAATTTAAACATTTCAAAGTTGTGGCAAGAAACACAATCACAAACGGCAGTGACACTTTTGTTCTGGTACACTTTCTTTTTCCGGCCTTATTGTAGCATATTTAGGTATTTTCTGCACCCAGGCTCTTTTTAGGGAATTATAAAGCCACTATTCACAAACCTAAGATGTTGCCGTATCTCGTCCGTTCTCCGTATGATGAAATGCATGCTGTGCTGCACCATGCAGCGTTGCCTGTGCTGGTGTATCATTAGAGAGGAGATGGTATGTAAACTCCACACGGCCTAGCTTTATACGGCTCGAGGTCAAGCTCTTCTGGCCTCCGAAGGATTTTTTTCCCTCCGCTGCTGTTTGTGGATCTGGGGATTAGGGGAAAGGAAAACGTCCACGAGCACGATGCTCTCTGACTGGGGTCAACGTCAAAGATACGGAGAGACATGATGTTGTGGCCTCGGAGGATGAACGTCACTTATGTTTTCAGTCGTTATGGAAATTAGAAGAGCTTTGAGCTCCGGTGGATTGGATAAAGGCGATGACTGAAGATGAAGAGCGCTGAGAGACACTGAGGAAGAAAAAGAGAGGCAGCGGTGGTTAAAGAGAAAAACAAAGAGGGGATGTAACGGAGAAGAAAAGGGAGGGAGAGAGCTTGTTTGTGAGGAGAGCCGCTCTCTGCCAGGTTCTCTCCACGTTGCCCGGAAACCGTGAGGATGGCCAGAGGGTTCCTACTAAATAGACATTGACTGATCAAGCAGGAGCTCTGTTAAGAGCTAACGAGGAGACCACCTTCTTAATCATCGCCCTTCGATTAGCTCGACACCGAGCCCAGCGGCCGCTCACCGCTTCCTCCCGGCTGCCTCAAAGCCGTGGAAACCTCAAGCGGCTCTTATATCGGCGGCGGTTCCCCCTGCGGCCGGCAGCTAACAGGAAGTGAACGGTGAATACAGTAACAGGGCGCAGGATTGTTAACTCATCTTCTGGTATGCGACCAGGGTATTTATAAGATAATTAGAGCCTGTTGTGTTTTGCTCTCCATTAATATTTTAAGAGTGAAGCTGCGAGCCGATATGGTCTACAGAATATTGATTTTGTCTTTATTCTTTCTTTCTCCATCCCATTATTATTCCTGACGCTCATCTGATTCTGCGTTTTTGATTCTCGGCCCAGAGCTGCAGTTGCACTCAGTGTTGGTCAAACTGTTGGATGTCTTTGGTTCAAAGCTCATTTAAATTCATTCAAGTGCCGTTTTTTTCCTACAGATTGGTTCGTGACGACGGGTCCTCTTTTTCCTCTCATTTGCCCTCGAGCCGTCCCGCCGGCCACGTCCGTCGTCAGCTCCGTCTTTGTTCACCTTCGGCCGGGTTCAGACCCCCGTTTTGATGTTGACCTGCACTAGTTAGTGTGGGCGGTGATTTCCAATGAAAGAAAGGCCTGCACTGTTTCCCCCGTAGCATTAATATGTGCGTGTGTGTGTGTGTGTGTGTGTGTGTGTCTCAGCACACTGGGCCCTTAGAGTACCAGGAAGTAGACAGTGCGTTTTTGTCCATGTCATGTATATTTCATGAGAGGACACATTTAATAATGCATGGCTTAATACTGGATAGAGAAGACTTTTTCGCTATTTGTTTTACTGCGTTTCATTATTATTTTTTGTTTACCTTTCAGTACTGCACACCTTCTTACCAAACACACACACCTTCAGCGCTGCGTTGTGAATACATGAACTGCCTGTTCGTTAACCTTCTCCAGATTCATTTCACGTATTCAAATCAAATCCTTATCCCGCTATGAGGAGAGACACCCAGAGGGGAACGCACCTCTGACTCACCCTCTCACAAGAGGCACGATCACTCATTAAAAAGCAATGAATGTGGTTAATTTCTCTACAAATTGCAAATGCAAATCATTTAAGGGATAGTTTGACATTTTGTGAAACAGGTTATTTGCTTGCTTATGAGAATATTAGTGTCACTCTCACATCTGTGCATCTCCATAAAAATGACCTCATAGGCTTATTACGAGACCCATATTTACATCCGCTGTCAGGCGGCGACCTTTAGCGGCTGCGTTTATTAAGACGGAAGTCAGGTGACGTATTAGAAATAGCCACCAGGTGTTCGTGGAACCCGGAGAGAACCCACGCTAACGCTGGGGGAGAACGTTCGAATTGTGTGATTCCATTGTGTGATCTGAATAGTGAGTCTGACTGTGTATCACTGGGGCGTAACACACACCTGTTGATGCTCTCATCGTAGGACTCTCTCGTCTGCTGCGTTGCTATTAATGTGGCTGTCATCTGAAAAATGCAGCAGCTGATTCATACGTGCATCCAGTCCAAGCGCCTGTCACCTCCTACGCACACCTCCCGATACTGAGTGTTGTCCTGGAGCAGGAAACAAAGGATGTGTGCATCCGTCTATAAGTCTGTAGCGTCTTTTGTGTTCGTGTTAGTGATATTATTGTATTTTATTTCGCTATAACTGCCAGCAGTGTAGACTTTCCAGCCAGATTCCTCCATGTTTGTCGACATATTGTAGTTCTTTTCTCTAAGAGGGCGATATAGCTGTCACACGTGTATAATACCTCCATCTTGGAAATACAAACTGGAAGCTGACAGGAGCAGCTGGTTAGCTGGTTAATGGCAGGAATACGTCTTTCTTACATTCTGTAGACGGATGAAACGGGAATTGTGGGAAGGGAGAAGGGTGAATGGTGAAATGATGAGCGTTGAGGCTGGTTTTTCCTTTGATTTTACAGCACTTAAGGCACCCAACGTGTCGGGCATCAACGCTTTCCATTTAAAATGACTTGTGGTTGTGACAGACTTTCTCTCCGTCTGTCATTTTGACTTACAGGGTTGTAACGATCTGTCAACGTGAATTAGTACCTGTCATTTTCATTTTTAACGATGATAAGACGTAGCACGGGCGTATTTAAATCAAAATGAACAAGTCGTAATTGGAATCAGATTGTCATGCAGAGTCCCGGCTCTGTAAATGTGAAACATGCAAAGTGGATGGGGCCGAGCCACGAGGGCTTTACTGAATGCCACTTTTCATTTTGACATTCAAAGCATCTTTTGAGGGTTTTGAATGAAACTTGCCGTGTTTGTTCGTGTGGAGGTGCGAGCTTCCCTTTGTGTGTTTATCGCAGAGAAAATGTTGTTTTGAAAGGTGAAATACCAACAAATATGGATTGAAGTTATATATCCTTGCATTGAAACGTCAAATTTGGGGGCTTTGGACTGAGACAATACAGTTATTTTTCTGTGGTGTCCTCAGACAGGAGATTTCTCATGTTTTCATTTTGTTCTGAAGGCTGGACCAGCACAGCTTCCGTACTGGAAACCGGACTTACTAGACTCTGAACGTGGGAGCTCCTGATCCTGCAAGCGTTCGCTTCGCCGGGAGGAAACCGGAATCTGCAGCGGTGGTCCAGATGCACCGGCACCTCTCTGTGACCCGTGGCCATCGCAAACACTTTCCAAGGCTTCCAGTCTGTCAAAAGGACAGAGAGCCTGCTGATTTTTCCGTCCTGGTTTTAAAAAAAAGAAAATATTCTTTTAACGCGACCTCCACGTGCAGCATGTTAGCTGTCAGCAGCGCAGCACCCATGAAGTCTACCGTCAAATCCCAATGTGCGTGCGTTCCCGTTAAGTGCCTGAGGGTTCAGGTCTCCGTCAAACCCTTTATGCCCACTTTCCGTAAGTCAGCATCGGTGCTGACTTTGCCTGAGGGAATTACCCACAGTTCATAGCGTTGCAACGTGAAACACGGGCTTACCAGGAGAATTTTAAAAAGAGGTCTATTACATTAACATTAAATATTTAATATGGAACATAAAACACTTGAAATCATAGTAAATACATGATTTGACAGGTACGTCTGGGATGATTAGAGTCTGGAAGACGTTCAGATCAGGCTGTAAAACACTTTTAAATAATATATTTTGTGTCATCAAAGTAAAGTGACATGCCGAGTGCTGTCCTATTTGTATCTCACACTCATCACCAGGTGA
The DNA here is from genome assembly GCF_963514095.1 of Eutrigla gurnardus. Classification (NCBI taxonomy): domain Eukaryota; kingdom Metazoa; phylum Chordata; class Actinopteri; order Perciformes; family Triglidae; genus Eutrigla; species Eutrigla gurnardus. The sequence goes on along the minus strand of NC_139924.1, from coordinate 22,396,158 downwards.
CGTCAGTGAAGTCCCTGAGGGTTCAGGGCTTAGACCTTAGGGGGGGACAGTGGGATTGGGCTATGTAGGAAACACTGATCTGAAGACCAAAGCAATGACAGACAGTTGGTGACTGAATGCCAATTATTTTTGATGAGCTTGTTCCGTACTGCCACAATCAAGCTGTATTATCCACTTGTAATTTTCGAAATGTCAATGAGCAGATAAACAAGACTTTTACCGACCACATTCATGATCCACGGCTTCATTTTGCACACCGAGTGAGTGACGTGTCCAGGTTTCTCATGACTTTTAGGCTGGCTGCTATGAAATGAGCATATTCATCGTACCAAAGGAGTCTTCACTTTACTCCCACATTCAGCACAAACGTTACATTTTTTATCTAAGAACAGCATCGTTCTGTGCATGACTCACTGTGGGGTTTTTTGTTTTTAAATTCATATTTTTTTGCAGATGTTTTCTTCTTTCTTTGGCATGATGATTGATCTGCAATCTGCATTATGGATGTCATACAAATGTAAGGTTGACTTTGTGCAGCCATCACTGCACAGACTTTGACCGGCAGCAGCGTTGGCCGCATTCCAAATCACACAATTTATCTTTTTACTTTTAGTACATAGGCTACTGCAGCTGCAGGGGGGCGGGGGGGTTGTAAGACATCCTGGTATTTTTGGCACACTATGACGTACTACTCGTTTTCTGGCATACGTATGGTGTGATATTGGCATCGGGGTGTTTGTCACAGTCGTCTGCCAACAGGTTGATGAGTGGGCTTTGATGGTGCTTTGATACGTGACACATTTTGATTTTCCCTCAGCAGCGATGCAGCAGGGCTTTAATTTAACACCTGAGGGGGTCAGCAAGTTGACGAGGCATCATGGGAAATGTAAAAGCCTTCAAGTTCTAATTTGCACTCACACACAAGCAACTTATGTGTATACATTTGTGCATGAATGAATTTGTACCTTTTTATTTTTGCTTGTAAACAAAAACAACCCTGAGTGTTCCCATGTGTATTAAATCATGTGTATAAATAGATTGCCTCGCCTTGCTTATATGAGCGTTGCCTATATAAGTGCTCTACGGTATGTACAACTGTGTAAGTGAGAATATGATGGTCTTATCTAATGTGTGTGTGTTTGTGTTGTGTGTGTGTGTGTGTGTGTGTGTAGGACCTGGGCATGGAGTCAACCTCCCTTGATGACGTGTTGTACCGCTACGCCAGCTTCAGAAACCTCGTTGACCCAATCACGCACGACCTGATTATCAGCCTGGCACGATACGTCCACTGCCCCAAGACGGTAGGACACACACACACACACACACACACACACACACACATCATCTCACGGGCAACATACACGTTTGTGCACGCTCACGTACACTCCCGCGGGGCGATGATTCATGTGCTAGCTGCTATCTTCCCGACTCATTTGTCCGACACTATTAGGTTACGGAAGTGCTCTAAGTGGTTGTGTGTCTGCGTGTCCTTGAGGAGCGCGGCTCCTTGTGTTTGTCCATTCATGTTGTCCACTGAGCGAGAGACAGCAGCCATCCTGGGTGAATAATGCAGGGAGGGGAGGAGGATTGATGGAGAGGAAGATAGGTATTAAAAAGGCCTGATGGGTAATTGTAGCATGGTGCTGAAATGCCGTCGCCCCCCCACTGCTGGCTGCATTTAACAGTAATGTAGATTTGAGAAATGGCTATCATAATATTGCTAGATGGCTGGATGACATCTTTCCTGCTGCTGAACTCACCATGACTGCATGAAAGACCAATTTTCATACGATGTATCTCAATTAACAACAGGATGCTGGAGAGATATGGGTATTTAATCTGAATTTAAAGTAATTATGTTAGTAGTGTAACTTTAATCAACAAAAACTTGCAAGAATGACACAGCAACTAATTGATAATGTGGAATAATTAAACCTATTAATGTATTAATGCAGGTGAACAACTTGCATATCGATGTTGCATTCAGTAACGATATCTCTGTATAGTGATATAATGTAACCAGTAATGTTCGCTAACGTGACCGGTTTCTGAGAGGGAAAATGTAAAAGACCTTTGGTCGAAACCTTTTGTTGCAGTCGCACAGAAAAAGAAGTGGCTACAAAACGCATCCGGCATTCAAAAGACACCAAGATAGCCTTTTATTTGAATTCACGAACATGTTGTATTCACTGCAGAATGAACCAGATTAGTATTGTAGGGCCCAGAATGTAGCGTGGAAGCTAAAAGAGAAACGCTCATTATCGGCATACAGGAAACATTCTGAGAGAGGCTCTTCACACGGCGCTGCAGAGGAATTTGAAGGAAAGGGTTTTTTGTGTGTGTGTACAGTTCCTGATGGGGGCTGTAGAGGCGGGCAGGGAGGATAGAAACACCAGAGGGGGGGGTTTTTATGTGCAGACATAAAGGATACGAGAGAGCGAGAGAGAGAGGAAGTACACAAGGATACAGGGAGAGGTGTTATTTCCCCCGATCAGGTCCGTACATCCTGACTCTTTTGATCGCTGTGCATTTTTACTTTGCTGAAGATATTTGAGACGTCACTGTCCATGCACCGTCTCTGAATCCCTCTCATTCCAACATCATCAAGTACAAATTTAGATGCAGAGCCTAATCTGCACACTTGTCATCTTGTCACTGGTGAGGTTATATAACATGCAGCTTCTCTCTTAACTAATTATTTTCATTTAAATGACAATATTTCAACTCCTTGAGACCTTTTCACGCCGTGACGAATAAACCAAACGTGAAACACTCACCTGTGAACATCATATGTCTTGGGCTTTTATTGTGAAAGGTAAGACTGGAAGGGCTGGATCTGGTCTGTGTCGCCTTCGTCAGGGTTAAAGAATTAACCATGCCTTTAACATGCTGACCCTAATCAAAGTAATCTAGTAATCTCGCAGTCTGTCGTTGGACGGTTCACTGTTGCAATGCATGTTGGGACGGTTCACTTCATCATTTCTCACCTCCACAAAGTCCACATGCTGTCACACTTAGTATGAATATGCTGATACGTGGCAACATAACTGATGGATTACAGACAATTCATTGTTGGTTTCTCCTAAGTGGCACTAAAGACTCAAAATCACTTAAATGAGTAATTAAGATATCTCACATATGAATTACTGACTCAGAATAGTGGATTTAAGGTTGTAGAGGTACCTGACTGTAGATTCATGAATTGCTGCAGCCCTAAAGACTGCAAAGGCATACAGACACATGGCTTGACGTCCACAGAGGGAGTATGTTTAAAGAGCCTGGTTTTCCCCAACACAACGTTCACTGATTGCTGCCCATTTCACTGCAATCCCACTGTGTTATTTTACACATCTGCGTGTGTGGATATGGCTGCTGTTCTTCTGACTCAATCTGTACCAATTTTGTTGTTTATGTGCTCACGAAAAAAAGATCCGCGAACATTACCTTTGCCAAGACGCTGTGACAGAATGCGTACCGTGACTTTAAATGGATGTCGCGTACGCCTTCAGTCCAGATAACGGAGAGCTGATTGAATGAACCGTGGCCACCTCACAACCTGATTAATCTGTCTGATTAATAGAAACCAAAACTGCTGGACGGATGATTACATCTTTAAATAAGAGACAGGATTTGTAGATTGAGGTAGTTGCGTTAAATAGAAATATAATCATTAATTACATCTGTATTAATCCTCTCTATGCTACATTTATGGATAAATCATAGCAATCAAGCAAAACATTGCTGTTGTTTGTAGCAATATGAGGATACTAAATATGAGTAGACTAATATAGTAAATATGATATATTTCAGATGTTTAATCCAAAGTATGCAATGGCTTTATTTAGTTTTCACTCCTGCACAGCATACATCATACATACAATGCACTGCATGGTGAATCAATAATGCTGCTACCATGAATAATAAAACATACCCATGCACACTAGAGTGTTATTAGATTCTTCCCATAGACGGGTATGGATTGATTCTAGAGTAAATATGAAATCAGTCAACTGCATTCTCGCCATCTGAGGTGAATAAATTGGCCACTCTCCGAGTTATTGGTATTGAACTGAACCTACAAGTCCAGTCTGTGTGGACAGATTGCGTCACAACTGTGCAGAATGCACAGGACACGTGTGTAATTGAGATCAAAATGAAGGTCAAGTTGGAGGATGGGTGTAGCCCGAGCCAGGTCTGTGGCTTAGTAGTGATGCGGAGCAGCAGTAGCAGTATAAAGAACCGTGTATGTGTGCATGCAGCGCCGATGGAGGAGCAGCAGGATAGAGTCTGAACTCTGAGGCTCACAGGGAAGAGCAAAAGGCAGCTCAGGGCTGACGCCGTTAGCTTTAGCAAAAGAACATTCGGTTCCTGTTAACTCACTAATCCTCACGTTGCCGGTCGAAAAATGCTCACAGTGAACAAACACACACACTGATGACAGTTGGTCGATTTCATCCTCAGACCCTTTTCTTCTCAGTCTGACACAGCGGCGGGCGGCGAGAGTGTGAAAGCTCTATTCACTGCAGTGCGACTCCAGCAGAGCAGGGGGTCGTGGATCTATACCGACAGCAGCTGAAGTCTCCACAGCTGCTGTGGTTCTTTATCCGTTATTTTCTCTTTTAACTCCTTTATCCGTCCCGATTCACACCCTTCCGTCTCCTGTCTGCAGCTTTAAGCTCATCTCTGTTTCCCACTTGTCTTTGTGGCGTCTGCCCAGTGCCGTGTTCAAATAGTGACATAGTCACATGTCGGCTCTGATATACGCTGACTCATCACGGTGAAGGTCAGGTGGGTCAACTTGTAACCAGAGGTGGGTAGCAACGCGTTACATTTACTCCGTTACTTTGACTTAAGTTACTTCTTGGATATATTGTACTTGTAAGAGTAGTTTTAATACAACCTACTTCTACTTTTACTTGAGTGTATTTGTGAATGTCTTTTATTCCGCTACATCCGCTGGTTACTTTCATTTTTTTTAGGACTTATTATTGTCATATTAAGTCTATTTGTCTTATTAAGGAATAACGGGGATGTAGTTACTCTGAGTACAGTTGGTCCTCTACTGAACTCACAGCCAGATAAAAGTAAACCACGTTAAAATGCACCAGAATACAGGAAGTAAAAACTGTGGAACACTTTGCCTTAATTTATGTTATTTTGTAAAGATTGAATTTATTATTGTTTTAGTTAGAGGGATATTGTTTGGCAATATCTACATTTGCACATTAATATTTTGAGTATTTAACATAACAGTGAATCAGAAGTAGCTCAGGAGTTACAAATACTTTCTTACTCTTACTCAAGTAACTACTATGACTCCTTTTTACTTCTACTTGAGTAAAATGATTTCAAAGTAACAATACTCTTACTTTTGGTTACTCTACCACCTCTGCCTGCAACCTACATGTGAAAGACAACATCGATTGTGTGAATGCAATAAACACTCGAAGAGCTTTTAAAAAATATCCCTCCATGTTGTAGAAGGTAACTCCCAGCCCGGGAGACATCAGGGTCCCATCTCCGCCCCTGTAGAGCACACAACACATGCTCTGAGATCAGCCATGTTTCCAGATGTCTGCCCGGTCTTCCCCCTGCACCTCCTGGCCGCTTAAACGAGAGCAATGAGATTGAATTAACCAAACAATTCATCTTGAGAATGGAGGAACGGTTTCGCAGTAATATACCAGAGCATACGGGGCATGCGGTGAAGAATAGGCCTAGAGTCATGCTTCCATTTGTACTGTGCAAAATAACTTCATCAGCAGGCTGGCCTGAGGGGGAGGAGGAGATACGGAGCAGACAGATAAATACGACTGAGGGATGGAGACGGGAGAGGTCATCGGTGCTCTGGAGACGGTGCAGACTCATGTGTTATGTATCGATAATGTCAGGAGAGAAGAGGGAAGAAAAGAGAGAGGTAGGACAAGCAGGGGAAAGGAGAGAAAAAAGACAAAGGAGAAGCAGAGAGAGAGATCTGGATACAGGTTTATTCAGTGCAGGTTACAGTTAGAGTAGCAGAGTGCTGAGACAAGATAAGGGAGAATATGAAAAATTATGAAAATTAGTTATTTCACTATGAATCTAATACGATGCCTGTCTTTTTTTGCCACGTCTGACCACACGGACACATGAACGAGAACATCTTCACAGTTTCTCTGTGGAAATAATTATCAAGTTAGGAAGAAGAAGTACTTTTTTTCTACTTCCCCCTGGGCTTCGATTCATTCACTTTCACAAATGCTGTTATTGTTTTTTTTTTTTTATACAACTTCTGCCCTTCAGTATTTTACATAGCAAAAACACATATATATGCACTCACACATGCACAGACGTTTAGGGAACCGAGTGTCTTTGTTGATATCACCTCTTCCCCCAAACATCTGGTTCAGACTGGATACGCACGCACACACACACTTTTGGATGGTGGTGGAACATAAACGTACAACTCCGTCACTTAGTGGCTCAGAGTGGATGTGATGTAGAATGCTAGGTGGCAAATAGGGAGTAATTATATACACAGCCAATCAGCGCAGCATGCAGCGCTCAATTCCCCAGCTTCACTGTGTGTGTGTGTGTGTGTGTGTGTGTGTGTGTGTGTGTGTGTGTGTGTGTG